>NC_052553.1:1492408-1853056 GCF_016699485.2 Gallus gallus
TCACCATCCCGGCCCTGCGGGGTCCCCGAGGAGGGCGAGAGGCAGCGCATCATCATGTACTCTGCATCCTCTGCTGCTGCTGCGGGGTGAGGGGGGGGGGATCTGAGTCACAGCCCCCCTCCGTGCCCCCCCGGCACCGCCTGCTCCCCGTTGCGCTCACCCGCCGGGGCCCTGCAGCCGTTGCAGCAGCTCTCCCACCGACTGCTTCTTGGCTCGGGCTGCGGCGCTGAGGCTCTCCCGGTCGAGGGAGGAGCAGAAAGGAGCGCAGGTCGGCCAGCAGAGCCTCCAGATCTGCGGGGGGAGCAGGGGTGGCAGCCCCCCCCCCCCCCCCCCGGGCACAACCCCACCACTGACCCCCCTCCCCAGTGCACAGCGGGGGTTGGTTGTGGGTTGGGTGCGTGCACAGCCCGACCTGCTGCTCCAGGAGGAGGGAGCGCAGTGCATGGGAGCGCTGCTGCTGCTGCTGCTGCTGGAGGCTGCTCCGTGCATGCAGAAAGTGCAGAGCAGCCACCAGCTGGGAGCGGGGAGGGGGGTCCTGGGGGTCCTGCAGCAGCAGCAGGGCCAGGCACTGCCATGGTGCCGCATCCCCTGCAGCAATGCATCCCCATTGCATCCCTGTGGTCCCAGCATCCCTGCACCGATGCATCCCCATTGCATCTCGGTGGTGCCTGCATCCCCTGCAGCAACACATCCCCATTGCATCCCCACGGCGCCTGCATCCCTGCACCAACACATTCCAATGGTGCCAGCATCCCCGCACCAATGCATCCCCATTGCATCTCTATGGTGCTTGCATCCCTGCACCAACGCATCCCCACGGTGCCAGCATACCTGCACCAATGCATCCCCATTGCATCTCCGTGGTGCCTACATCCCCCGCAGCAATGCATCAAAGTTGCATCCCAATGGTGCCAGCATCCCTGCACCAATGCATCCCACGGTGCCAGCATGCCCCCACAAATGCACCCCCATTGCATCCTTGTGGTTCCAGCATCCCTGCACCAACGCATCCCCTGCAGCAACGCACCCCCGTCGCACCCCACGCACCAATGCATCCCTGCCGCCATCCTGCACAGATGCAGCACAGCTCCAAAGAGAGCGGCAGACCCCCCATCCTCCCCTCCCCTCCCCAGCAGCAGCAGCAGCAGATGGGGGCAAAGGGATGCAGGCAGCAGATCGTGCGCTCGGCGCGTGGGATGGGAGGTGTTGGCATCGGGGAACGCGTGTGTGCCGGGGGGGGGAAGGAAACATCTGGCAGAGCAGCGGGGCTGAGCAATGCCGGAGCTGCGCCCAGACATCTGGATTGCCCTGGAAACGGGGGGAGGGGGGGGGGGACGAGAAAAGGGGGGGACGAGAAAAGGGGGGGGACGCACTCCCCGAGCAACGCAGAGTGCTGCTGGGGGGGCTGCGGGGCCGACGCTGCCCTCTGCGCCCGGCTCTGCCTCCCACCCCGCGCTGCTCTCCTCTCTCCCCAAACCCCAACCATAACATCTCTGCCCCCCCCCTCCCCAGACCCCCCCTCCCCACCCCCCGACCCCCCCCCCCCCGGCGCCCCGCTGCGCTCACAGCTCCGTGCCCCATAGCGGCACAGTGGGGCCGTCCTCCACGGTGACCCCCCGCCAACCTCCGGCGTTTGGGGGGCGTTGGGGAGCGGTGGGGAGGGGGGGGGGAAACAGCCCCCAACCACGGGGCCACGAGGAGGGGGTGCCGTGGGGATGGGGGCGCTGCCACGGGGTCAAACGAGGAGTCCACGGGGCGGGAGGGGGTCCGCAGCTGTGGGGCACCCCAGGGAGCACAGCCGGGATGACTCAGAGGAGGAGACGGAGGAGAGGCCTGGAGCTGCGCCCGGCCGCAGCGTGACCCCGCGCCGTGGCCATAGGGTGGGGGGCCCTTCCCTCCACCCCCACATCGCTGTGCCCCCGCGCCGTCCCCATGGCGCAGCCCCTTCCCCCACAGCCCATCCCGTGACTCCCCCTCCCCTCGTTTACTCTCCTGTCTGTGCACACCCGCACCCCACTGACGCCCCCGACCCCGTGGCCGCCCCACGCTGCTCCACCCTGGGGGCACCCCATGCCCCCCCCTGCCCTATCTGCAAGCACACACCCTAAAATCCTGCACCCCCCCGCAGTGTACGCCCTCCTCCATGCACCCCAAGGCACGCAGCCCCACTCAGACTCGCACCCCTATAGGGCTGCATCAGCTTCCTAATGTTGCACCCCTATAGGGCTGCGTCGCCCTCCTAACGTTGCACCCCAACTCCTGCATCCCCCCAGCCTTACATCCTCCAGCTTTGCACCCCCAGGTTTGCACCCCCCCAGGATTGCACCGCCCCTACATTTGCACCCCAAGCTTCCATCACCCCCCACGCTTGCATCCCCCCAATACCTGCACCCCACTGATACTCTCACCCCATATACTCCCACCCCCAAATACCTGCACCCCCTCAACACTCTCACCCCATATACTCACCCCATACCCTCACCCCCCCGACACTCTCACCCCCTTATCCTTGCACCCTATACTCTCACTCCCTATACCCTCACCACCCCCATAACCACACCCCTATAACCCACACCCCCTATACCCACCCTCCCCTACACCCACACCCCCTATACCCACCCCATACCCACACCCCATATACCCACCCCTCCCCTTCACCCACACCCCCTATACCCACCCCATACCCACACCCCCTATACCCACCCCTCCCCTTCACCCTCACCCCCTATACTGTCACCCCATACCCTCACCCCCTATACTCCCCCTCCCCTACAACCCTCACCCCCTATACCCTCGCCCCCTATACTCCCCCTCCCCTACACCCCACACCCTTATACTCACACCATACACCCTCACCCCCTATACCCACCCCTCCCCTACACCCACACCCCCTATACCCACCCCTCCCCTTCACCCTCACCCCCTATACTGTCACCCCATACCTTCACCCCCTATACTTCCCCTCCCCTACACCCTCACCCCCTATACCCACCCCATACCCTCACCCCCTATACTCCCCCTCCCCTACACACCCCCTATACTCACCCCATACCCACCCTCCCCTACACCCTCACCCCCTATACTCTCATCCCACACACTCCCCCTCCCCTACACACCCCCTATACCCACCCCATACCCTCACCCCCTATACTCCCCCTCCCCTACACACCCCCTATACCCACCCCATACCCTCACCCCCTATACCCACCCCCTATACTCCCCCCGTACCTCTCTGCCGGTCCATGGCTCGGGGGCAGCGCTCACATCGCGGCGGTTCCGACCCCGCACTGCCGACCCGCTTCGGCCGCACCGCCCCATAGAGAGCCCCGGAGGAGGGGTCGGATCCCTCCCGGAGCACCACCGCCATCTGTAGGGCCGAACGCGGATCGGAGCGGCGGCACCGGGACGGGGAGGGGGAGGAGGAGGAGGAGGGGGGGGGGGAGGAAGGCGGGGTTGGGGGGGGCGCTGGGAATGCCATTTTTTCACCTTTAATTCGAAGCCAACCAAAAAAAAAAAATATCATAGAAGAATTAAAAAAATCACTCTCACACGGACTGTCCGACACCGGCAAATGAAATTAAACCCAACGAAAACATCGAAAGTGAACGGCGGGGGTCCCGGCCCCAAAACGGCCCCGCTGTGTCCATCCGCACCCACCGATGTCCGTCCGGTAGCGGTGAAAGGCAGAGAATGGGGCCGAGCGGATCCCGAATACATTCGTTACATCCCGGCGGGGGTTGGAGGCAGAAAGTGTGTGTGGGGGGGGTGGGGGGCTGGGGGGGCTCTGCCCGAGCCGTGTGCCCGTGGGGGGGCTGTGGGGGGGCTGTGGGGGGGCTGTGGGGGGAGGTGCTGCCCGGCCCTGCCGGCCCCATCGAGAGCTGCCCTGCCCTGCTGGCACTGCGTGCACTGCAGTGCTGTGCTGTGCTGCATCGCCCCATTGCATCGCCCCACCGCCCTGCAGCATCGCCCCATTGCTCTGCTGCATCGCCCCATTGCATCGCCCCACTGCCCTGCAGCATCGCCCCATTGCATCGCCCCTTTGCTCTGCTGCAACCCCCCATTGCATCGCCCCACTGCCCTGCAGCATCGCCCCATTGCATCGCCCCATTGCTCTGCTGCAGTCCCCCATTGCATCACCCCTTTGCCCTACAGCGTCGCCCCATTGCTCTGCTGCAACCCCCCCATTGCATCGCCCCACTGCCCTACAGCATCACCCTATTGCTCTGCTGCAATCCCCCATTGCATTGCCCCACTGCCCTGCAGCATCGCCCCATTGCATCGCCTCTTTGCTCTACTGCAGTCCCCCATTGCATCGCCCCACTGCCCTGCAGCATCACTCCACCGCATCACCCCACTGCATTGCCCCTTTGCCCTGCAGCATCACCCCATTGCCCTGCTGCAATCCCCCACTGCGTTATCCCACTGCCCTGCAGCATCTCCCCATTGCATCGCCCCATTGCCCTGCAACATCACCACACTGCATTGCCCCATCGCCCCACTGCATCGCCCCACTGTCCTGCAGCACCGTCCCATTGCATCGCCCACTGCCCTGCAGCATCACCCCATCACCCTGCTGCAGCCCCCACTGCATCGCCCCACTGCCCTGCAGCATCACCCCATTGTCTTGCAGCTCTGCCCCATTGCCCTGCAGCATCACCCCACTGCCCCGCTGCAACCCCCCATTGCACCGCCCCACTGCCCTGCTGCAGCCCCCTTTGCATCGCCCCATTGCAGCGCCTCATTGCCCTGCAGCGACCCTCCTTTGCATCACCCCACAACCCTGCAGCACTGCTCTGTTGCGCTGCACCCCCCCCCCATTGCAACACCCCATTGCCCCACTGCATGGCCCCACTGCATGGCCCCCCTGCCCTGCTGCAGCTGCGACCCCCAGGGCACTGCCTGCCCCACTGCGTGGCCCTTTGCAGCCCAAAAGACACAACCCAAACTCAGCCTCTGCGCCCCCCCCCCCCAAACCCCATTTACTCCCCACCCCCAATGCCAGCGCTGCCCTCCGTGTGGGGCCGGGCAGATTTGGCAGTGAATGGATGGTGGCACAGGAGGGGCCGGGGGTGTTAAAAGGGTCTGGGGGGGGGGGGGGGGGGGGTCACAGAGCCGTGGGTCAGGCAGTGAGTTGCACCCCGCAGGCGCTCCCCGCCTTTTTGGGGCCAATGGGTGAAGACCTTTGGGGTACGGAGCACCCCTGGGTGCTGACTCTGGGGGGGGGCACAGAGCACAGAGCCCCCCCCAGGAGGAACTGTGTGTGCCCCCCATCCATCACCCCATGGGGCTGTGGGGGGGGGGGGGGGCGGCGGAGCCCTTTTTTCCTGCAGGAGGGGGAGCGGGGATGGGGGCACCGCAGGGCGGGGGGGGCGATGGGGGTGTGTGTGTGTGTGTGTGTGGGGGGGGGTGGGGGGGGTCCTGTTAAACCCGGCTGGGAGCCCTAAAGCGATACACGGCGCGGGGGGGGGATGGGGGGGGTCAGAAGAGGAAGGCTTTCTTCTTCAGCTCATTGCGCTTCCACAGCGCCAGCTTGCCGAACTCCTCGGGGGGCATTTCGAACACCCGCAGGAAATCCTCCCTGGAGAGGTGCCGCTGGGGGGGGGGGGGGGGGCACAACAATCAGAGGGTGCTGCGACCCCCCCCCCACGTCCCACTGACCCCAAACCCCCCCACGTCCCACTGACCCCAAACCCCCCCCACATCCCACTGACCCCAACCCCCCCCCCCCCCATCCCACTGACCCCAAACCCCCCCCCCCATCCCACTGACCCCCCCCCACATCCCACTGACCCCAAACCCCCCCCCCATCCCACTGACCCCAACCCCCCCCCCCACTGACCCCAAATCTCCCCCCCCCACGTCCCACTGACCCCAAACCCCCCCCACATCCCACTGACCCCAAACCCCCCCCTAACCTTAACCCCCCCCACATCCCACTGACCCAACCCCCCCCCCACATCCCACTGACCCCAAACCCCTCCCCCCCCACTGACCCCAAATCTCCCCCCCCCACGTCCCACTGACCCCAACTCCCTCCCCCCCCCCCCATCCCACTGACCCCAACCCCCCCCCATCCCACTGACCCCCCCCCACATCCCACTGACCCCAAACCTCCCCCCCCCCACATCCCACTGACCCCAAATCTCCCCCCCCCCACGTCCCACTGACCCAACCCCCCCCCCCACATCCCACTGACCCCCCCCCCCCACATCCCACTGACCCCAACCCCCCCCCCCCCCATCCCATACCTCCAGCCTGGTCCTGTCCACGCCGGGCGGCAGCTTCACCCTCCCCCTGTTTGTCACCATCAGCATCTCGTAGGGGTAGATCTGTGGGTACGGGGGGACGACGTGAGACCCCCCTCCTCCCCCCCGGGTCCATCACCCCAACCTCATCGCCCCCCCCCCCCCCCCACCGCCCCGCTCTGCTCACCTTCTGCTCCAGCATGCTGGGCAATGAGTTGCCGCGGTCCATGCGCCCGCGTTGGCCGTTCTGTAGGGACAAAACCCCCCCATATGGGGTCACGGCGATGGGCACCACCCCCGGATACCCCCCCCACAGCCCCCACCCCCCCACATCACCCCATACATCACCCCATACATCACCCCATCGTCACCCCTCTGTCCCCATCACTCTCCGTCCTCCGGCTGAGCGCTCACCTGCAGCCCTACAAGAGAGAGCGGCACAGATCAGTCCCCGACCCCAAAGCGATGGCAAACCCCCCCCCCCCCCCACAGCCCCCTCCCCAGGGATGTCCCATCCATCCCATAATAGTGCGCTGCTCACCCGGACTCCCCTTCTCGCTGCTCGCTGAGCTGAACTCGGCCGACTGCAGCTGCAAAGGGACCGGGACAGCATCACAGCAGCGCCACCCCGACCCCAAACCCGGAGGTATCACCACCCTGACCCCAAACCCGGAGGTATCACCACCCCGACCCCAAACCCAGCATCGCCACCACCCCGACCCCAAACCCGGAGGTATCACCACCCTAAACCCAACAGTGCCACCACCCCAACTCCGAACCCAGAACTGCTGCCACCCTGACCCCAAACCCACTGCTGTCACCGCCCCAACCCCGGCACTGCCATCAGACGGACCCCAAACCCAGAACTGCCATCACCCCGACCCCAAACCCAGCAGCACCAACACCTCAACCCTAAACCCACTGCTGCCATCATCCCAACAGTGCCACCACCGCAACCCCAAACCCAGCACTGGAACTGCCCCCAAACCCAAATCCAGTGCCGTCACCACCCTGACCCCAACAGTGCCACAACCCCGACCCCAAATCCAGTGCTGTCACCACCCCAACCCTGGCACTGCCATCACCCCGACCCCAAACCCAGCACTGGAACCGCTCCCCAACCCCAACAGTGCCACAGCCCCGACCCCAAACCCACAACTGCCATCACCCCAACCCTGGAGCTGCCATCACCCCCACCCCAAACCCAGTGCCACCACCACCCCGACCCCAAAGCCGGAGGTACCACCACCACCCTGACCCCAATCCCAGAGGTAGCACCACCACCCCGACCCCAAACTCAGTGCTGCCACCACCCCAACCCCAAAGCTGGAGGTGCCACCACCACCCCGACCCCAATCCCAGAGGTACCACCACCACCCCGACCCCAAACCCAGTGCCACCACCACCCCGACCCCAAACTCAGTGCTGCCACCACCCCGACCCCAAAGCTGGAGGTACCACCACCACCCCGACCCCAATCCCAGAGGTGCCACGACCACCCCGACCCCAACCCTGGCACTGCCACCACCACCCCGACCCCAAAGCCGGAGGTACCACCACCCCGACCCCAAACCCAGTGCTGCCACCACCCCGACCCCAAACCCGGAGGTGCCACCACCCCGACCCCAAAGCCGGAGGTACCACCACCCCGACCCCAAACCCGGAGGTGCCACCACCACCCCGACCCCAAAGCCGGAGGTACCACCACCACCCCAACCCCAAACCCGGAGGTGCCACCACCACCCCGACCCCAATCCCGGCGCTATGGGGTCTGTGTTCCCACTCACCCTGGTGAGGGTGCTGCGGCCGGAGGCGGGCAGCGAGGAGCTCTTATAGCCGCCCATATGCAGCGCTGCGGGAGAGAAGAGGTGGTCGGGGGGGGGGGGGGATAAAAGGGGTCTCAATGGGGGGGTGGGGGGGGTTGAGAGCATAAAAGGGGTCTCGGCGCCCCACTTACACGTGTGGAAGGGCGTCCGGTCCGGCAGCGAGCGGGTTTTCCTCCGGATGGGGAGAGATTTCTCCATCTCCTCCTTTAGGATCAGCTTCCCCAGGTTGGAGGTCACCTATGGGGCGAAGGGATGCAGGGGGGGCGCTGACCACTGTGCGTCCCATATGTACTCTGTGGCACATCCCATACACACCCCATCCCATGTACATCCCATCCCCATCCCATGTACATCCCATCCCCATCCCATGTACATCCCATACATATTCCATCCCCATCCCATGTATATCCCATACACGTCCCATCCCCATCCCATAGCACATCCCATACACACCCCATCCCCATCCCATAGCACATCCCATACACATTCCATCCCCATCCCATGTATATCCCATACACATTCCATCCCTATCCCATAGCACATCCCATGCACATCCCATCCCCATCCCATAGCACATCCCATGCACATCCCATCCCCATCCCATACACACCCCACCCCCATCCCATACAAATCCCATGGCACATCCATTCCAAGTATATCCCCCACATGCATCCCATGGCACATCCCATCCCCATCCCAAACAAATCCCATGGCACATCCCATCCCCATCCCATACAAACCCCACATCCCATCCCATCACATGTACATCCCAGGTGTACCCCATGGCACGTCCCACCCGCATCCCATCCCATGCACATCCCATGCACATCCCACGTCTATCCCATGGCACATCTCATCCCCATCCCATACGAATCCCATGGAGCATCCCATGCACATCCCATACAAATCCCATGGCACATCCCATCCCCATGCACATCCCCCTCCCATGGCACATCCCATTCCCATCCCATACAAATCCCATGGCGCATCCCATTCCCATCCCATCCAAATCCCATGGCGCATCCCATGTGCATCCCATACAAATCCCATGGCACATCCCATCCCCCTCCCATACAAATCCCATCCCCATCCCATACAAATCCCATGGCACATCCCATCCCCATCCCATCCCCCTCCCATGGCACATCCCATCCCCATCCCATCCCCCTCCCATGGCACATCCCATCCCCATCCCATACAAATCCCATGGCGCATCCCATCCCCATCCCATACAAATCCCATGGCGCATCCCACCCACATCCCATCCCATATGCATCCCCCCCCACCCCATCCAAACCCCCCCCCACCCCATACAAACCCCACCTTGCTCAGCTCCCTCCTTTGGAGCTCCCGCAGATTCTTCATCTCCTCCGTCAAATCCTCCTCCTCCTCCTCCCCTCTCTTCGAGGCCATCCGCCTCCTCCACTCCGTCTCTGCGGCACAAAAGGGGCCGTGACGCCCAACCCCACACCCATGGGGGCGCCCGCCCCATACCCCCCCCACCCCCATACACCCCCACCTACCCACGACGGCCAGGGATGGGGGGCACGGCCAGTAGTCGGTCTCGATCTTGGCGGGTTGGTTGGGGTCGGGGGGCTGCGCGGCCGGGAACTTGGAGGACTCGATGATCAGATCCTCGATGAGATGCTTCCCGTGGGGCGCCGCGGGGTGGGGGTCTGTGGGGCGCAATGGGGTGAGGCGGCGCACGGCACGGAGCCCCACGGCGCCCCCAAACCCCTTCATCCCCCCCCCCACCTTTCTGCCTGTAGATGGGGGGCTTCTTGTAGATGTTGAGCTCCGTCGTGTCGGTCTCTGAAAAAGGGTCGGGGATGGGAAAACCCCAAAGCTCCCCATCCCGGTGCTCCCGGTGTGGGTACGCCGTGGGGCTGTGGGGCTGTGGGGCTGTGGGGCTGTGGGGTGAGGGCACCGCGGCCGTACCGGGCCGGTGGAAGTGCTGCACGCTGCTGCGGGGTGTGCGGGGGGGGGGCTGCGAGGCGCTGCCGGGGGTCCGACTCTCCAACCACTCCCGGATCATCTGTGGGGGAACAGAGAGGGTGAGGCGCTCAGCACCGCCCCATGGCGCGTCCCATACACGTCCCATACACATCCCATGTGCATCCCATACACATCCCATACACATCCCATGTGCATCCCATACACGTCCCATACACGTCCCATACACGTCCCATACACGTCCCATACACGTCCCATGTGCATCCCATACACATCCCATACACATCCCATGTGCATCCCATACACGTCCCATGGCGCATCCCATACACATCCCATGTGCATCCCATACACATCCCATGTGCATCCCATACACGTCCCATACGCATCCCATTGTGCATCCCATACGCATCCCATTGTGCATCCCATACAGGTCCCATACACATCCCATGTGCATCCCATACATGTCCCATGTGTATCCCATTGTGCGTCCCATTGTGCATCCCATACATGTCCCATACACATCTCATGTGCATCCCATACACGTCCCATGTGCATCCCATACACGTCCCATACACATCCCATGTGCATCCCATACACGTCCCATACACATCCCATGTGCATCCCATACACGTCCCATTGTGCATCCCATACACATCCCATACACATCCCATACACGTCCCATGGTGCATCCCATACATGTCCCATACACAACCCATGTGCACCCCATACGCATCCCATGGTGCATCCCATACATGTCCCATACACAACCCATGTGCACCCCATACGCATCCCATGGTGCATCCCATACATGTCCCATACACGTCCCATGGCGCATCCCATTGTGCATCCCATATGTGTCCCATTCCCCATCCCATGCGCATTCCATTCCCCATCCCATGCCCAAATCCCATTGCCCACCCCATGCCCAAATCCCATTGCACAAACCCCACTGCCCATCCCATGCAGATTCCATACCCAAACCCCACTGCCCATCCCATTGCGCAGATCCCATATACAAATCCCATTGCACAGATCCCATACCCAAACCCCATTGTCCATCCCATTGCACAGATCCTATGCACAAATCCCATTGCCCATCCCACGCATATCCCATACCCAAACCCCACTGCCCATCCCATGCAGATCCCATACCCAAACCCCACTGCCCATCCCATGCAGATCCCATACCCAAACCCCACGGCCCATCCCATTGTGCAGATCCCATACCCGCACCCCACGGCCCATCCCATACCCAAACCCCACACCCCACCCCATACCCAAACCCCATGGCCCGTCCCATACCCGCACCCCATAGCCCGTCCCATACCCGCACCCCATAGCCCATCCCATACCCACACCCCACGGCCTGTCCCATACCCAAACCCCACGGCCCATCCCACACATATCCCATACCCAAATCCCATTGCCCATCCCATTGTGCAGATTCCATACCCGCACCCCACGGCCCATCCCATGCATATCCCAAACCCGCACCCCACAGCCCACCCCATACCCGCACCCCACAGCCCACCCCATACTCGCACCCCACAGCCCGTCCCATACCCGCACCCCACGGCCCATCCCATGCATATCCCAAACCCGCACCCCACAGCCTGTCCCATACCCACACCCCATGGCCCACCCCATCCCCGCACCCCACAACCCACCCCATACCCTCACCCCACAGCCCACCCCATCCCCACACCCCATTACTCACCTCTGGGGACGGAGGAGGAGAGATGGATTTTGGCGACAGGGAGCGCTGCAGGAGGGAAGGAGCGCGTTATTCCTGCACCCCTCCATCCTTTTGGGATTTCCGCCCCCGGGCGGCTATTTGGGGTCCGGGGTCCCCCTCACCTCGCGGCTGCGGGGCAGCTCCACGTGCTCCATCAGGGAATAGGTGAAATGGGGTTCGTAGATCATCAGGTCGGGGCGCTCGATGTCCAGGATCGCTTTGTCCTTCGGGATGGCCGCCAGGTCCTTATAGCCCAGCACCTCGTTGTCCATCTTGGCCTGGGGGGGCGGGGGGGGAACGTCGGCGCTTTGGGGTATGGGGTGGGAGCGTTGGGGGTGTCCACGGAGGGATGGGATAATGACATTATTATAGGGTATGGGATGGGAATGTTGGGGGTGTCCATGGAGGGATGGGATAATGACATTATTATAGGGTATGGGATGGGAACGTTGGGGGTGTCCATGGAGAGATGGGATAATGCTGTTATTTTGGGGTACGGGGTGGGAGCGTTGGGGGTGTCCATGGAGGGGTGGGATAATGACATTATTATAGGGTATGGGATGGGAATATTAGGGGTGTCCATGGAGGGATGGGAACACCATCATTTTGGGGTATGGGATGGGAACGTTGGGGGTGTCCACGGAGGGATGGGATAATGACATTATTATTGGGTATGGGATGGGAACGTTGGGGGTGTCCATGGAGGGGTGGGAACACACCATCATTTTGGGGTATGGGATGGGAATATTGGGGGGGGCCATAGAGGAATGGGAACATGCCATTATTTGGGGGTATGGGATGGGAATATTGGGGGGGGGCCATAGAGCAATAGGATAACGCCATTATTTTGGGGTTTGGGATGGGAAGATTGAGGGCGTCCATGGAGAGGTGGGATAATGCTGTTATTTTGGGGTACGGGGTGGGAATGTTGGGGGTGTCCATAGAGGGGTGGGAGCACACCATTATTTTGGGGTATGGGATGGGAACATTGGGGGTGTCCATGGAGGAGAGAGATAATGACATTATTTTAGGATATGGGATGGGAATATTAGGGGTGTCCATGGAGAGATGGGATAATGCTGTTATTTTGGGGTACGGGATGGGAATATTGGGGGTGTCCATGGAGAAATGGGATAATGGCACTATTTTGGGGTATGGGATGGGAATGTTGGGGGTGTCCATAGAGGGGTGGGATAATGCTGTTATTTTGGGGTATGGGATGGGAACATTGGGGGTGTCCATGGAGGGGTGGGATAACGCCATCATTTTGGGGTTTGGGATGGGAATGTTGCGGGTGTCCATGGAGCAATAGGATAACGCCACCATTTTGGGGTTTGGGATGGGAACATTGGGGGTGTCCATGGAGAAATGGGATAATGGCACTATTTTGGGGTATGGGATGGGAATGTTGGGGGTATCCATGGAAGGGTGGGAACACGCCACCATTTTGGGGTACGGGATGGGAACATTGGGGGTGCCCATGGAGGGACGCAGCTCACCACGATGCTGGAGGGCGATCCGGGGACGCTGGAGCCGCGCGAGGAGCAGACGCTCCCAGGGGAGGTCAGCGGTTGCTGGGGGGGAAAAAAGGGGGGACGTGTGGGGCAAAGCGCTCTCTGTAGGGTGTGGGGACGCCCACGATGGGGCGCAACGATGTGGGGTGGGCTGGGAGGGCAGCACTGAGATGCGGGGGTTGGGGATGCGTGGAGAGGAGCCGCTAGATGGGGCTGCCAGGCTGGGAGGAGGAGGAGGAGGAGGACGAGGACGAGGAAGGCTGCCCTATAGCCATGCAAGGAAGCGTCCCATAAGCGCCCATATAACAAACCCAAGCCCCCCCCCTTACCTTCTGCACCCTTTCCATTCAGCTGTGCGCCGGGGGGGCTGCGTCAGTCACAGGGTCCTGCAAGGGGAGCAAAGATTTTGGGGTGAGCACCCCTGCATCCCAACACCCATCCGTGGGTGGGGTAACCCCATTGGGAAGAGGGGCTGTGGGGCCGCTCTGGGGTGCAGGGGATGCGATTGGGGGAGGGGGAGGTCGGGACCCCCCCACTCACCGCTGTGTCTGTGGGTCCGCATCCCTCTGGGCGCTGCGCGGGCGCTGGGCTGCGGGTGCTGCTGCTGCAATGGATCCAAAGGGGGGGGGGGGGAAAGGGGGGGGAAGGGGGGGTGAGCGGGGTCCGAACGCGGGGCTGTGGGTACGGGGATGCTGACGAGGGCTGAAGAGGAGCAGAGCCCGTGGATGAACGGGGCCCTTTTGTCACCGCGCTCCAGAAGGCTCCAGCAGCAGCAGGGGGGGTTCCCAGCCCACAACGGGGCCAACAATGGAGAAAGTTCCCCCATTTTCCTCCCAGCTTCCCCCTATGGGGTGGGAGAGCAGCGGGGAAAACACCTCGTGCCGGGAATAACCCCGTGCCGGGCTGGAGGCCCCAAACCTACAGCCCCCACAGCGCAAAATCCCGCACCCCAAAGCCCCCACGGTGGGGCTGCCCCAAAACCCCACAGCCCAAAGCCCCCACGGTGCGGTCTGTAGGGGAAGGGGGGGTGCAGGAAGCAGAGGGATGAGGAAAGCAATATAACCCCCCCCCCTCCCAGGATAGGGGATGTTATCTATGGGGCACACGGAGCTGCCACCCCACAGCAACCCCCCCAATGCCCGCAGGTGGTTGGCGATAAGGGGTGGCCGTGGTTCGGGGCCAGGAGTGGGGTTAGGGTGCACAGCGCTGGGGGGGGCACACTGAGGGTGCTGCTGGGGGGGGGGACAGACAGACGGGCAGGGGGATGGATGGATGGATGGACAGACGGACGGACCGCGTAAGGGGGGGGGACGGGGGGGGGGGGCGTTGGTGTGACGCAGAGGTGTTGCCCCCCCCCCCCACCCCCCCCCGACCCCAACACGGGGAAATCCGGATTTGACATTTCACAGCCGCCAAAGCCATCAGCACTCAGCGCCGGGCAAAGCGCCAGGCTCAGCACCCCCCCCCCGCCCCAAAGCAGCAGGAAGAGCCCCCCCTCCCTACGAGAGCCCCCCCAGGAGGAACACCACAGCCTTCCCCCCCCATAGCTCAGCACACACCGCCGTTTCCACGCTCGCCCCGCGGCTCCCGGCATTGGGGACGGGGGGGGCGCACAGCGGGGTCAGAAGTTCCCCACGCAGCCGCTTCCCGACATCCGGCACTTCCCATTCCCCCCCAGCACGGAACAAACACCCCCCCCACCATCCCCCCCCCCCACCTCGAGGTGCCGCCGGGGCAGCAACTCGATCGCGGCTCACGGGTGTCCGATTCCCCCCCCCCACTCAGCCCCGTCCCTTCCGCACCATCCCCAGGGGTGGGAGCCGCGCCCGGGGGGCACCGCGGGCCTCAGTTTCCCCATCCTGTGTGGGGGGGGGGGGGAGGTGACAGCCCACCCCCCCCCGCAAAGGGGACATCCCCCCTCCTCAGCCCCTCCGTGCTCCCACCTCCCCCCAACGAGCCCCAAACTCAGGGGTGGCACCGCACCATCCCGGCCCCCACAAAGCCCTAAATTCGGGATTTGGGGGTCGTGTGACCCCCCCCCCCCCCCCCGCACCCCCCCGGCCCCGATGGCCACGCCGCAGCCCGGGCTCACGTGGCACCTAATCCGGGCTTAGGGTGGGATTAAGGCGCTCATCCCGCACGCGGAGGGGCCCGCAGGGACCGGGCAGAGGTGGGGACGCCCCCCATCCCGGCGCACCCCGACCTCCCGGCGCCGTGCGACGCCCCACAGCGCTGCGGGCACCACGAGGCCGTCGCTATGGGGCGGCCCCCCGGCGGGGGTGGGATGGGGTGAGGTGGCAGCTGGCGGCCCCGCTCTGAGCAGGCTTAGCCCTGCATGACCAGCGACCCCGAACGCCCACGGCCCCACAGCGCGCTCGGGGTGGGGGAAAGCCCCATAGCGTGCCCCAAAGCGAGATCCCGAGTGCCATATCCACACCGCGCTGCAGTGCAGGGAGCATCGATCCCCCTTTCCCCCAAAGCAGGGCTGAGACCCCACAAACTCACTGCGCCGGTGTGGTTGGGAGCATCGGTGCCGATGGCCCCAAGGGGGGGGGGGGGGGGGCTGTGGTGTCCCCAGGGGATGGGGGGGTCCCCAAGGAAGGGGGTCGGGAAGCCCGAAGGAGTGGGGCAAGGAGGTCCCCTGGGGTCCCGGGGGTGAAACAGGTGGAGGCGCAGCCCCGGCAGAGCCACTGTGCTTTGGGGGTTGGGGGGGGGGGGGTTGGGGGGTGCACCCCCACGTCTCCATGACCCCACATTCCCTCCATGGGTCACCGCCCACGCCGTCTCTTTGCCCCCCCCCCCGCCCAGCCCTGAGCGCGGGGCTACGCCCGAGCACAGCAGCGCACTACAGCTCCCCCCAAGGAAAAATAAAGGACGAAAAGCAGAGCTGCGCCCCCCCCCCCCCCTCACTTCTCCCCCCCCCCCTTTCCTACCTCCCCCCCCCACCCCAAAGACCACAACAAACAACAGCACGAGCGCGGCAGCCGCGAACGAACGCAATTAACGGAACCACCGCAGCGACGCCACTCACCTAACGCACACCTCCGGCCTGCGGGGCGGGGGGGGGAGGGTGGGAAAAGGGGGGGGAGCGGCCCACCCTGCTGCAAAACTCCCCCCCCCCGCCGCTCTGCAACCCCCCCCTCTTCCCCCCCCCCCGCCCTGCGCTCCTGGGGCCGCGTATCGCGCAACGCCGGGAGCGGCCGCACAGAGATAAGAGCGCGGTGCGGTGCGGGGGGGGGGCGGTGCGGGGGGGGGCAGCGCTGCTGCTGGCTCAGTCGCTTTCGGAACAAGAGGAGAATTAGGCGGCATCATGACGAAGCAGTATTGGCGCATCCCCGGCACAAAGAGGGAGGGGACGGAGCGCTGCGTCGCCCTCCGGTGCACGATTCAGCGGGGGGGGGGGGCGGCGGGATGGGGGGAAGGGGGAAAATGGGGGGGGTCTGCACCCCGCAATGCAAAATGGGGAGGGCGGGTCGCTGCTCCCCAGCGTCGCCCTGATGCAAAATGCGGGTGAGGGTCGGTGCACGCCAGAGCTGGGGGGGTCAGCACCCCCCCCCCCCATCGATCCGGGTTTTGGGGGGGGTTGGGGAGGGGAAGGCACAGAGGATTTCCAGCTGCGGGGCCCAAAGCAGAGAGCTGGGGGGGCTGTGCTGCACCCCCCCCCCCCCCGCCACCGACCTCTGCTGCCCCACCCTGCGTGCAGCACAGAGCCGGGCAATGCGAGAGCACACCCTCTGCACCTCAAATCCTGCGCCCCCCCCCCCCCTCCGTGCCCCCCCAGCGCTGGGATCCGGCACGGAACGCAGCACGGCGCCATTGGGGCTGCACCGGTGCTGCAGCGCGGGGACTTCAGGGCTGCTCCCGGCGCCCTGCAGGGGATGCACGGTGACAGAGCTGCTGCTGCTGCGCGGCCTCTCCATGCAGCTGCACTCAGCGCTGCCTCAGTTTCCCCCCGGGCTCAAAGGAGACCCTCGGGATGGATGCAGGAGGGGCTGCGTGGGTGGGGATGTGCACGGATGCATGCATGGTGCTGCACCCATGGGGATGCATGCATGAGGCTGCATGCGCCAGGGCTGTACGCTCACACAGGGGTGCATACACGGGGGGGGGGGGGGGGCTGCACGTGTGAGGACGCACACACGGCTGCGTGCAAAGAGCTGCAGCTGGCGCTGCACACACAGAGATGCACCCCTGGGGCCGCACAGCCGGGGATGCTCACGCAGGGATGCATTCGTGCACCCTCTCCTTCCGAGGCCACCGAAGCTCACAGACCGACCCCCCCCCCCCCTCCCACCCACAGCCCCGCAGTGCCGGCGCGCCCCCCGCCCCCCCCCCAGGCCCATTCCCACCAGCAGCCCGGCCCGCAGCCGCCTCCCCCCGTTCTAACCCAGTTTCTCAAGCGTGAAAACGACCGCAGCAGCTGCCCGGCACCTCCCGCGCACCACCGGCTCCAGCTGCGGGCTCAGCACCGCGGCAGCAACACAGCAACGCCCCCCCTCCCCCATCCCCCCCCCCCTCCCCATCCAGATGCTGTGCATCCACCAAAACAACGCACGGATGCGTTCCCAACAGCCCCCGTGGGGTCACCCCGCATCCCTGCCGTGCCCTTCAGAGCCGGGCCCCGGCGATGGGGGGGGGGGGGGGTCGGGAATGAGATGGGGGGGCGCGGGGCCGTACCTTCAGTGCAGAGCGGGACCCCCCGCGCGCCGCTCCGCCCGTCCGCCGGGTGCCATCCCCGCGCCCCGCATCCCTCCCCTGCGCAGCACCGCGTTGCTACAGCGACCGCCTCCCGCCGCAACCGGCTGCAGCCGAGCGCTGAGGGTGTGCGGGAGCCGCCTGCGGCCTCGCGGGAGGAGGAGGAGGAGGAGGTGGAGGAAGAGGAGGAGGAGGATGCGACGCCTGCAGCCCGGCTGTGCTGCGGCCGCCCCCTGCCCCAAGCGCTGCTCTGGTGGGGTGGGGTCGCAGGGGGCAGCCCCGGGGGCGGGGTACCCCGCGGGGACCCCCCGGGTGTTGGGTACCCGCTGGTTCCAGGGACCCCGGAGTGATGGGGACCCCTCTGGGTACCCTTTGGTGTTGGGGAGCCCTATGGGGTCTCAGTATCCCCGGGTGTTGGATACCCGCTGGATCCAGGGACCCCTGAGCGATGGGCATCCCTGGGGGATGGGGACCCCTTTGGGGACCCCTTGGTGTTGGGGAGCCCTATGGGGTCTCAGTATCCCTCAGTGCCAGGGACTCCGTGGCACTGGGAAACCCCGGGACCCCTTTGGGGACGGGGGACCCTTTGGCACCGTGCATCCCTCTATGATGCAAAACCTCCCCGTGGCACTGGGAGACCCCCTATGGGAGGTACCCCCCCCGGGCACCGGGACCCCTTGGCAATGGGTACCCACAGTTCCAGGCAGCCCGTGCCACACTGTGCCCCCCCTGGGGGCCGGGTGCCCCCTCCGGGCACCCCTCGATGCGGGGTACCCCCCACTAATGGGTACACCTGCGCTCCTGGGCACCCCCAGTTCCAGACACCCCTGATTTTGGGTACCCCCCCACACGAGGATGCTGATGTGGGCCGAGCACTGCACCCCGGATGCACTCCCCCTCCTCCCCCCCCATAGGGGTGGCTCTGGGATGCCCTCCAGAGCACTTTCTCTCCCCAAACCCCCACCCCAAACCCCCATCTCTCACCTCAATGCATAAGAAAGGAGCAGGGAGGGTTTGCCATCCCCGGCCATAATTAAGGACTCACCCTTCCGAGCCCCTTCAGTCCGGGGGGGGGTCGAGAAGAGAAAGGAGGAAGGGGAAAACCCTAAAAGGAAATGGGGGGGGGGGGGGGGCATAGGGGGCGATGGGTACCGCTGCGATGCTCCGTCCGATGGGGTGAAGGACCGAACCGCGCCGGGAGCGCAGGGATGGGGGGGGGGGGGGAGGGAAGGACGGACGGACAGACAGACAAACAGACAGACAAACATGGGATGTCCCGGACTGGGGTAGAGGAGAGGCGGCTTTGATTGGCACCGCGGTTCCCACATCCAAAGGACGACGCCTAACATTGACTGGAAGGAAACAGCGGAGCAATTAAAAGGCGTTAATTACCGGGGGGGGGGGGGAGGGGGGGCTGAGCGCATCTCTGAGCCCATCTCTGAGCCCCGGTGGCACCGCAGCAGCTGTTGGTTTTTGGGGGGGTGGGGAGGGGTCCGTGGGGTTCCATGGCCGGACAGACAGCCGCAGCCCTACACGTGTTGGGTCCTTGCACACCTCGAGACCACGGGGAGGGGGGGGGGGGGTTTGGGGGGGTCTCAGCCCGTGGGAGGGGCAGAGGTGAAAGTGTGAGGCAGTGGATGTGGGGTACCATGGGGTGCTCCGATGGGACCCCAGCGGCCATACCCAGCGCTCCCCATAGGGACACAGAGAGGGACCCACCGGGTGACCCCATGGATGCCCCACAGCAGTGCTGCTGTGCACCATTCCCCCCCCCCCCCCCCCCCCAAAAAAAAACCCCTACAAAGCTCAGAGATTATGGGGGGGGGGGGGGGGGGGGTCAAGGAGCCCCATGGAGAGGGGCTGCCCTATAGCACAGCTATGGGGGGGGGCTGCACATGGGGCAGCAGTATAGGACTGCTCGCAGCTGTGCAATAAGGACACCACGGGATGGATGCAGCGCTAATTAATGAGACTAATTAGCCTCCCCCCCTCCCTGCTGCTTTCCCACCTCCAGGGCAGGAATGCAAACCCAGTGGTCTCACAGTGTAAAGTGCCATCACCTCCCAATAACCCCCCCATCCCACATGTGGGATGACCCCACAGCTGTCATCACCCCCCCATGTGCCCCCCCCAGGCTGGGGCAGAGGGTCCTGAGCAGCCATCATCCCACTGGTGGGGTGGGGGCAGCCCTAAAGGAGTGCCTTTGGGGCTGGGGGGGCCCTCTTAAGGCCAATGAGTGGCACAGCACTGCCCCCCATGCTGCAGACCCCCCCCCATGCCTGCCCCCCAGCCAGCTCAATGGGTTGGGATGTTCCCTGTGGCACTTAGCACCCCACATAGGACATAATGAGGGGGGGGTTGATGGAGGACCCCCTCACCCCAAACAGAGCCCAGGATGGGGGACAAACCTGAACCCCCCCCCCCCCCCCCCCCCAAGCACAGAGAGCCCCCATTGCAAAACAGAGCCTTTATTGGGGGAAGAAGAGCAGATTTCTGATCTCTCCTGCAGCAAAACCTGCAAGGAAAAGGGGAGAGGGCCTCACAGATGGGCACCCCACAATGTGGGGCTATGGGGCACGGGGGGGGCGGGGGGGGGGGTGACATCCTACCTGGTGAGCACCCATTGCAGCTCATTTCCTCGCTGCTGCCTTCCTGCCACGGCCGCCTCCTCGGCCCTATGGGGAACAGGGAAGAAAAAGGGGGCACAGCATCACAGCCAACCCATGGCAGCAAAGCACTGGGGGGGAATGGGATGGGATGGGGGGTGCAGCCCCTCACCTTGCTGGGCAGGGGCTCCTCGGGGGAGGCGTTGTTCCTGGGTGGGGAGAATGGGGGGCGGTGGTTATGGGGTGCGGTGGTTATGGGGTGTCAGCAGGGATGGGGTGGGGGGGATTCCATGTGCTGTACTCACAGCTCAGCCTCCTTCTCCAGTCGCCTCTTCTGTAGGGGGGGGCAAAAAGAGATGGGGGGGGAGGGCTGTCAGGACCCCCCCCATAGAGAGGGGAGCGGTGGGGGGGCTCAGCGCAGGGTCGTGGTGGGGTACCTTGGCGGCGTGGCCCTTTTTGGCCACTTGGCCCCGGGGGGGCACCTCGGGGGTCTCCTCCTCTTCTTCCTCCTCCGCCTCCTCTTCCTCCTCCTCCTCCTCCTCCCAGGACAGGTCGGGCACCACTATAGGGGGAAGGGGGGGGAATAGAGGCCGTGGGGGGGGAGTCGCTATGGGGGAGGGGGTCGCGGGGGTGGGGGTCGCTATGGGGAGGGGGTCGCAGCCCCAGCGCTTACGGGACACGTGCTGCCCGCTGATGTACACCGGGCCGGACCCCGCGCGGAGCCGGAAAGTGACGGGCGGTGTCAGCTCCACTCCCACCAACGTGGCCTGGAACGCAAAGAGAAGACGCGGGGCAGCAGAGCGGCCCCCCCCCACCCCCCCCCCCCCTCCCCCCATCGGGGCTCACCATGGGCAGCACCGACGGTTTCAGCGTAGCCAACGGCACCGCGCCCTCCTCGGCCGGCACCACCTCCACCACGTGGAACTCATCCCGCGCCTTCTCGCCGAGGCAGATCTACGCAGAGAGCCCCCCCATAGGACCCCCCAACCCCATAGACCCCCCCCCCCCACAGGACCCCCCCAACCCCAGAGACCCCCCCCCCCCACAGGACCCCCCCAACCCCAGAGACCCCCCCCCCACCCTCCCCATAGGACCCCCCCACCCCCACAGGACCCCCCCAACCCCTCCCCCATAGGGCCCCCCCCCCACAGGACCCCCCACCCCCTCCCCATAGGACCCCCTTCAACCCCATAGGACCCCCCCCCCCCATAGGACCCCCCCCACGGACGCACCGTGCGCAGCGCCAACTGCTGCTCGCACTGCCACTCCTCGGGCACCTGGAAGGTGTAGGAGCTCCGCTCGCTGCTCAGCTCACACCCTGCGTACATCGGGGGGGGGGGGGTCAGACTGAGACCCCCCCCCAAAAAGCGTGCCTTACACCGGGGCGGGGGGGGAGCTCACCCCAAATGAAGGACATGGGCTTCTCGGATTTGGTTTCAATGCTCTCCGTGAGGGACATCGCGCCTGGGCTGGGGGGGGGGGAAGGGGAGGAAGAGCACCGGGGGGGGGGCTCAGACTTATCCGAGACCCCCCCGCCCATACGTCGCGCTGTGGGCACAGCGCCGGGACTCACCCCGAGCACCGCAGCAGCAAAGCAGCATTACCCCCCCGCGCCCACCGGGCCGCTTATAGGGGCACGGAGCCCCCCCCGTTAATTGGTGCCCCTCCACCCGGCTCTCAGCGGGTGATCATTGCGTACACCTGAGCCCCCCCCCCGCCCCACGTCTCCATTGCACTCCCTGCCCCCCCCGCCCCCAACACAGCCATGTGCCACCCTCAGTCTCCGCCCCCCCACGCGCATGCGCACTCCCTCCGGCGTGGAGCGATGGCGGCGGCGGCGCTGGTGGGGTGGGGGGGGGGGGGTCGGGGGGGGGGTTTGGTCCGGGCTGTGGGGGGCTGTGGGGGGGTGCGGGTCCCTGAGCCGCCTCTCCCCCCCCCCCCACCTCCGTAGGGTCCCGGTGAGGCCGCCGCGGCCGCTCACGCGTTATCGCTGCCGGCTGAGGCGTATGGGAACGATGTGAGTGGGGGGCGCGGGGGGGGATTGGGGGGGTATGGGGGGGGGGCAGCAAGAGGGGGGAGGGTACTGAGTGGAGCACGTGGGGGGCACATAGGGGGGCGTTGGGGGGGGTACCTGTGGGATACGGGGGGGGGCAGCAAGGGAGGTAGTGGGGGGGGTACAGTGGGATATAGAGGGGAGTTTGGGGGGGGGGGGGAATTAGGGGGTATCAGGGGAGTGCTGGGGGGGGGGATGGGGTTGGGGAGTACTGAGGATAGGGGGGTTCTGGGGGTGGGAGGGGTATGGGGGGGTGCTGGGAATGGAGCAATACTGGGGATATGGGGGTACGGGGGGTGGGAGCTGAGAATGGGGGGGTGGTGGGGTGGGGGTTATTGGGGTGGGGGGGTTACTGGGGAGTGGGGGAGTTATGGGGGGGTGTACTGGGGTGGGGGTTATGGGGTGGGGGGTTATGGGGGTGTGTACTGGGATGGGGGTTATGGGGGGGTGTACTGGGGTGGGGGTTATGGGGTGGGGGTTATGGGGGGGTGTACTGGGGTGGGGGTTATGGGCAGGTGTACTGGGGTGGGGGTTATGGGGTGGGGGTTATGGGCAGGTGTACTGGGGTGGGGGTTATGGGGTGGGGGTTATGGGGGGGTGTACTGGGGTGGGGGTTATGGGGTGGGGGTTATGGGGGGGTGTACTGGGGTGGGGGTTATGGGGTGGGGGTTATGGGGGGGCCCACTGACGCTGCGCTGTCCCCGCAGCCCAACGTGGAGATGCTGTGGGCGATGCGCGCCTCCCAGCACGCCGAGGTCTACTTCAATGTAAGGCTTCGTAGGGGCTGTGCCCCAACCTGGGGACCCCCCCCCATAAAGAACGGGTGGGGCCGTATCTCCCGTGTTGTGTCCCCCCCCCCCATCCCCCACAGCTCATCTCCTCGGTGGACCCCAAATTCCTGACGCTCACCAAAGTGGACGAGCAGATCTATGGGGAGTTCAGGAAGGCCTTTGGGGGGCTGCGGGTGGACGTGTTGGACCCCGAGGACCTCAAATCAGAGCCGGCGAAGGAGGTGGGTGCCGGGGGGGGTCTCACACACATCCCCACGCGTGGATGGGGTTGGGGGCTGTGAGCCCCCCCCGGCACTGCTGCTCCCACAGAAGTGGCGGCCGTTCTGTCTGCAATTCGAGGGGGTGGTGGAGGACTTCAACTACGGCACTCTGCTGCGCCTGGACTGCCGGGGGGGGTACAGCCCCGAGAACACCATCTTCGGTACGGAGACCCCATCCGGGGGGCTGTTGGGTACCATCGTCCCCCCCCCTTTATCCACGGGCCCGGCTGGGTACCCCTATCCCCCATCTTTATCCATGGGGCAGTTGGGTACTGCTGCCCCCTGTCCTTTATCTGTGGGCCCAGTTGGGAACCAGCATCCCCCATCGTTACCCGTAGCACCGGTTGGGTACCACTGTCCCCTGTCCTTTATCCGTGGGCCCAGTTGGGTGCCAGCATCCCCCATCCTCATCCATGGGATCCGTTGGGTACCCGTATATCCCCCATCCTTTCTTATCCATGTTGGGTACCAGCATCCCCCATCATTATCTATGGGCCCAGTTGGGTACCAACGTTCCCCATCGTTATCCACGGGTGCCTCCCATCCTTTATCCATGGGATCAGTTGGGTATCGTTGTCCCCCATCCTTTACCTACAGCACCAGTTGGGTACCACCTCCCCCCGTCCTTCATCCATGGCCACAGATGGGTTCCAGTATCCCCCATCACCACCCAGTTGGCTACCAGTGCCCCCCGTCCTTTATCCATGGGCCCAGCTGGGTACCCCCCCCCTTCACCCCTGAGCCGGGGCTCCCACCGCCCCCCACTGACGCCCCCCCTCCCCTCCCAGCCACCAGGATTCAGTTCTTCGCCATTGAGATCGCTCGCAACAGGGAGGGCCACAACAGCACCATCTACAACAGCAGCCAGCAGCAGCGGGGGGACAGCAAATAAACCTCGTCAGCACCGCACCCGGAGTCGTTCTGTCTGTGACCCCCCCCCATATACCTCCCACCCCCCCCACGTCCCCCCCCAGAGCAGTGGAGGCAGCTCAGTAGAAACCATTGAAGTTTATTTGCAGTCACAATGCTTACACTGTATGCAGCAAACACCCTTACAAGTCAACCAGCAATCGGCTCACGCGGAAAAGGACCCAACACGCAATCGCCGGAGGAAAGGAGGGAGGAAAACCAACCAGAAACAAAAAGGAGGGAAAAGAAATGGGAAGGAAACGAAGGGAGGAGGGGTGGGATGAGAACGGAGACCCTCAGGACGGAGCGGTGGGGGAGCTGAGCAGAGGGCGCACACCAATAGCAGCAACAACAGTGGGTAAAGTAGGAGGCCAACGCGTCCCCCCCGCCCCCCCCCTTCCTCTGTCAGCAGATTTCACATCCAGAACGTTCAGGTGGTGACTGAGAGAGACAAAACCCGAAGGAAAGGGGCTCTTTTTGCAGGGGGTGAACGCTCCACGCGGGGCAGTCCTTGCAGTGCCCCCCAGGCTGTGCTCTGAGGGGCTGCGCCCACTGCGGTGTTCCTGCGGGGTGGGGGACCCCATTTCGGGGGGGGGCATTGCCAAAGCGGGCTGACATTGCTACACCGGGGGGGGGGGGGGGGAAGGAAAGGGGGGACACCCACGAGCAAGCAGGATGGGAGCACACGGCATGGCTTCGAGATCCTAACGAGGAGGGCGGGACGGGAGGCCGTGAGCGCTTTGCTTTAAGGGCCTGAAGGAGAACAGAAGCGCACGGTGGGGCTCAGGGGACGCTTTTGGCTGTGGTTCGTTTTGTTTTCTGCCCGTTTGTTTTTGTTTCCTTCCCTTTCTCTCTCTCTCTCTCTCTCTCTCTCTCTCTCCCTATGGTGGTCTCTCCCCCTCGCCCACCCGGCCCCTGCAGGCCGCGCTTCCTCACTCGCACACACCGCCCCTCGGCGCTGCACCGGGACCCTACGGAGAAACGTTTGCAATCACACTGCTTTTCTTTTCTATTTTTCTGTGTGTGTTTCGTGTGGGTTTTTTTTTTTTTTTTCCTTTTTTTTTTTTTTTAATTTTTTTTTTCCTTTTTTTCTCTCTTTTTTTTTTTTTCTTAAACCTCGAGTCAATATAAACCTTGTTCAAAATGTTTATGAAAAAATGTACATGTTTTATACAAGGCGGGGCTGCAGCCGACGTGTGCGGGTCGGGGGCCGCCGTGTTGGCGCAGTGATTGCTGCCCTTCCACCCCCTCCCGTGGAAACAGAAGCACCCTGCCCCGCCGAGCAACCCCTCCTGCTCCCTTCCTCCCTATGGACGTGGAGCGCGGGGCCAAAGCAGCGCCGCAGCTCAGCCCCGGGGGAGAGCAGGGATTAGAAAACGCCCCTTCTTTTCTTTCCATCGGAAAACGGGAACCCCTCTGGGCCGGGCCAAAGAGATGCTGCGCTGTGCAGGAGGAGCTGGGAGCCGTCAGCTCATCATGTCGTTGCTGTTGACTCCGTAGGTGGAGTTCTTCATGGAGTCGTTCACCTCCCGTCTGAACGCCGACAGGTTCTGCGTGAACCTGAGGGAGAGGCACAGCGTTAAGGAGGGGGTCCTTCGCCCCCCCCAACCCCCCCGGCCCCCCCCCGGGGCTCTGTGCTGCGCCACGCACTGACCTGTCCCTGTTCTTGGTGAGGAGGTTGCGCTCGATGCCTTCCATGAGGTTCTCGAAGCAGAGGTGCATGGCCTGCTGCTTCTCCGGGGGTTGGCTGTTCACAATGCTGTTCCTCAGGTCAGAGAAGTACTGGGGGGAGAGGGGGGGGACACCAGAAAGGCTGGGTTAGCTTCCAGAGAACAGCCAGCTCGGCTCTGGGATGGGGAACGCCCTCCAGGAAGTGCTACAGCTCTACTAGTGCTCTTAGAGGTGAGAAATTCGTAGGGTAAATTAAGAGGGTAATTAGCACCGAGGCCGCTCCCAGTCCCAACTTCCCCCTCTGCCCTGACTGCGCTGCCCCGAGGCTGCTCTGCTTGCAGCAGGACGTGGGGATGGATCTTACCTTCTCATTGAGCAGTATCAGGCCGAGCAGAGGCCGAGACATTGACCACTGGTTCCTGCAGTCCTCAAAGATGATGATATTCAGCACTGTTGACAGCATCTGGAAGAGGGAAAACGGAGCTTAGAGGCGATCCTTCCAGCCCAGCCCTCCTCCCAGGTGTTGAGGTGTTCGTTCCTGGCGCGACCAGAGGAGGATCATCTTGATTTGATCTCCTAGCAAGGGTGGCACAACACTCCCTGCCCTCAGGTGGGGGCTGTGCTGACGCTGACACGCAGCAGTGCTGAGGTTGGGTAATGCTGAGGGAAATGCAATGAGCGGCTCCAGGCACAGAGCAATGCTCACCTCCATGCAGCCCCAACGTGAGGGCCACAGATTGTTTCTGTATGCTGAGCTCTGAGCACAGCCTGGGTGAGCACAGGGACACTGCCGTGCCTGCTCTGAGCCCCTGCGTTGCTCCAAGGTAATGAAACAAGTCGTGTCTTAAAGCAGGAGGCTGCAGGCTCTGTGGTTGGATGCGTGTTGCTTGGCTTCACTTCTATCAACTGCCAGCACCACACGGAGAACCCTTCCTTGCACAGGGAGAACCACAGCCCCAAAACGTGGCTCTGAAGCAGCCCTACCATATGATGAGCGTGCAGGAGAGATGCTGCATTAGCCAAAAATCCCTCTTCCTCAGGGAAGGCCGGGGGCTGCGCAGCAGGAAGCACACAGCGCACACAGGACATCACAGCAGGAGCAGCCAGGGCTCCCCAGGGGCCTGACAGCCACTCCTACCTGCTGGATCATCTCGGGGTGCTGCTGCATGATGTGCAGAAAGCGGTCGCTCTCCTGGGTCAGAGGTGTGGTCCTCTTCTTGGTGCTGCGAGACAGCTGCTTGAAGAGATAGGTGACAATGTGGTCCAAACAGGAGCAGCAGCCTGTGCAAACCATGGTGTCTGCAGGGAAGAGGAAAGAGGCAGAGATTGGGATGCTGCCAGCACTGCTCTCTCAGACACACCTGGGGAGGCTCCCAGGGAAACTCTGCCATTTATAGGGGAGGAAAGAACCACCTCACCCTACAGCAACCAGCGACCTCTCCCCATTTGCAATGTGCATTTTATCTCTCTTGGTTTGAAACAGCAGCCAAAATCTTTTCCCCACTCCCAAATCAAAGCCCTACGAGCGTGACAGAGAGCAGAGGTAGTTACCCAGTGCAGTGAGGCCTTCTGAAATGGAAGAGAGAATATACATGATTACATGAGGCTCCAGACTGGCTATAAAGTTCATGTGGTCCTGGGTAAGAACTTCCAGCAAGGAATAGTACGACTGGCTGAGCTTGGGATAGTCCTGCAGAGAGAGAGAGAGGAACACCTCAGGCCTCTTGGCTGGCCTATAACCACCAGAGACCTTCCGTAGAGCTGCACACCCAACCCATTCAGGTATCACCTGAAAACTGCTCACTCCATCCCCTGGGAAGAGAGCAAAGCTTTCCTGCAGCATAACTTATGGGCTTTTCCCCCTTCTCTCCCACCACCTGCCTTCCAAACAGGCTCCACCAACACAACAGCTTTCAACACTGCTCTATCTGAACATCTTTCCCCACTGCTTTGCTCGCTTCTGATGGGAAGCATTTGCTGCCTGCTGCCAAAGCTGGGGGTGCAGGGATAGCAGCTGCCTGCCTCACCTACAAACCAAACCCTACAAACCTCACCCTACAAACCCATGCAGCACCAGGCCAGCAGCCTGCACTGGTGAGTCCTCCTGCAGTCAGTGCCACAGACAGCCCAGAGCAGGGCAGCTCTCTCATTTGCCCACAGTATATCAGGTCAAGAACTGAGTGCACACACGGAGATGGCAACAGCATCTTTCAAACTGCTGCTGTGAGTGAGACTGTGAGCAGTGTGCTGCCATCTCTCCTCACTGTTTGGAGGAGTAGGGCTGTGCTGAGAGGGCCTCGAAGCTCTGCCATGAAACGGATTATTGCACAGGAGCAAAACTCAGAGGTGGATGCCTTCAGCAAGCAGGCTGCACTGTAAGTGCTGATGCACAGCAGTCACAGAGATCAGGTGCCAATCTCTGCCCACAGGCAATGCAGGGAAGAACAGCCCTTCACTCCAAGGAAGAGAAGCGATTGTTTTGGTAATTGCACTGCTGAGATTTGGAGTGTACCCTGCTGGGGGAGGAGCAGCAGGGCTGCCCTCGGGCCCTGCAGTGCAGTCCCAGCCCTCACACATGCAGGAGCTGTAATTTCCTGCTGTGCCAAACCGGGGTTCTGGGAGGTGGCACGAGTTCACTCATCCCTGTGATTAAAGTATTCCTTTACCATATAATCTTCCAACCCTGCCTTCCCTTGTGCTGACACCGCTCATCACAGGTGCTGGCTTACCAGGAGGTCGCTGTGAGGGATGGAAAGCAGAAGCTTGATAAAAGTTTGCAAGGCATTGTCCAGTGCATCATCCCCGTACAGACGGAAGACCCCGAAGTTGACATAACTCCCACTCAGTGCGGCCTTCAGCATAGAGAAGCAGATGGAAATCCCCTTCAGCTTCAAGGCATAGACTTGATCCTTTGGGACCTCCCCAAGCGTTAGGATACGATTTCCTGCGGGAGCACAGAAGCAAACTCAGCGTTTCAGCGATCACATCCGATCCCCTTCTGCCCCAGGGTGCAGGCAAAGCAATAAGGCAGAGCCATAAGGAGTCACAGGGAGTCCAACAGACTGATTTCCCAGCCAACAGTTAAGGACCATGAAGTTAAAAGCATGGCTCTGCTCAGAACGGGGGACAACACGGCTGCACGTAGCTTTGCTGCGGAAACAGGATGCAGAAGGACAGGGCTGCTTTCCACTTGCTGTGCAGGTCTGCCCTTGTCAGCCTGCACACCCACGAGGGGCTCAGCCAGGCTTCCTGCTCACTGCTGTCATTTTCTTCCACGTGTTCCCAGTGAATGAGCCCCACCTACCCAGGACTTGAAGCAGAAGCACCTCCCTGCATTCCAGCACTGCCCCCCAGCTCAGGCCCACTGGCAAAGCACCCAACCCTCCCTCCCCAGCCAGAGGAGCCGGGGGCAGGCCGAGCTGCCTGCACCCCACCTGGGCACGCACCATAAGTAGTTATCATTTTACTGGTCTCTCTGAAGAGCAGGATGCCATTCGGTGAGGACACGTCAAACTGCAGCCGCTGGGATCTAACAGAAAGACAGCAAAGAAACTGAAGCTCAACCATAGGTGGGAACGAAAAGAAAGCTCACACAGCAGAACCACACTCCTCCCTGAGTGCCTCTGCTCTGCTCGAGTACTGCTGCTCAGCAGCAGACAGGGTGTGGGCACTCAGGGACAGACAGGCTCTGCTGTTGCAGAAGAAAGGGCCCTATATATTGCAGACGTTAGGGATATGATGAGGCTGAGGGGTGGAAATCCTGTCTTGGCAATGGTCACCAGGCTGCTGTACACAAACACAGCGAGCATCTTGGAAGGCAGCACTGCAGGGCAGGCTGACTAGCTCCTATTCATAACATGACCAAAAGTTCAGAGCTTGGCATTTTTAGCCCTTCAGTGAATAGATCTCCAAACTGAAGTGCAGTGAGCTGTTCAGTTCACCTCTGAAATAAATGAGTGGACTTTTCCAGGAAGGTCTGCCCTGCTACAAAGATGCCATTTGGTTGTGGTCAGTCTGACAGCAGGGATTCTCAAGAGCTCTGCAATGACCACGTCTGAACCTTCTGTCCTTTCCACTCGGCTGCAACAATGGTCCCTTCCTATAGGGCTGTGTTCAGCTGGCTGCGGGCCTGAGCAGCACCCTGGCAACCTTCCACTTCCAGATCAGACAGACTCTGAATGATCTGAATGGCGTCAGAGGTCCCTCTGTGCTGGCAGAGAGCTCGTGGTTTAAAGCAGAAGTGGTCACCTTCTGCCAGACGGAATTTAAACACAGGTTTTGCAAATTAACACAGCTCTCCTGCTTCCACCTCACGGTTGCCATCCTTACAAACACACACTAAACAAATTCAGCATGTTTATCGATCTTCTCTTGGTCTCACTGAGCCGTGACACGACCGCTATCTGTGAACTATCAGCTGCTCTCCCCTGCTGAAGCAATGCCAGGTTTTCCCCCTCCTACCCTTGGTAGTACGAGCAAACCAAAGCAAAGCAAACACAACAACAGGGTATCGACACCTATGCTATGGCTGAAGCAGCAGACAGACACCCATCTCTGCCAGCCTGCAGCCCCTGTGGTTCCTACCTGTTATGTACCAGCTCAGCCATCAGTTTGAGGACAGGTGTCGTGCAGGCTGGGTCGTGGTACCAGAGCTCAATGGCCCGCTGTAGGATTGGCATGTAGGATGGGTAGCTGTGAGGTGAAAGCTAAGGAGCTTTGTTGCTTTGTGTGAAGAAGAAAGGTCACAATTTCTACCAAAGGGCCCGTTTTGTGTGCTGCATCCAAGCCTTGCAAAGCAGCTTTTGAACAAGGCTAAGCAGAGCTGGTGCTGCTTGCTGGTGTCTGCTTTACCTGAGAAAAGCCTTAGGTTCACTGAAGGAATTGTGTGTGTGTATTTCTTTCAACAGCACAAACCAGAACCAAAAGGGCTTTGGACAAAACAGATCCGTCAGTGCAACAGACAGCTGACCTTCACCAGCAAAGGGACATTCGGAGTGCAGATACTGTGCTCAGTGAGCACGAGGAAAGCTTTTGTTGGTGCTGAGATGCACACACCCCATTAAAAGCCATTGTGCTTTACAGGTCAAATCTCTGGAGGTCCACTTGGAAAAACCCCAACAGTTTGGCTCTGAGCTGATGCCTGTGTTGACATGGTTGCAGACAGACCAAGTCAAAGCTGTTTGAGGGCTTACAGACAGGACACCGCGTGCTACAGAAGCCAAGAAAAACCCCAGTGGGAATTCAGCAGGAAAAGCAGGGCTCTGGGATGCAGACAGCCACAGCTCCCATCAGGAGGGCTCAAAAGACAATGTATGGAAGGATACATCCACTCAAACAGCATCATGAAGCTGGTCTTGGCATTGAAGGCAAAGGCGATTCCCCTCAAGTCTCTCACCAAACCAACCAAAGTTCTCTGCATTGCAAAAGAAACAACACGTTAAAACACAACACACGAATGGATCTCTCCCTCTCCAGCTCCACCAGCCCACAGCTGCCTCCCTTCCTCCCAGTCCAGCAGCAGCAGGCCTCCATGGTGGCTGCTCGTCCCAGTTGGACAGTCCTTCCTCTTAAGTGCCAGAAAACTTCACTAAGCTGAGCTAGGGTAGTGACAGTGCTGGGGTATTTTGTTCCCAGCAGAAGGAAAGCTGGCTGATAAGCCTCACACCTTTAATTATGAGCTACACCTGGACCTGGAGGAACACAGAGAACATCACTGCTTCCCTGGACAGAGAACATCACTACTTAACAGGAGGAGAGCACCCATCACACCCCAGCCATCCACTTGTCTTATCAGAGGGGAGCACGGATAACAGGGAAGGCTGTGCCCAACTTACTTTTGCCTCTTGTTCATTGAAAGTATTTGTGCTGAACATCTGTGCCACGGTCTCAAAGGCAGCTGTCAGGGGAAGCATGAACTGCTCGTACTGATCCTCATCTTCTCCTGAAATAAGACAGAAATCGGGAGGAAACAGACTGCACATCCCTGCAGGTCCGCCTCTCTGAGACATCCACACATTGGTCACCCACACAGCAAGAGGCAAGGAGAGCCTGTGCTGCCAGACAGGTGCTCTATCACTGCCAACATCCAGCTTACAGGAAAGGCTCAGAGCAAACCCTGCCATCTCAGGGAAACGCTGGACAAAGGAATAAATCAGTCCCAGTCTCAAGCTTCTTTCTCTTTCTTTCTCACTCCCCATTTTAGCTTTTCCCATCCTGGCATCCTTTCTGGAGGAGCTTACAGCTCTCTAAATAGCAGGGCACAGCACAGTGCAGAGCCAGCATCCAAACCACGCAGTTACTGCTTTGCTCTGGATCCCAGACAAAGACCCAAGTACCTAAATCCACCATGAGAAGACGCCCCAGTGCAGTGTAGAACGTAGTCCGACATCTCATGTCAGTCAGGTTGGACTGATTGTTAATGCCCAGGAAGGAAAAGTGCTCACTCTGCAAACAGAAGAGATAGGTTAAAGGAGAACTACCAGCTTGAGGAGGCTCCTGGGTCCCTCATTCTCCTGCCTAACTCTGAGCCTGTGCAGGAATGAGAAGCAAGCCGTGGGATATCAGAGCACACACCACCAGAGGGCAACATGCACCGTGCTGGCAGGTTGCTGGGAGCTGTGCTGCCCCCTGAGCCCTCCTGGCTGCCAGCAGATCTGGGAACTGCCCCGGAGCCAAGAAGTCTTGCTCTGCCTCCAGAACACAGCAGCCACCCGCCCCTCTTACTCGTGGGCTTCCTTCAGGTGTCACAGCTGTGCAAAGCCAGTCCCTGCCGGCAGATCCCTGCTTACTCTGCCTTCACACATGGGGAAGCAGCAGCCCAACAGAGCCATCCAAATGCAGTTTCTGGACCAGGACTCTGCCTGTAAAATATCTCCCAGATAGAGGAACAAAGAGCCCCATTCAACCAGTCAGTCCAGACCTTCTGGACACGGCTCCTATCGCTACAGCATCAAACGGCCACACACTCTGAAAGGCAAGGCAGAAATCCACTGCACTTTGCTGCTCACTTCTAATTGCTCATTCTCACATTTTGGATTTCAAGTCAGCATCCCACTAGGTCTTCCCAGGGCAGTGAGGAGCAATGCTGCTATCCCAGAGCTTCCTCCAAATCAGCGCTTTCACCATGAAAGTTGGGGCGTTAAAATTGGCTTTAAGTTTCATAAGCAGTGCCCGCTGCTCTTCTGTCTGCATGTGCAGCAGTACTGACTGCCTCCCGTTGGAGACAGCTGTCTTTCAGTGCAGAGCAAGCAGCTCCGTGTCAACCCTTCTGGGATGAAAGCTACCGTGTAATTATAACCCCTCCAAATTGAAGGGCAGGCTTTGGACAAAGAGATCCCATTTTCAAGTATGACAGAAGAGAGGAAAACTTTCAGTGTGTCTGAGTGCTAAAATCAGGGGGTCATCTCAGCTCCAAGAGGCTGACTGAGGAGTCCATGGTGAGACAAGGAACAGGAGGAGAGGACTTACCGTGTGATTGTTCAGCATGAACTGCACAGCGCTCAGCTTCACCAGCTTTCTGACGCTGCTGTACGTAAGGGGGGTGTTAAGGAAGCTGCACTCAGCAGAACAACTCCTGCAATGCCTGCAAAGCACCTTCTAGGGCAAAAGTGGGGGAAGACTTGTGTCTGGTCTATGAACTGTGTTGTAGGTTCTCTTCCGTTTGTTTCAAGAGCAACTCTTAGCAAGTTGCACACACCTCTACTGCAGAGAGCTGAAGGGATTTACTTTTAAACTCTGTCAGGAAGAACAAACAGAAGAGCATCAAACAGACCAGGACTGTAAACAAATTAACACTGTGGACGGTAAGCTGCAAAGCAATTATGATCCAAAGTTAAAGAAGGATGATACTATAGCCTTTGGTGATAACTCAGCAGCTAAATAACACGGTGATGAAGCGCTTGCGCTCTCGCTATCTTCTCAGTACCCATAAGATGAAGCAGTTCAGCCATCTGTGAGATGCAGAGCGTTGCTGTTCCAGCTGAGCACCTGGCTGCTCTTCCTCCCTCTGTTCTGCACCCCCACAGCTCTTCGGAAAAGGATATCCAATGGAGAGGTCATTGAGCAGCTGCAGCGTCTTGGAGGTGATAGGCTCACATCGGCCCCAGTACTTCAGGTTGGTGATGCTAGGGAAGAGGACAACAGGACGGGTCAGAGGGGTTTGCTCGGCCTCCCTTTGGCTGTGCAGAGGATTTTTCTAGTCAAAAGTCACCCAACATCAGCAGCTCCACCCTCCACCAAAACCACAGACATTACAAGCCACAAAATATTGGTATAAAATCACTGTACTTACATTTGGTTGACTAGAAAATTATCCTTCAGATAATCTTCACTACTTGGGTCCCAAGCTACACTGGCCCATACCCAGGCCCTTGGAATTCTGTGGCACTCCAGGGCTGGTTTCTGCAGCAAGGGTAAGAGAATTCTGCGGCAGTGACTACATGCAGACGTATGCAATTCTGCACCTGCACCATCCACTGTCAGCTGCAGAATTCTAGTAGCCCTTGCTTCTTTTCCAGGAGAGCCACTTCACCCCTTGAGAACACGCAGCTCAGGCGCGTGAGGGCAGGCAAAGGCCCATGCACTTAACAAGGGGGTGATGCTAGAGAAGCCAAGGGGAGCTCGGAGCCAGCTGCTGCACAGCTCCAGGCACATGGCACTGGGATTCAGCCTCGGAGCTGGTGAAGTGCTTCAGAACGCTAACTGACAACAGCCAGCCGACAGGTTGGGTCCAGAGAGCTGTCTGCTGGAGTGGAAGAGCTTTAGGGAAAGGACCTGAGCTACTCTGGTACTGAACAGCACAGCTTGCACTCTGAAGGAGCAGTGTCCCCTCCCCACAGAGCTTTTGTGGCTGGTGATTGGCAATAGTCCAGTGACAGGGCACGAGTACTGCAGGCTGTCCCCTCTCTGACTGGTTTTACTAAGCAGGCACTGAAAAAAGAATCCATTATCCTGGTGCACGGGTTATTTTTGTGTCTCCACAGCCCAGGCTAGAATCCACGGTGGATAAATCAATCCTGTGCGTGACTTAAGCCCTTGATCACAGCCTGTAATTCTCTCAAGTAGCCAGATGTTACTGGTTTTAGACAACAGCACTCCCTCATATTGCAGTCTTCCTGGTTACACCTTCAAACAAGCCCTGGAATCTCCGCTGCCTGCAATCAGGAACACTTACATTTTCCCTATGAAGACGCTCAGGACCATGGTCTCATCATTCAGCCCCAGCACCTCTGAGAGACGGCGGTACAGCTGGAGGGAAAGACAACACCAACTTAGAAACTGCCAACAGAGCCATTAATGATCAAGGATCACTTGATTTTCACTTGTCCTCCCTTCATAGCCACAGGCTACTGGAAGAGAACCAAGTTCTGAGATAAGGACATTCCTGTTCTTTATATTCTTTTGAAAGTTCTTCTACATCTGTGAAGATGCACCAAGGCACTGGGAGTCTAGTCCATCTACAGCTGCCTTGTAATGAAGAGAATGGCTATTTATCTGCACTTCAGAGCTGAGGAAACAAGGCTTGGGTTCCTCCTGGGTGTATGTATCAAGTGTCTTTCACATGTATGTAGGCTTAAGGGGCTCGTGTGAAGTCACAGAAGGAAGCTGGTGGATAAAACCAAGATCTCAAGTTTAAGGCTGCTGTCACTATTTCTGTCTGCTTCCCCAGGCACACAGAGCACAGTGTTTCAAGAACAGCTCAGGGTTTGCAAGGTTAACGTACATCTAGGAAACAGAGCAGGCAAGTCTCGTAAATGCCACCTGCTTTCATTCTAAAAAGCGAAGCTACGACTGCACTTGGCATGGCAAAAGACACAAAGGAGATTACCTTGGAAGACTTCTGCACCTGATCTCCAATATAGATCTTCCGGAACTGCTCAAAGAAGCTCAGCATGGCAAGCTCCAACTTCTCATTCCCAGCCTGCGCCAGCCGCGAGTCCGTCAGGTTCATCAGCTGCAGCACCCTGCAAGGAGGGGGGAAACAGAGGTCACTGCTGCTGGATGCAGGAGCACCGAGGGGCTTCTGGCACAACAGGCTGCTTCCAGCAGTGGTTTTTGCTTTCTGCATTGCTGTTTTGGGTCAACAGTTAACTAAACTGACAAGCAGACTGACTAGCATGCATTCCTCTTCTGTGCAAGGCCACTCTAAGGCCTCAATGTCCCTTCCAACAGGGATAGCAGGCCCTGGATTTAATTTGCTAAGGAAGGGAGTTCCAGGTGCTGTAGCACACTTATCCAGGGACTGATCCAGCCTGTTAACCATTGCTTGTTCCCCTCACACGAGCCACTAAATGACACCCCACCTGGCTTTTGTTGCGAGCCCTGTGGGAAGCTGTGTGCAGGGCCAACAAGGGGTGGGACTGCAGGGTAACACACATGCAGCACAACAGGGGGCAGAAGAAGTGATATCCCATCCTGGCCAGTGCCACATAGCACAGACTCTTATGGACACCTAACATACAGGCTGGCACTAAGAGTTAATGAAATGTACCCGAGGTCTCACCATTTCCTCTTCATTAACTACTTGGGAAGCCAATGCTTGATGTAATTTATTAGCCATGGCTCTCCAACAGTCCAGCCTCCACACTTGCCCAGGTTAGCTCCTCTTCCCACCCTTCCAGAGCACAGCAATTAGGCCCTAGACTACAAGGCATCCAGTGTGGCTCAGGGTCGTTTGCAATTAACAATCCACACATGTTCTCACATCCCACAAGTGGTGCTTGCACTGCAGAGGGTTTACCATCCCCCAGATCCATCAGGTGGTGTTAGAAGACAACACAAAGCCTTAAACACGTAGAGAAGGGCTACAATATTTTAAGGACAAAACCCACTTTGGGTTTTTAGCTACGAAAGAGATGTTCCCCCCACCCCAGAAAAGACCATCGTTCATTTAGTTCTACTTCAACACATGCATTGAAGCCCAGAATGAACTCCCCTCTTTCATGCTCTTCCCCTCTCATCCTCTTTCTTACAACCCACACCTCCCAATTTAGTCAAGCTGCAGCAGAACTCTGCTGCCTGGCTGTAGCCAGAGCTGCCAATCTCTTCTTTCAGGATGGCCAACTCCGCACTGTTCTTTTCAGCAAAAAGAGGGGAAGAACATGGTGACAGCTTAACGATAGCAGCTCTTTTACAGACTTCAAGAGTGGTGCAGCATCCCTACCGACAAACCAGCTCGCCATCCATTGCATCCTGCTCATCCGTGCTGGCAAACGAGACCCTACCACCAATCACTGCCCCGATAATATAGACGAGCCACGTCAGGCGCCCTGCAACCAACAGAGGACATCAGAACCAAGCACGTCACATCACAAGGAGGAAGCTGAGGAGACCTGCAGTTCAGGTTGGCAAAGACAGGAATATCCTTCTGTTTTAGTGCCAAGTATACCGGGAGTACTCAGTTCTCTACTTGGTGGAAAACAAGCATGTCTTTACTAGGAAAGGAATAAGGGATGTCAGGTCTGCCTGGAGGATGTTCATTATTTAAAGCTGTTCCTTTGCAGAAAGTCACTTCCTTGTAAAAGTGCATCCTGTGTATTTAAACATGTGCAGGTGCCAGCAGGCAGCACTTATCCCTTCAAAACCCATGTGTCTGATGGAGAAGTCAGCATCACATGGAGCTCTGCCCACACAATTGCACTGTAATAGATCAAATACTGCTTCAGAAGGAATCTGTAGTCTCTAAACTTGTGCTGATGTGCCCAATTTCTGCAAGGAAGGATAAGCCAGCTATGTTATTAGAGAAGGGGCGTAACACAGCTGTATCTCTGTCTCAAAAAAGGCTTTGCTTTATCTATGGCCAATGTTAAACGATTCCTAAACCAAAGAGTGTGCAGAGCCCACCCTGTGCTGCAGGCAGACACTCCCCTTCGGACTGAGGTTTGCAGCTTTCTCCCAGTTACTCATCCCAACCAACCGCTGCACAGGCAGAGGAGCAGTTCAGATGAATGTTCCACACCCTCCCTCAGATGACAAAAGACAGACGGGGCTGTATGGCTGATGACCCACGGACCAGAGGACATCCTTAAAAACCCATCTCTGTAAGACTGGGCAAGCAGATGTATCAAATCATTCCCCCAGAAAGGTGTGCAGTCAATTGCAGGACAGCAACGCCTCCAGCAAGCACTGCTGTGTGTGTTGGGAGTGTCTGTCCACCATCAAGAATGAAGGCTTCTGGAGCCACTGCTCTCCCAGAGCTCACCTTCCTGCACAGCAACGTCCATGGGGCTGGCGGTGGCACTCTGCAGCAGCTCCTGGTAGGACTGGGCTGACTGGTCAAAGAGCTGCACGAGCAGAGCACACGTCTTCTCATACTCACACCGGCCAATGGTGGAGAGCTGATCCAGCTGCTGCTGCACAAGGCCGGTGTCATCCAGTGGATCCTCCAAACCATCCCTGTGCAGCAAGAGAGCAGGTCAGACGAGGACTTAGAAGGTAGCGATGGCCCAACCTGGAACATAAGCTTATGGAGGTGCTTTCCCTAGGCACACACATTGCAGTGAGTGATGTCTCTGTCATGATGGAGAGCTGCACAGACTGATCTAATAATCTGAACATTGCTGCAGCCATAAATCAGGAGAACATGAGTGGTTCAGGTGGAAGGGCCCTGAGGAGCTGGGATGAGTAAGCTCTTCTTACATCTTTATGGCTACATATGGTTAGTGTAGTGCCAAGAACAAGTTCTCTGTCTGGCTGTCTTTATTACATAAAGCTTTCCATCTTTCTTGATGTTTCAGTTTCCTTTTTCTCTAACTGCATTAACCTCAACACTGCATTGCACTGTGAATACCAAAATTAAATAAACCTGCTGTTCCACCCGTGCTTCGTTAGGTATCTCAAAAGGGATGAGCTGATTTGTCTTCCCTTCAGAGAGGCATTCAAAGATTATTTTTCTATACCTGACCATTTGTTTTCATCAAATACATACAGACACAAGGTGGAACTCATCCCAGGCAAACAATGGCACTGCAGCAGGGTTTTCCAGGCTGCCTTCACGTTCAAAGTAAAAGGGATACTTTCATCCTACAGCAGATTAAAAATTGTGAATCACACTTTGTATGCTTATCCCTCTCTGTTAGGATGGGAATTCAGAGTGCAAATGGCATGCTGCAAGTGGGTAACACTGGGTAGGATAGCACCTCTGAAACCACCCGGATCAATCTCAGACATCTGAGACTGACTGAGGTCTAAAGGAAGAAAAAAAAGCTTAGCAAATGCATGCTTTCTTTTGTATAATAGAAAGTAATAGAGACATTAATAGAATGTGAGATTAAGGTAAGCTTCCCTGAAAGACCCTTTGGTGACCCGCAGAACTTCCCGCAGCCACATCTGTTCCTAAAGGAAAACTCAGGACAGAACCACTAGAGCCTCCTGTGCCACATCCTGGCGCCTGCAGCAGCAGTGTTGCCGTCTCTCTGCTTTTCATACCTCAATATGATGTGTACAGATTCCAGTCTGGACGTGATGTATGCCTTTGTGACCTCTGGCGTGTATGTTTCCAGCATGTGAGGCTCAGTGGCTTTCACGTAGGGCACCGACGCTGCCAGCCGCTGCCACAAGCTCAGCAGATAGTGAACGCTGTTCGGTGCAAACTCCCAGTGCTGAAGAGCCAGCAGAAAGGAAAGGAAATCAGTCAGCTGTGATTATTTTATGCACTTGTTTTGCCTTATGCAGCACAGAAAGTGCAACAGCCAGTGAGGGCAGGTGGAAGCACCTCGTACCTGCAGGCTGGTCACGGTGAAGTTAGCAATGAGTCGGATGACCTCGGGATAGTTCTCCACCTTCACCAGCTCTCCCAGCTGGTAATTGCTTTTCAATCGGGCCAGCAATCGGCAGAACTCGTGGTAGTTGTTTGGGTCTGATAAACTCTGAGGGGAAAAAAGGAGAGGAGAACTGAGAAACAGCACTACTCAGCAACAGGAAGAGGCTGAGATGGAACAGTTCAGAAAGAAGAGAACAGCAAAACGTTGCACCCCTCTCCCCAGTGCCAAAGGTGAGATGTGTGCTTCAGAAAGCATTTTTGGTGAAGAAACTTGAAGCAGAGAATTCCACTAACTGCACCCAAAACTCACCTGGGGGTTTTCCAGTATCCGTTTGACTCCATCAACGAGATGAGACAGAAACTTTGCTCGTTCTGCATTGTTGAAGAGGGATCTGCGTACAGAGGCAATCTGCACTAAACAGGACAAGACCTGAACGGGACAGAGAATGAGCAGAAAGGGAAGGATTAGAACACCAAAAGGAATAATTCAGTTGTTCTCAACTCAAACTTCTGACATATCACCGTGAATAGATCCCAAAGGTGCAGTTGCAGGAGCGAATGCCAAGTGCATGGGGTTACAAATAGCAGAGCAGTGCCAGCAAAACAAAGCGTGAGGTCCTTCTGGGACCCCCAACCAACAGCAAGTCTGCTGGATGAGCCCTACAAACACCCCCTGGCAGTGGGGTCTGGAACATAAGATAAGTCTGGAACATATGGAGGAACATAAACACCCAACTTACCAGAGGAGAAAACGAAGGAGGGATGGAATGATAAAGATCAAAAAACAGCTGAAGGGTCGAAGAATCCAAGAATGCTGAAACAGAACAGAAGACTTTATTGACAACACCTCCAGCTACTGCTTTCCAGAAATCTAAAGCGTATCTGTCCAAATCCAGCTCAGCTGCATGCTTGTCACACAGAGGACTACACTCTGAATATATATATTCTGAGATGAAGAACATCTCCAAAGGATTTTACATTTTTACATAACTTGCTTTCTGGCTTTTCCAGAAATAAACCAGCTGCTATATGGCACTATGACAAAACTACAGGCTAATATTTTAAGAAAGCAGCCTGTAGGACTGCCTGCAAAATGCCTGGTGAGAAAAGGAAGGGTGTCAAGGACAGGTGACAAGCTATTTATTATTTATAGCCTTCCCCCCCCCCCTTTTTTTTTCCCCCTAAATAATATACTGTTTCTCGAATTGGCCTCTATGTCTGGCACTGTATGTACAAGTTGAAGTGCAGAGAAGGCTTTATCAAGTCACCCAGACTTCCAGCTGGTACGCTTCCATCCAGGCCTCATCCCCCAGCAGGATTACCTGATCTCCAACTGGTTGGGATCTGCACAGTGCAAAGATCATCTGAGGACTCATCTGTTGACGTGCCAATGAAATCAAAGTTCAGGCAATTATGAGTGAGCTTTAGAAGCTGCATGAGCAGACCATGCTGGCTCTCATCGTTTAGGTTCAGGTTCTTCCCAGAAGCCTGCAAGATACGGTGGATTCAAAAAGCAGAAATAAGAAAATCAAGGTGACAGCTGAGTCTGAGACACCAACTCAACTTCATGGGGACGTGGCAGCCACGAGGATCACACAGCAGCCAGCCCTGCTGCTCCACGCTTCCACAGACAGCATGCTACATGCTTAGTCTTCACATGAGATGGATAAACACAGGCCTGCCTTTCCACTTGGTTTGTGCTGCACAGGAGAGAAGCAGCCAGGCCTGCCAGCATGCAATTATACTGTGAGATTCACGAGACGCAGAAGTTCTTATTAAGGTTAAACACAAGAACACGTGTTGTGCTTGACAAGCACCTAGCAGCAGGGAATCCTGTCGCTCCTCCTAACCCTCAGATGGAAAGGAGTGCATTCACTTCTGCTGCACAGATGATCTGTATCAGCCCTGCTCCAGTTACAGTGCTCTGCTATGCCCAAGGAAAACACACGCACTCTCAAGTGACACAAAGAACTCGGTGGGTCTGAGACATGAGGTCATTTCACTGCAGCTTAAATGCAGCACTCAGGTCTGCACTCCAGGGACAGGCCAGCCTCTCTCCGCTTTGTATTACTGCTCTGTGCTCGAAACAAAACAAACCTCTTCCAGCTTAAGCCTATTGCAAATAACATATTGCAGTGTGCTGACACTGCCAAGAGCCGTGCCAACAGTGGCTGGAATGTCTTCTTCGCTCCCTCCACAAAGAGTTATTCTTCTGGGGCTGCCTAACTGCGTGCTATTTTACGGACGCTGATATAAGCATGATCTCTGGTTTCTAGCAGTCCAACACATCACCAGTTACTCTCAAAAGGATTTGGGCATTCATATAAACCCTGTCCTGCTTCAATACCTTCCACAAACACAAGCAAGGCTGCACTATACTCCAACCCTCAGCTGAGCCACCTGGCCAGGTGCTTCTCTTCACAAAACGGGAGGAATCCCACTCGAATACATCCTCAATGCATCTGAAAGAAACAGCTGAATTCAGATGTCACTGGAGCTGCTCAGGAGGGTGGGTGCACAAGGAATGGAAACTAGGGTAACTGTGCAGGCCATGCTTCCTTTGGAAACCAGGATAAGAAAAAGATGATCAAATGACACCCACATCCCCACTTTGTTACTGGCAGAACGAGAGCTGCTCATTTTAAACCATCTTTAAAATAAAATCTGCTGCTCACTCTTTGTGCTATTTGTCAACGCTGACACTTTGCTCAGCTGGAAGGATAAAAAGTTGAACCAATCAAACCTGTGCAATTGCTGCACGGATGACACAAACCCAAGTGGAAGCTTTCCTAAAGAGCAAATTCAGAACAGAGCTTTCAGAACAAGAGCACACATTCCAATAGTTGCACTGGGAGGAACATCAGCCCAAAGGCTGTTACCCCAACTCACAGCCCCCAGGAGACACCAAACGATGGCTTCCTTACCTGTTTCAGTAAATTGCATGACAGTGTGAAAATATCAAATAAAGATGAATCTCTGAAGGAAGAGGCTATTTTCCTGTGCTTGGTCAGTGGATGAGTAGTATCAGCCTGGGTAGAGAGAAAAGAAGGGGTTAGAACTAGTGGGCAGAAGTAGAACAAGGCCAGCAGAACACACAGGAGTGCTGCAGCAGCTCTGGGGACACCGAGGCTTCCCCTTCCAGCATGGCATGACACCAGTGGGCTGCACCAGGGGACATATGCCCTCTGTGCTTCCTCCTCTGCCCTCACCTCCTCCATGGATAAAGCATATTGTTGGCTCACAACGGAATGTTTCACCTAAACCACTGTTCTGCTGTATCCCTGGGTTACTCTCAAGTTCATTTAAATCTCCTCCAAAGCAGGATTGTGGGTGGTATTCTCAACAGGACGGAATCATTGAGAAACTTGAGCACTGCTTTGTGAAGTACTCCTGAGAGTCGAATCCTACCTGAAGCCGCTGGGCAGACACTTGGTCAACTACTAGCAATTACAAGGCCACTTACATATCCCCTCCTGAACCTGCACAGATGGGAAGAAAACTGGAAGGAGAGTTAACCAGCAGCAGACAGTCTGGACTTTGGTGTATCTGTTATAAACTCCAAATCTGGATCTCTCATCATATCAGAATAAAAGATGACACGTGATATGGGAGGTAGATACACACAGATTGCTTTACAATGGGTAACAAAGACACCAATTCAGTGAATGCATTCTGAACACAGACTAACAAAGGCTCATGGCAGCACAGATTGTGTCACTTTGTAGACTGCTTCATCTGAACACAGGATGAGTTATGTGATGGGCAGTCAGTTTTCATGGGACAGAGCAGCAAGGCTTTCCAAAGTGACCACAGATCTCACATACTTCTGTGCTTGCAGCAAACAGCATATCCCTTTCCTTTACCACGAGGCAACACGGTGTAACTTAAGTGAACTCCTGTAACACAGCAGGCACACAGCACCTCCAGGCAAGTCTGTGCAGCTCTTCAGGATGAAAACTGATACCTCTGCACAGTTCCTAAGCACTCTATTCTATTTGTGCTCTGAACTTCTAGAACATCAGCTTTAGTCAACAGAGCCCTAGCAAATTCTGCTGTTGCATAACATAAATGGAAGCTTAAATAGTTACCAGAAAAAGCTTGAGGACAAGGTGGGATTTTTTTCTTGCTTGTTTGTTTGCTGTGTACATGACCCCACTCTGATGAGTGGGAATGTTGACAGAAGGATTATTTTGCAAGTAGTGGCACTTTTAGACATTCCAAGATGAGTCACTGGATGCAGCCCTGCACAGGGCTGGCACAGAGCTCAGGAATGAACAGCAAACTGTGGCAGATTTGATATGCAAGGTTTTAGGAAGGGAATTCTGATTGAAGTCTTTGACTTCATTGGGTTTTTTTGCTTGTTTTTACATCAATCTGTAGAGAGTGTGGAAGTGGAACAGGTGCCAGTTCCTATGTTGATCACTGCTGTGAGCACAAGTGCAGCCCTGCACAGATGGTGACTGATGGAGGCAGGCAGAGGCCCTTCCATCCTTGATGTGTGGATGTGAAGGACTGTCCCCTTGTGGAGATGAACTCACTGGACAAAGTTTGGGCAAGGAAACTGTCACAGTAATGATGTGGCACGAGAGGCAGGAGGAGAACTGCAGGTTTGGACTTATTGACCTGGCCAGGCTTAAGAAAGTGAAGAGAATTTGGGTCTGAAATGGATGCAGGTGCTGTTCAGGTTGCAGTGAAGGACTTGGGAAGCTCAGTGGTGCTGAACTTCAATTTCAGCAGGAGAAATTGGTGCTTTGACCTGGCCAGGATAACACCTCCTCCAGCATTTCTAGTTCTGGAAACTGTCTGTCATCATCTTTCAAACCCCACGCAAGGATCAATCCATTCTGGTGCTGGGATTAGTTAAATTATTAGCAGAAGTTACAAGTTTCCTTAGTAAGATACTAAAAACCAGCAAAACCCAGTAACTTCTATGGGCAGTGGAAGCCACCAGTGGTGCTATGGCGAAGTCTGAGCCACTCGTTAGGGAAGTGATGTAAGACAGCACCAAGCAAAGTCACAGCACTCGTTAACCCCAATGAACCTGAACTGTTTGGGAACCACGTGCTGGGCACATGCCAAAATGTGGCACTGAATGAACAGGATGCTTTAAAAGCCTCCACAATCTGACAAATCCTCTTTGTTTTGTCTCCCTGGTCAATACCTCCTGGCACAAGAGCTAAGCTGTAACAATGCACAGGGTCTGACTAGTGAAGGTGGTGGTGATGTCCTGATGCTCTGGACTTGGTCCTTGATGGGTAGCCTTGACTCATTGTGTAGCACCGCTCTCTCCTTTTTGATCTTAGGAGATTACATGGAAGTATGAGAGAAGATGGAAGATGCCAGTGAAACAAGGCAGCTCCTCAGGCCAGGAGGAAGCAGCATCTTACCACACAGGTATGGGACTGTGTAAAAAACAAACAAGAAAAAAAAATCCCACCCACTACACAACACTCCCCACACCAAGAAGGAAAACAACCCACAGAAGAATACAAATAAAAACCCCAACAACGCACAGACACAGCAGGACACAACAATATGAATGAGAAAATTGGACACTTACTTCACTGAGGAAGGCTGTAGCACTTACTTGATTAATTTCATTAGTTAGTTGGGACAGGATTGTCACTCCTATGATGCAGTGTTCTACACTATCCTGGGGAAGGAGGGGACAGGGAAAGGAGTTATTGCTGGGCTGCTTTCAGGAAACATCACCGTTAGTCACAGATCTTCCTGTTTGGAAGATTTCTAGGCATCCTTCTCTACAACGGCTTTATCCCTGTAGTATTATGACTGGGAAGAAGCCCGGGAGCAACATCAAATGAGAATTTAAATGTGCTTATGAAATCCCTGATCTTATTAACAATGCAAAGGTTTTATGAAGAGTTTGGTAATGTGAGCTAATAAATAATAGGCTCCTTTTATTTAATAGTTTAATCCCCATGTTTGTTTCATACCCCAACCCTGAGAAGATTGGTGATGATGATGGTTTGTTTTTAGATCCGTTTCCTTGGTTTTAAGAGCGGCTGTGCAGACACTTCTGCAACATTAGGATGGCTCCAAAGCTGTCAGATGGAAACTCTGGGAAAGGAATTCTTCTTTTTGAACTGCAGACCTGGAATAATATGAGCAGCAGCCCCGTGGCCTGAGTGCTGAAAGCACAGCCTATCTCTCAGGGAAGGGAGCCCATTCTTCACAGCCTTTTTGGCCTCTGGTTTCATTGCAGACTGCCAACAGGGGCCCCACTGTGAAACGAGTCTGCTACGGATACCTCTTCACTAGAAACAGCAACCCATGTAGCAAATGGTTCCAGAGAAGTAACCTGCATTGCTCCTTTGCCCCAGTTTCTGTTCTGGAGCTAATAAGTGATGTTCCCTTCCCTAGCTCCACCTTGGTTAGCACATCCTGCTCAAGTTGCCCCGACCTCTTCCAACTTCCAAGACCAAACTCACCTGCAACACAAATTTGGGCACATTTAGGTCTGAGACTTCTCCACTTCTTTATGGGAGCCACCTCTTGCCCACAAGCTCAGTATCTGCACGCTATCTATACAGAAGCCACTGGAAAACCTCCCCCCTCTACCAGGATTAAATGAGGACAACTGGCAGAGCAGGTCGATTTTTAGCTTTTAAGCCTTGGAGTCACTGTTCAGTCAACAAATGCAAATCTAATGAAAGACCAAACAGAGCTGCAGAGCAATACATGGAAACGCAGAGACTTTCAAATCCCACAAGATGTGCATTCATCTTAAAAGATTCTGACCTGCAAGAACCTTGTGACGTCTGTGATCACGTTCCTGAAGACATATTCATCCTTCTGACAGTCAAACCAGCCCAACTTAGTGATCCTGGCATACAGCTGGATCAGTGCTTGTGTGACAAACGTGGCCAGCTTTGGCCTGGTGGCAAGGTAGTTGAGCACATAGTTTCCTGGAACACAGAGAAGAGGTTTCTGCAGACAAAAACACCGCAGCTGGAGCTGAGATGGTAATGCTGCGTTGGGATAAAAGTATCTTTGTGAAAGCAGTTAAAAAAAAAAATCAATCCTAAGATGAGCACAGCAGTGGGCTGGATAAAAGTGCTGATTTCAGTTGTGCCTTTAAGGCATTAGAGCTGTGGAACAGATCTGGAAAGCAGACAGACCAGACAGGTGTGAGCTCCTCCCCCAAAGCTAACTTATTCTGTGCTACCAGACTAAATCCCATCCTCTGTATGCACGTGTGAGGAGGGAGAAAAGCTGGAGAGGTTTATAAGATCTCTCCTCAGGGATGATCATTTATCGCATCACTTCTACAAACGAAAGCAGATTCAGAGCCCTTCCCTGGAGGAGAGGAAGCATCAGTCATTCTCCAGGGAAGAGCACTGCGACAGAATGACTGCTCCCTTAGGAAACACTCTACCTGGTATTTCAGAGACCCAGAAAGGATTTCAGGTTGGAAAGCACGCCCTCAGAAGGGGAAAGTACCATGTATATTTTAACTTCCAGAGGGAACGTATCAAAGATTCATTCACAAGCCACAGAGTCATCAATCCCCTCCATCACTACAGCTCTACACCTTCAGCCTGGAGCTCTACCAGCAAACAACGCAGGAGGAGACTCCATGAAAGAGAACTGTTTCTTTCCACTCTGTGCCTTCGAACGTTCAAATGCAAAGTGCAGTAGGTTGCAGAAGGCCTCCCACTCGTGGATGAAAGTGTGCACAACAACCTCTCACATTCACTTGGTTAGCAAAACTGAGCTTTGTACTTACGGATATCGATTCGCTGCTCCAATGGTAACGGGTTGTTTGTGCGTGACACGAGTTTCGTAAGGCATGTAGCTGCCAATAACTGGGAGTAGGATGACTGTGAAGAAAAACAAGGCATTATTGCACGTTTCAGAACAAGAACATTGAGCAGCAGTGCTGGATGCTAAGCTAACTGCCTGCTGGGAATTTGACTTTCAGATATTAGTTTTAACTCCTCTCAACCTCTGCACACACCATTTCCCCCCCCCCCAGTCTGTGAAATACCACTGCCATTATAACACCTTCCACTTAAAGCTTGGCACAGCTGGGTAGCAGCCTGCAAAGAATGCAGCAAAGTCCACCAGACATCAGAACTGACAACTACACACAGCTAATTATGCTGCTGCAGTGCTTGCCATCAGCGTGCCAATGCTTTCTTTGGCAGAGGATGTCTACAAATTGAGACAGACACACAAGCACGCTGGGTGTGCAAGACAAACACTGCATAGCAGAACCCGGGGCCAGCAGCCCCATCCATGTCCAGAAGACTGAGATACATTGGAGATTTTTTTGTTTACATACACTCCCTCTTTCTAGAAGCAGCTGGCACTTGCTCAGGCAGTCGGGACTGTTGGTGAACTCAACCAGGGCCTTCTCTGCCTGGAGCCGTGTCGCAGTGTCTGTGGTCTCATAGAGCTGCTTGCACAGGTTCTCTAGCTGGGCTAGGCTCTGGAACAGAGAGAAAAAATAAGTGAGAAATGAGGTTTTGCAGTTTACTTCCAGCTGGGGTCAGCTCTCATCCAGCCCAAGAGCGCTGTCACAGCTGTTCCTGTGCTGAGCAGCAGCAACCCCCCCCCCCTCCTCCCCCCGCCCCATCTCTGCTTGGATTCCCTTTGCAGGGCAGTGTAACAGACCTCAGCATCCCAGGATGCTGGAAAGACCCGACATTAAAGCTTCAGCACTGCATGCCAGAACCACCTAAAGCAGAAGAGAACAAACGATGCAATGGATGCCTCTGAGCAGTGCCTCTGTGAACGCACTGAAGGGAAATAAAAGTACCAGGCAGACTGTGTGCTCAAACAACTGGAAACTATTCACCGTGATCCAGGCAGATGGTTTCCCCCCAAGGTGTCCTAGTTAAAAAGCAGCTCTGTGGATAGATATCAATATTCCCTCAGGTTCTTCCTGCTGGATTGACAAGCAGGTATTTCCCACTGCTGTAGGGCTACTTGCTAGGTTTCCAGGAGGAGACCATTACAAACAAAGCACAGAAGGATAGCATCAGCTGCTTACTTTATTCTTGGAAGCATCCTCATGCAAAAACCACATCTGTGCCAGGGTCATCACACAGCCCAGCACTTCTTATGCACAACTGCAGCAACTCCACACCAAACCACCGAAGGCTTTGATGCTGCCAAGGCCATCACCAGATGAGACAGCATCACAGGAGACCCAAGGAGGGACCCTGGTTGCCCGTTCCCAGGTAATGAGAGCATCTGCTGGACAAGTCATGCAGATGGGGTCCTCTGCAGTGAGAGACTTGCAGGAATGCACCCCAGCATCCTGTGCTGTTACCCCTGCTAAGGAGACAGGGCAGGAACTCAAACCCAGGAGATGAGTCCTGTGAACAACTTCACTGCTTTCTGGCAAACCTGTGGCTGGCAGAGGGCTCCCCAAGGCAGTGCCCCATAAGGATCCACTGCCCATAGATGAAAAGCGCTCTAGAGAGCAAGTGACACCTCTGGAAAGAAGAACTTGTCTTTTTAGGAGCTGTTTCTGCCCAGTTTTACACCCCCTTCATGAATTCCTTGAGCTCAGGCGTAGCTTCCCCGTAACAGCCTTCATAGATCCAACAAACTCCAGTTCCCACTGCTGTCGGGGGCTCAGTGGCACTGCCCTTTGTTCAGGCTGGCCGTGACCAACCCCCTCTGTTGGAGCAGAGTGCGGGACCCGAGCCAGCCCACGTGCAGAACCTGCTGCATTAACTCCATCAGAGCCACACAACACTCACAGCCCACAGGGCTACGGCAGAACACCTCCTCAGCACCAAGGTCACCCAGGAGATAGGGCCGAGCCACCATCAGGGGATGCTGCAGCCATTACAGCACGGTTTTCAGGTGAAAAATGACAGATGTGGGAGAGCAACTCCCAATTATCCAGGAGCACAGATACAGCAGCACTGTGGAGAGTCCATGTCAGGTGTTCACACTCTTAACATCCCACCTCCTGTTGTGCTGCATGAGCTGTCCTGAGCATCCCAACCATCCAGACCGTCCTCCAGCTGATGTTCACTCTATGCTTCTTTCTCACACTGCTCCCAAAAGCACAGCTGCAGATGTGGCACACAGAGAAACAGCAAAGCCTGGGAGGGCAACACCAAGAGCAAGCCAGGCTCCACACATGGCGCTTTCATTCTGTGTGCCCACGGTAAGCCATAATCCTCTCCACCAAAGGGACAGCAATCAAGCCAGCTTCACTCCTGGCGATGCTGGGGCAGCAAGGAGGCAGGGAGCACTTCAGCAATGCCTACTCCTTTGGACAAGATAAAAAGGTACCATTCAGTGTAACGACCTCGCAATGTGAGGGCCCTGTGTGTTCCAGATAAGCACTAAAGCATGAGACAGCAGAGCATGTGAAGCGTGGAAATGCTCCGGCACGTGTGGGCTTTGCTGAGGGTCAGAAAGGTGAGCTGAAAGGCAAAATGGCATCCAGGGCAATTCAAGCTGACCAACATCTGTGTTCTTTGCTCTTTTGAGAGCAGGTGGCTCTGAAAACATTACTTACAAAGCAAGCTTCTGCAAGGCAGCGGAGAAGAAAGCCAGCTTCTGGTCTGAGGGTATGCAGCAGAAGGCTCTCAGCTGCTGGGGACACAGGACAGGCTGCTGGGGACATGGGGACAGCAGTGGCAGAAGTGCTGAGTCGCTGGAGAAGTGCTGAGTCACAGCAGACAGCCCAGGGCTCCCAAATCTCCCCTCCTGCCTTTGGCACAGCATTGCAAGCCCGGGATTTGGGTGGTACAGCCAGAGCTCCTCCTGCAGCAACCCAAGCCCTTCGGTCCACATTCTCTTACACTTCATGCTGTACAGAAGCTAAATGACAAGCTGGAAACCCGGCCAGCTCTCACATAGCAACATTTAGCTCAACTGTGTGCTTAAAAGCCTGAACTGTGTTCATATAACCACTGTGCTAAGACTCCTCAGCTCAGAGCTCAGCGATCACTCGACCCCTCCTGCACACACACACGCTTTCTGCCCTCCAGCAGTCAAAACCCAAACAGTATTGATGCTTTTTCCTTTCATCAGGAGTGGCAATAACACCAAGTAATGGAGATTTGCACCTTATCTTCAGGCTCTTCTCATCCAGCCTCCAGACAGACACCTCGTCAAGTCGCTGCCTATAACCCAAGACCCTTTTCCCTATGCTCACCTATTTGTGACAACAGCTGTCTCTTTCTGAACACATTTAACTCAGCATCCCGCACTGGGAAGGTTTGTTTTGCAGTTCTTGGGTTGGTTTTGCATCTCTTCTCACCCTGAGCACAGCAAAGCTGGAGATCTGCTGCAAACAGCAACCCCGTCCATGGGAAGGATCCACACTGGGGATCTTCCACATCTCTGAGGGTTGGGCTGTCCTCAGCCCCTTGATGAGATCTTGGTCTTGGATGTCTGCCTGCAGAGAGCAGCTATGAAGCTCAGAACGCAGAAGAAAAGCAACCCATCAATCTTATTTATACCACGAGCTGCAAATAAAACTCATCACTGCGCTGGGTTTTCCCCACGGTGAAGATAAACAATGTGTGATCATCTTTAAAATGATAAACACTACAAGGAACGTAACAGCTACCTAAAAAGGAGTCCCCGGGGGCTGGCTGCAGAATTGATCCTATATTACACGGTTGCTTAAGCAACGCTCTTTACATCCAGGGGTTGCAATAAGCTCCAGGCAGGTTCAGTTCAATAGGGTTTGACTTCAGCATGCTGACAGTTCCCATCTCAGGCAATTGAGGGGACGCATGCTGTGCGTGGCATGCCCAAGACGGCAGAGGCAGAAATGGAGCAGTGAGCACGGTGAGCCCCCAGCAGCAGCCTCACAGACACCTAACAGAGCACCAGGCCTCACCACATCCACCCAAGCTTCGCTGCTGCCTGGTGGGTCTTATCCTGAAGGATGTGCACAGCTGTAAATGCTCAGACACGTGTTTCAAGGTATTCCTTCTTCCTGCCTTCTTCTTACTGCCTCTTTGAGCCACAGATCCTGCAACGTGCTCCACGTGGTTATTTCCACCTTGACCACATTCATCCATTTTCATAACCCCCAACTGATACCCCTGTATGTCATCATCAGAGGCAGACCCTGGGAAGCAGAGGGCACGCAATGAGCCTGCAGCTCCTCACTCACTGTGTGCAGCAGGCACCAGAAGCAGTGACCCGTGTGCCCACTGCCACAGTTGGTGTGTGTGTGGGGGGTGGGACCCCAAGGTGCAGGCATTACCTGGTCTGAGGATGATGATGATGCTGCTGAGAGGTCAGGGCTTGGAATCACTGTGCTTTACCAAACACATGGCAGCAGTTGGAGGGCTGCGGTGACAGAAGCAACTCAGGTTCAGAGAACACCTCAGGTCACTTCAGCTATTTCAACCAAGAATAAAAAAGCTTTTAAAGGGAACGATTCAACTCTTAACCACCAAGGAGCACGGCGATGCATTTCCTAAGTGCTCACCACTGTGAAACTCAGGTCTTGTGGCTCATCGCCCTCATTTGTTAAGGGAATCTCAACTATAAATTGCCCATTTCCATTTATCCGGCTAATAAGAGAAAGAAAACTTACTTATGCCCTTCCAGAATATCTCAAGAAGTTATTTATTGCAGCGGCACTTCCAGGCATCTCCCACGGCATCAGTAAGGAAAGAAATGAGAGCTCTTTAAGACGAATGGTCTTCAGCTCCACTTGAAGGGGGCTTCTTTCAGGTTCAGCCCTGCTATTTCACTGTGCAACTCGGCACAGCACCTCTTGCACTGCCCAGAAACAAGGATGGTTTCTATCCCACGGAGCTTAAAGATGAGGAACTGATACCCTCAGCGACTGGAGAAACCATTGAGACACGGCACAAACCCTTCAATATCCTAGCTGGGTGCAAATAAACACTGCTGCTTCATTCCACCAAGGCTTAGCTCCGGCAGGACAGCGATTTGCTCAGCTGTGTGGTAAGGAACCAAGAGGAAAAGTGAGCTAACACCACACGGAGCACATCAGGAGGGAGCAGCCCCAAAGCTGATTGCACTTCAGGGGCTGATGGCTGAAGCGTCAGAGAAACTGCTGCATTTCTGCTCCCTCCAGGAACACAGAGCAAAGGCACAGCTCTGCAGCTGCACACAGCTACCCCCGATCCCCAGTGATGCTGCAGGAGCAGCACTGAGAGCTCCCCAGCACTGCAATACAAATCTATGTCTCAGAGCAGCTGAGGGATTGGTTCTGCCCCAGGGAGAGCTCTCACCCAGCAGGAGGACTCAGCGGGGCCCAAGCAAAGAGAACAGCAGCCCAATGCAGCACGCAGGTGCTCCTTCCATTTGGGAACAAAACGGGAGGCTGAGCAGCAGCAGCAACACCTTTGTATGGGAGAATGAGTCACTGCCATCTCTACCTTCTTATGTGCCACATTAATGTGCTGCTTCAGAAACTGCACCGTTTTCACCTCTTTCTGAGGACTGAATGTTCCCTGTGCACCTGAAGGTTTCCCACTTGGCAAAGGTTAGCCGTTTGCTAACGAGCAGCAACCAGGAAATTAGGAAACAGCAAGCACAACGCACACATGGGAGCAACACAGTGCTGAACACGGGGAGAAGGAGCAGAACTTCTTCCACAAATGCTTGCTCTGCATCTCCCTGCCACACTGAGCTGAGGGCTCCGGAGGCAGCAGAAACCCTCCACAGGAAAGCAAGCCTGAGAACTGAGTGTGTTTTCCATCATACGAAGTTCTAAAGCTCCTCCAGCGCTGCTCAAACTCTGTACAAGCATTGCAGATTACCTTCAGTGCACTGTTTGAGCAATGGACACTACCTACTGCTAAAAGAGAAAGAGCAGAATTAATATTTTCCAGTACAACGTCCTTGGACTCTCACTCCTGTAATCAGTGCGTTCACAAACACTGCACGGTTGGTGCTACAAGGGCACCGAGTTTTCCAACAGGAGCTGAAGGAAAGTGTGTGGATGATGCAGAAATAACAGCCCTGGTCCATGTGAATATGGCAAACAGGGGCAGGTCAGAGCACAGGTGTGAGCAGCGTTCATTGGGCACTGCTTGTTTGCTCTGTATGACCCACAGGGAGCGTGCATGCCGTGCCTGCTGCACAACGCCTGCTCTGCTGGGTTTATTTGGTATTCTGTTTGGTTGCATTTGGCTGAGGATGCACACAGAGCCGTAGCAGCACTGCTGCTGTGCAAGGGATGCACCAAAGCTGGATGAAAAGAGTAAGCTCGCAGATTACAGCAGAGTTACACTCTTACAACTGAGTCACACAGCTGTACCACCAGAAGAGCACTGAGCATTTACTACCAGCAAATGTCCCCTTGAAAGCAAAGCTGAGAAGCAGAAAGATAAAACTACCAGCAAAAAAATACAACTGCAAGTAGCAAAAATAAAACTTCACCTGCTTTAGCAGACCTGAGCCCTGCAGGCTTCTCAAAAACAGCTGCATTACCCACACGGAGGACAAGGAGGTGTTATCAGCAATAACAAAGTTACTCTGCTTTCCAGCCCCAACCCAACACGCGTTGCTGTTACTTTGCTGCCTCGGTGCTGAGCATCCAAGCAGTGTAGTTAAAAAAAAAGCCTAATTTGCAACAGAACTGCTGCCAGCTCTATTTTTAGTGGAGGCAGCGCTGTACCCTCCCTGGGCTCACAGCACTCCCTTGGGCTATTCTGAGATAAATACAAGCCCTCAATAAGAGCCCTCTGCAATGACACGCACAGAAGGTAAAAACCTTGAACTAAAACAAAGTATTCCAAGCAATGTGCAGCCGGGCTGCGCTGCGCCTCTTTTATACCAAGCAGGTGCAGGGTTACAGGGAGAGCAAATGGGAGACACGCAGTGCAGGCCCCAGGGTTCCCTCTGGAGCAAGCTGAATGCTATGGGCTTCTAAAGCCAAATTGGATTTTGTGTTTGAGCCAAAATGACGTCTTCTAAAATACGGAAACAAGGGAAAAACAAAGGTCCTGTTGGGGATGGAAGCACCCACCCTAGGAAAACACCTCAAAAAGCACTGGGAGGGAGATGCTTTCTGAGCACTGAGCCCTACAGCAAACTCAGACCCCCTCCAAACCCTCTTGTTGTCCCTTCTGAGCACACACGGTGCCCCCAATCCCTGCAGAGCACTGCCACGCCATGGGGACAGACCCAAAGAGTGCCCATCCCAACAGAAATTAAGGCTTCCTCTGCAATGGCTTCGAGATGAAAGGAGGACCCCCTGTCTGCTGCTGACCTGCTGCAAGCAGAGCACTGCCAGGTGATCCAACACACAGAAACACCCACACTGAGCCCACAGTCAGATAACAAAGGCAAAAAGACCCCCAAAAGGATGCAATTTCCTTTGAGACGCCAGATTCCACGTTCTTCTATAGGAGTACTATCTCAGTACCTCTCTTCTTGCATCTCATTCCTCCCAACTCAGAGCAAGGTTACCACGAGCAGGCAACCGTAACTCACATAGAAGCATCAACGGCTTCTATGGGGTACAACCATTTGTATGAACTCCACACAAACTGAACTCTCCACACTCAGAGCCACAGAATTAATTACCACCCTCCAGCAAACATTCTCCCACAGGGACATTTACTTTCAATCAGTACATCCCATTTTAGGGCAACAGCACAGAAAACATCCAACCATAAGGAAAGCAGAAAGAAAGCAAAGATGAACAAATCTGTTTGCAAGGTGTTGTGGGATAGAGGAATAGGACTGTGTATGCTCACACAGCTACTGCTAATGGTACTCTTCCTGCTTTGCTCTCTGAACAAGTTTAGGCAATGCTTCCAAGCTTCAGATCAGACAGAAATATGCACCCAAAAGGCAGTGTAAGCTTACTGACGGACGGACAAGCTAGTGTGCAGCAATTCACTTGCAGAACGCAGGGCCCTTCAGCCACACCGCCTGATTCACACTGCTCCTGCCTCAGCATCACCACAGCTTTGGTGGCAGACACTGCACAGTGTGCTCCCGAAGTGCTGCTCAGCAGGAGCACGGCACCCAGCTGCAGCTACACGGCATCACAGCTCAGTTCGCATCACCTCCAGTTCCTAAAGCCTATGAGGGCGTGATACCTCCCTCACTACTGCTCTAAAAGCTCACCTTCCTTCTTACTGCTCTGCAAATAACCTCTGTGATGGTCGTGCGTGCCCACCAGGCAACATAACCCTAATGCCCATCAGCTACCAACAGTCCAATTAAACCCCAGACTGCCAGCACACAACACCCCAAAGCAAAGCTCTCACAAACCTTGGGAACCGCACAGCTCCCAGCAGCCAGCGTTTATTGGCAGTGCCAGCCCCTATTAAAACAAGGCCAACTCCCACAGCATGTGCCACTGAAACAGCTCTCCCCATTATTCACACTGGCAGCCAACATCCCAATGATAACAACATCTCAGAGACAGCTCAGTGACTGCTCTGCTCAGCGCACACTGTGTTTGATGTGGGAGCTGTGCAGCTTAGCTCAGGTCAGAGAGTCATTAAGGGTGCAACAGAGCATTAAGTTCATCAAACCCAACCATGCCGAGCAGGCTGGAGCAGGAGGCAACGGAAAGATCTCACCCCAAACTCAATCTATTCACACAAAGCACTGCTTCCTCCAGGCACAACGCATCCAGAGTCAGTTTTGAAGGGAACCTCTGTGCCGAAAGGGACTACACGAGGCTCTCCAGAGCTGCTGCTGGATGCTGCACCTGGAGCAGAGAGAAGAAAGAGACCATCAACAGCATGCAGAGCACACACAGTTGTAACGCTGAGCAACTTCTGCGGCTCTGTTTGCCCTGCGCAGGAACCACACCGGGCTGCAGCTGCCCCAGCAGTAGGTGCAAACCAGTTCTCCTCCGAGCGGAGCATCTCCCACACTGCAGCCGTTAAACTTTAACTCACGGCGCCGAACGCGGCCATCGCGACCCCGTTTGGACGGCTCCAACTTGCACTTTCTCAACGCAGTACTTAACAAAGAAAAGCGAAGCGGGAGGTAGGATTTAAAGCGACAACAGCAGCTCCTTCTGCAGCGGCCGGCGCTGAGCTCACCAGCTTTAAAGGCACAGCACCCGAATACGGCCTTTCTTCAGCCGACCGTGAGCGCGACTGCCGAATAACGCAGCAATCCCCGCGATCGCCCGCGGGAGGTCCACGCACGACCCGCGGGCCGCGTTCCGACCGACCGCGCCGCTCGCCCCGCCGGCGGTTCCCCTCCGCGGGAAGGATCGATTTCTCCTCAAGTTGTGCGGATAACGCGGAGCCGGCAGCGGCGAGGCCGGGCCGCGGGCATCCTGCAGGAGCTCTGCCCCACGGCACCGCCCCGCGGCCGCGGGTCCGGGATCCGGGACCCTCAGGGCCCACCGCCGGCCCCTCAGCCCCAGGCCCCGCCGCGGCCTACCGAGGCGCACCGCCGCCCGCCGAGAGCAGGCCGCGCTAGGCCGCAGCCGGCCCGCGGCCCGTCCTTGGAGCCTCCCGAGGCCCGGGAGGGCAGAGAGGAACCTCCCCGAGCCTCCCGGCCCGCCGCGGCCCCCCCTCACCTGCACATGATCCGCCATTTTGCTCCATTCATGCTCCGCTCCCTCCGCCTCCGCCTCCGCCGGGCCCGGCACGCGCCCGCCTCCGCCCCCCCACCCCTTCCTCAGCCACCAGCGCCGCCGCCTCAATGCGCATGCGCGTCGCGCCCTCCCGCCTTTCCGCGCCTGCGCCGTTCCCGCCCACCCCTCTGACCGCGCCCGCTCGCTCAGGCCACGCCCACCCGCCTCCGCCCCGCGGAGCGCAACGGGAACAGCGCGGCGCCCGCTGCGGCCGAGTGACGTCACTACGCCGGCGGCGCCGCGGAGGGAGGGGCGCACTTTGTTGACATCGCTCTTAAAGGGGCCGCGCGCCCTCCTCGTCCCCGCGCGCTGCTCCCGTGCTCGCAGCCCCCCGCCGCCCCCGCCGCCCCCGGATTCCTCCGCAAAGCACGGAGAGGGTTTTTGCCGTGCGTAACGCGGCGCCGTTCTCTCCCTCCCCGCGGAAGTTCGGTGCGGGGGTGCTGCCCCCGCGTGGCCCGAGGGTGCAGTCGCGAGGGGCCGAGGCGTGCACGGAGCTGCTGTGCAGCGCCGCGGGATGCATCCTCTGCGAGCAGCGGGGGGTGCGTTCCCTGCATGCGCTGAAGGGCTGCGGTGCTCCGTGTGCACCAATGGATGCACTTCCTGCGTGCACCGGGGTTCCTCTGCGTGCATCAAGGGGTGCAGTGCTTTGCATTCCCTGCAGGCACCGAAGAATCCCGTGCATGCACTGAGCGCTGAGGTGCAATGCATGCACTAACAGATGCGCTTCCTACGTGCAGTAACCAATGTGGTGCTTTGCACGCACTGAAGAATGCATCCCCTGCATGCAACGAGGGCTGCAGTGCTCTTCATGCACCAACAGATGCTATGCTTTGCATGCAGCAAGGGATGCATTCTCGGCATGCTGCTCCTCCTGCATACCCGGAGGGCTTCGTTCCCTGCTTGTGCTGACAGACGCAGTGCTGTTGATGCACGCAGGGCTGCATTTCCCACATGCACTGTGAGCAGCAATACCACAGACCCGCCCGCACCCCCCACCCACCCACACCCACTTCCACCCCACGCCATGCACCAGGGGACCTTGCAGCGCAGACCCATGCAGAAAGAGCAGCAGCATCACGCTACAGATGGGCCATGTGCTCCCACCCAACCCCAGCAGCCCCCCCATTTCTGCAGGTCCCCATTCCCACCCCAGCAGCTGCTCAGGGCCCTGCATGCAGCTGTGCACCCGGCTGCCCTTTCTGCTATCAGCACGAAGGCAGGAAGTGGAGCATGGGGAGGAAGCAGCAGCACCCGACCACACATCACGTGGTGTCAGCGCAGATGGGGCACTGGGGACACTGGGTGACAGAGGGGCAGTGCAGACGGATGCTCTGGGCTGCAGGATGGAGGAGGTGGTGGTGAAGCAGGGCGTGCTGCACCTGCAGCTGCAGCAGACCTTCGGCAAGGTGAGGGTGCAGCATGGGGGGCTTCCTGCTAGGGCTTTGGGGGGGCTGCAGGGGGGCTGCATGCGATGACAGTGGGATGTGCAGCACCTTGAGCATCCTTGGGCTGAAGGATTCAGTGCTGGGATGTGACATGAGGAGATGCGGTGCAACCGGAGCCCCTCTGCAGCTGAGGCTTGGGGTGGGATGGGGTGAGGCACAAAGTGATGCAACCCCCATGCACCATTGCTTCAGAGCACGCTGCGGTTCAGTGGCGGTGGCTGCTGCTGTTGTGCAAGGAGGAATGAGAGCGTCGTTCCCCATGCTGGGTGGGGAGGATGAGCGCCCAGCGGGACGTGGGGGGCTGCAAAGCAAATGGGGTGGGTTTGGAGCTTGGCCCTAGCAAATGGTGCAGCAATTCGGCTGCTGGGCCTCCCAGGTTCCCCTTGCAGCCCTGCAGGAGGTGAGTTCTGGTGCAAAACTTCCTCTGGGGCTGCACACCCCCCATGCAAAATGCAGTGAGCTTCTCTGCCTGCTTAGGAGGGCGTGAGTCAGGGATTGCTCTGAAGTCGATGGTTTTAGGAACAGGGGAGTCAATGGGGAGCTGGAAGCACTTTGGGGAGCATGGATTGGAGGGGGATACCATGGGTGGGGGGATGGAATGAGAAGAGGGGTGCAACGGGCAGGGGAATGCCACGGGTAAGGGAATGCCATGGGTAAGGGAGTGCCATGGGTAAGGGAATGCCATGGGTAAGGGGTTTCCATGGGCAGGGGGATGCCATAGGTTAGAGGATGTCATGGATAAGGGATTTCCCTGGGCAGGGGGATGCCGTAGGTTAGGGGATGCCATGCATAAGGGGTTTCCATGGGCAGGGGGATGCCATAGGTTAGGAGACTCCATGCATAGGGGTTTCCATGGGCAGGGGGATGCCATAGATTAGAGGATGCCATGGGTAAGGGGTTTCCATGGGCAGGGGGGTGCCATAGGTTATGGGATGCCATGCATAAGGGGTTTCCATGGGCAGGGGGATGCCATAGGTTATGGGATGCCATGGTAAGGGGTTTCCATGGGCAGGGGGGTGCTTTCCCCACAACCCACCCAGGCTGGGTGATGCTGAGCAGCCTTCAGTTCCCCTTTGCAGCACGGGGACACACGTCTCCCTTACGCTCTGCTTGGGGTTGCAGACGTTTCCCCCGCGCCTCCCAGTCCCCCAGGGGCCACGTGGGCGTTTTGGGGTTGAGACCTTGCCCGGATCACGGAGCGTTTTGCACCAGTAGCGCATCCTAGAAAGTCGAAAGCGGCACCGCTAAGCCTGCGCCCCCCCCTTTCCCCCCCTCCTTTTGCTGCTTCATGCCACGTCAGAAATGGAAGAAGTATTGGGGCGTTCTGTACCGGGAATCCTCCTGCTCCACCGCCCGCCTGGAGCTCTTCGAAAGCGCCGACAAACCGCGGAAGGGCGAGAGCAGCCGACGCCTGGTGAGGCTGAGCGACTGCGTGCACGTGGCCGAGGTGGGTGGGGAGGCGGGCTGCCCCCGCGCCACGGCCCCCTTCCTGCTGGAGACCACCGAGAAGCGGTACCTGCTGGCAGCAGAGGGCGGCGAGGTGGAGGAATGGGTGAGGAGGCTGTGCCAGCTGGCGTTCCCGGTGAGAGCCGAGGGGTGCACGGGTGGGATATGCGGGGGGTAGGGGGTGGTGGGTCCATTTGGGGCATGGGTGGATGGGTCCATCTGGGATATGGGTGGGTGGGATAAACACAGCATGGTGGATGGTGGGTCCATCTGGGGTATGGATGGGTGGTATAACCGGGGTATAGGGGATGGTGGGTCCATTTGGGGTATGGATGGGTGGTATAACCGGGGTATAGGGGATGGTGGGTTCATCTGGGGTATGGGTGGATGGGATAAAGGTGGTATGGGGGATGGTGGGTCCATTTGGGGTATGGATGGGTCCATTTGGAGAATGGATGGATGGGATAACCGTGGCATGGGGGATGCTGGGTCCATTTGGGGTATGAATGGATGGTATAACCAGTGTATAGGGGATGGTGGGTTCATTTAGGGCTACGGATGGGTCCATCTGGGGTACGGATGGGTCCATTTGGAGTATGGATGGATGGTATAACCAGGGTGTAGGGGATGGTGGGTCCATTTGGGTCATGGATGGATGGGATAGTGGTGGTATGGGGGATGCTCAATCCATTTGGGGTATGGGGGGGTCAATCTGGGGTATGGATGGGTGGGATAAGTAGTGTGTGTGGGATGCTAGGTCCATGTGGGGCATGGATGGATGGGGTAACCATGGCATGGGGGATGCTGGATCCATTTGGGGTATGGATGGATGGGGTAACCATGGCATGGGGAATGCTGGGTTCATTGGAGTATGAGATGTGGGAAGCGTCAGATCCATTTGGGATACAGATGGGATAAGTGTTGTGTGTGGGATGCTAAGTCCATTTGGATTATGGATGGCTGGGATAAGTAGGGTGTGGGAGATGGATCCATGCAGGGGATGGATGGGATAACTGGGCTGTGGGGTGGGCTGGATCAAATTGGGATATGGATGGATGGGCTAACCGGGTTGTGAGGTCTGCCGGGTCCCTTTGGGGTATAGACAGGTGGGACAACTGCACTGTGGGAGCCGTGGCTCAGCCCTCACTCCTTCCTTGCAGAGGAGCCAGGAGGAGCAGGCGGTGGGGAAGGACAGACAGCTGAGCTCCGACGGCGAGTTCTCCATGGCTGAAAACTCCCTGTACAGCTCCCGGGGCAAAGGTGAGTGTCTGGGCCTGGGGAGGGGGCCGTGTCTGTGGGCGAGCAGCATCCTGCGAGCAGCTCAACCTTCAGACACGGCCTTCAAGTGCTTTTCCTGCGCTGCGGTTTGGCTGGGCTGGGTTTCGCCTTTATCAGCCGGACACCGCTTCCCCTCTGGGGCTGAGCTCTGCAGCACGGCGCTCCCTGCAAACGTCCCCCTCCCTCCTCCTCCTCCCATCCCCAGGCGTGGAGCACGACTTCGAGGTGACGCTGAGGGCCACCGAGTCCTCGGAGCGCTGCCGCCTGCGGGGCCGCTTCGTGCTGCGGGCGGGCGAGGAAGCCTTGGAGCTGCGGGACGTGCAGAGCAGGGATGTCCTTTACAGCTGGCCCTACCGCTTCCTGAGGCGCTTCGGGAGGGACAAGGTATGGGGATGCTCAAAGGGTGGGATCGTGGGGGAAGGGGGAGGCACTGGGAATCACTGAACCGTAAAACCGTTGGGGTTGGAAAAGACCTCCAGGGTCATCAAGTCGAAATGCCAACCTGTCCCCGCCACGCTCGTAGAGTTGTTAGGGTTGGAAAAGACCGCTGAGGTCATCACGTCAACTGTTGGCCCATACCCACCATACCCATAGGGTCATTAAGATTGGAAAAGATCACTAAGGTCATCAAGTCAACTGCTGACCCATCCCAACCTTGCCCATAGAGTCATTAAGGTTGGAAAAGACCTCCAGGATCATCACATCCAACTGCTGACCCATCACCACCACCCCCACAGAACCACTGAGGTTGGAAAAGACCACCGAGGTCACCGAGTCCAACCAACCCATCCCCACCGTGCCCCCTAACCGCGTCCCCAAACTCCACCTCTCCCTCTTCCTTGAGAGATGGTGCTGTGCCCCTTCTCCAGGTGACCTTCTCCTTCGAGGCCGGCCGGCGTTGCGCCTCTGGCGAAGGGAACTTTGAGTTCGAGACCAGACAAGGCAACGAGATCTTCCAGGTGATCGAATCGGCCATCGCTGTGCAGAAGGAACGGGGTGGCCCTGGGGATGAGGGCACGCGGCCACGCCAACAAACCCAGCCCCCCGAGTGGGCCCAGGAGCACGAGGAGCACCGCGCCAAGAGCATCTACACCGAACCCTGCGGCCCCCTGATCCACACCAACCCCTCGGCCGTGCCCAAAGCTCCGGAGAAGGCCACGAGGAAGGATGCTGTGGGTGAATTGGAGTACGCCGTTCCCTTCGATACCATCGCCAAGTCGCTGATGGTTGGGAAATTCGGGAGCATCCTCCAGGGTCCCGCTGATGCTCCGGATCCGCTGTATGACAGCATCCAAGAGACGGGCGGGCATCCTCCGATGCCTCGTCCCCGTGCTAAACTGGAGCACATCTACGATGAGCCTGAGGGTGTGTGCACCCACACTGTCTACGATGAACCCGAGGAGGTGAAGGGCGAAGCGTGGAGGCTGCAGGCTGCCCCCGAGGAGCCTTTGGGGCACGAATATCCCTACAACCCACAGCGGGATGACTACGCCGTGCCCAAGAGAACCGTCCCACCGCGGCAGGGCAAGGAGTGGCTCGGGGACACCGAGTACGACAACGTGGTCTTCCAGTTGGCCAAGAAGAGGAACAAACAGTGAGAGGGGGCGGGGTGCTCGGCCCCATCGCCAGCGGTGCACATCTGGACAGCTGCGGCCGCTGGAGGGCACTGCGCGCCCGCGCTGTGGGGTCGGCACCGCCGGACTCGGGAGCGGAGCACTGTGCGCCCCAGAGCCTGGCTAAGCGCGGTCCCAAAGGGTGCACGCCCCACACCAGAAAGGTGGAGTGGGGAAGCACGGGCCCAGGGGTGCACATGCCTCACTGTAAGAGCTGGGCGGTGGTGAACATTGCAGGGATGCACATCCCACACCGTAAGGGCTGGATGCTGATGCACATCGCAGGGATGCACATCCCACACCGTAAGGGCTGGATGCTGATGCACATCCCAGGGATGCACATCCCACACCTTAAGGGCTGGATGCTGATGCACATCCCAGGGATGCACATCCCTCACTCCAAGGGCTGAGTGCTGTTGAACGTCCCAGGGATGCACATCCTGCGCCATCAGGACCAGCCGGCAAAGCACAGCCTCAAGCACACGCATCCCACGCCGTAGTGGCAGCAGTGCACAGCTCTGAGGTTGCACACTGCGCACCATAAGGGCTGGCTTGCAGGCCTTGCACGCTCCAGGGATGCACATTGCACACCTTACACGGCGCTCTGTCGGTCCCCAAGCAGAGCTGCCATGTCCCTGTGCTGGGGAACGTTCCCCATCACCCCACAGCTCTTCCACCCAAGGCAAAGCAAAAGCCATGAATTATTTATGCTCTCTCTCAATCAAATAAATGGTTAGGTGCTTGAGTTAATTTCCTGAAGCCTGAAAATCCAAAGTGCAGACTTTTAATAAGGCAAATTAAGTGCTTTATATATTACACTGATTAAAGCTGCGTATCAATCCATCTATCACACGTTGAATGGAAGGGGCTGGGAACAGCCAGGGCGCAGGGATGCTCCGGCACAGAAAAACCTACAAGCTTAAAAAAGAAGGAAGCGATCTCTAACGTGTGACCAAATTAATTAGAGCTCATTATGGCGGTTATTTATTATTAATGGGTGTTAACACAGTCCTCTCCTCCCCGCTGCAATCCCATTGCGTTGCCTCCGGCCGCCTCCATCGTGATTTTTCTTCATTAAGTGGAGGAGTGGTAACACCTTCGGACTCTGATATCCTATGGGTGTAATGGGATTTGTGCTAATGAGGGAGCTGCTAATCAACTTTGCACAGGGGTTGAGCACGGGGTGGTTGGATTCCCACCTCTCCAGGTTGCTCGCTCCCCTTTTTGGGTGGAAAATGACGTGTGGGCTGGGATGAAAGGCACGGAAAAGGGGGATGCAAAGGCTGGAAAACCCCTTTGCAGTGCTCAGCATGGGAGTGTGTAGAGCATGAGATGAGCAAACACAAATGGATGGCAGAGAGAGGGGAGAAGAGATTAGAGCACAAAGCCCCAGACAAATGGAGAGCGGGGTAATCTGATTAGGGAGTCGTTGTCGTTATTGTGTTATGCTGATTATAAATCATTTAGGAGCACAGCTAATCACAACAGAGATTTGGTCGGATATTTAAGGGTTGCTGCCTTCAGCAATGGCCCACCCTAAAGGGAAGGGCAAACCCAAATCCAAAACCAAACCCAAACCCAAATTCAAACCCAAATAACTGAAACCCAAATCCCAAACCACAGTCAAACCCAAATAACCCAAACCCAAAGCCAAAGTCACACCCAAATAACTGAAACCCAAAGCCAATCTGAACCCAAACCTAAACCCAAACCCATATCCAAACCTAAACTCAAACCCAAATCCAAATAACACGAAGCCAAAGCTAAATAACTCAAATCCCAATTCAAGTTCAAACCCAAAGCCAAACCTAAATCCAAATCCAAACTCAAACCCAAACCCAGACCTAATTAACTCAAATCAAAACTTGAACCCAAATAACACAAACCCAAACTCAGATCCAAACCCAAATAACCCAAATTCAAATCCAAATAAATCAAAGCTCAAATCCCAGCTCAAATCCCAACTCTAATCTGAACCCAAAGCCAAACCCAAATCCAGACTCAAATAACTCAGATCAAAACTCAAACCCAAAGAACACATCAGAACTCAATGCCAAAGCCAAATGCAAATCGAAACCCAAATAGCTCAAATCAAAACTCAGACTCAAAGCCCAACCCAACCCCAACCCCAACCCAACCGAGACCCAAACCCCAACCCAACCCAACCCCCAACCCAAACCCAACTGAAACCCCAACACAACCCAACCAAGATCCAAACCGCAACCCAACTCCAACCCAACCGCAACCCAACTCCAACCCCACTCCAACCCAATTCCAACCCCACCCCACACCCCCCCAGTTCTCCCCATGGCCGCCTCCCCCCATTAGGGCTGCTCTCTCTCCGCAGCACTGCCTGAATCCCAGGCGCCACAGTGCAGCTGCAAACTGCATTAGCGTCGCGCCGCGGAGTCCCTAATACAATTATGGGGCAGTATTAGAGGTGCTAATTGACAAACCCCTAATCAGTGCCGGGATTGATGTCAATCAGCCCATGGACGGGGCGGGGCAGAGCCCTTCATTCATAAAAATTGCTTAATGGAGGGGTCTGGGTTCTGTCTGCTGTCTCATGGGCACGTCCTTGGGATGGGAAATAGGAGAAAGGATGGCAAGGTGTGTGTGGGGGGGGGCAGGTGGGGTTTGCAGGCTGTTTTTTGGGGTGTTTAAGCCCTTTTTGGTGGCTTGAGACATCACCGGAGGGGTTGCATGGAAAAAAAGGGGGGGGAAAAGGAGGTTGTTCTCACCTGCCCACCCCGTATGGAGGATGCGGGCTGCTTTCCTGCCCTCGGCTGCAGCGCAATTAATTGGCAATTACCAGCAGTCCATAAAGCACGGCCGTTCTTGGGGAGGAAGCTGTAAAACCGCGCATCTTCGGCCGCATTTCCTTCACTCCTCATCGATCCCATGGCCTCGGGGCGGTGCACCCGGCCGACCCCCATCGATCCCGTGGGATTTCGGTGGGATGTGGGCAAACAGTGAGGGCACAGCCCTGCGGGGCCCTGTGAGCAGCAGGTCCCGATCCCAGGGCTGCTTTCTCTCCCTCTCCTTCTGTGCAAGTGCAATGCCATTACTGTGCAGGTGCAAAGCAGTGCAGGTGCAACACCGTGCAGGTGCAAAGCAGTGCAGGCGCAGTGCTATTCAGATGCAGTGCCACGCAGTCGCAATGCTGTTCAGATGCAATGATATGCAGGTGCTGTTCTGTTCAGATGCAACGCTGTGTAGGTACTGTGTTGTTCAGATGCAATGCTGAGCAGGTGCAATGCTGTTCAGATGCAACACTGTGCAGGTGCAATGCTATTCAGATGCAACGCTGTGCAGATACTGTGCTGTTCAGATGCAAACACTGTGCAGGCACTGTGTTGCTCAGGTGCAACGCTGTTTGGATGTAACACTGTGCAGATGCAATACTGTGCAGGTACCGTGCTGTTCAGATGCAATGCTGTTCAGATGCAACACTCTGCAGGTGCAGCGCTATTCAGATGCAACGCTGTTCAGATGCAATTCCCTTTGCAGAGCCCGCCCTGCTGCTGCACGGCGTTGCCCAGTGACTCTGATGCTTGGAGCACGGCATGCACGGAAGACCCTGCAGCTGGGATGCATGGAGCTGCTCATGCAAAGCCACGTCCCACCTGTGTCACACTCACCTTTCCCAGGGGCGCGCACTGATCTCATTAGAACAGGAGCCGGGAAGTGGCTGCATTTCCACCCCGCTGCTCTTGGTTATCGCAGCGAAAGGGGAGCCAATTACCAGCAGCTGGTGAGAGCCTCAAATTATTATTAATTTCAAACAAAGCATATGCTTTGTGTTAACAATCCTCCGCGGTGTGGCAGAAGGGCCAACACCATCCAGATGGCTTCGACGTGTGGTGGGAATGAATAATATGCAGCTCTGCCACCGCGCCGGCGGTGTGTGGGGATGGGGGGGGGTGAGCAGCGTGGGGAGGGGACACAGGTAGCACCCGTGGGCAAAAATCCCTGTGCATGGCAGCTGGCAGCCTGCAGGCACTGCTGCATGCAGGGCAGGGATGCTGGCGGCCCTATGGGGATGCTGGCGGCCCTATGGGGTGGGATACTGGTGGTTCTATGGGGACATATGCTGGTTACCCCATAGGGATGCTGGTTACCCCATAGGGATGCTGGTTACCCCATAGGGATGCTGGTTACCCCATAGGGATGCTGGTTACCCCATAGGGATGCTGGTTACCCCATAGGGATGCTGGTTGTCCTATGGAGAGGAAAGCTGGTGACCCCATAAGTGTGCTGGTGGTCTTATGGGAGGGATGCTGGGATCCTATAGGGTTTCTGGTGGTCCTATGGGGAGGGATGCTGGTTACCCCATAGGGATGCTGGTGGTCCTATGGGGATTGATGCTGACAGCTCAATGGGGAGGGATGCTGAAGGCTCTCATGAGCAGAGCCCTATGCAGGATTGATGTTGGAGGGGATAGAAAATGTCCCTTCTCCCACACCTGTGCTGCTGGCAGAGGGGTTGCACAAACCTGACCCACCCACAAAACCCTTTAACACTCACACATTGCAGACATGGGGAGCAGCAGAGCTGAACTCACACTGGAATGGCACAGAGAGGCATTAAGGCAGAGCTCAGAGCAGCGCTTCCCCTTTGCAACGGAGCGATCCCATCCAAAACTGCGGGTGGCAAAACAGAGGGCGGGTCTATTTCCTCCCATCGTTAGGAACACATCTGTGCAGGTCTCCCCAACCCCCCCATGCACCCATTGCCCCATCCATGGGGACACAGCGGGGCCGTGACGGTGGCCCTGGGGTGATGGTGACAATGGAGCTGCTTGAAATCCCATGCCTGGAAGTGGGAGAGGAGCATCTCTGGGAGGAAAGGGGTAAAAATAGCTCTGTGTCAGCGAGAGCAGCAGGGGAGGAAGGGGAGGGGGGGGTGGGGGGGGCAGGCAGGGGCTCTGTGAGGTTAGTTATAAATAGGAGTAATTACTGCAGAGGGGGTGAGCAGCTTAATGAGGGGTTGGGCTGATGGGAGCACTGGGATTGAGGGATGCATCCCAGCATTGGGGCGGGCAGTGGTGGGAACTGCAGCACTGAGGGAAAGGGAAGGGGCTGAGGGGACCCCCAGGGGGGTCTGTGCCCACAGGAAGGCTGTGAGCATTGTAAGGGAGGGAGAAATGCCCAGGCCTTCATTCCGTGCCCTTTGGCAGGGCTGCTACCTGATGGCTGAATAATGGCATCCAGTGGTTAATTATGATTAAAACCTGTGGCTGCCTCAGCTTTGTGCATGGGCAGAGGTGTGGGTTCACTGCTAAGGAGGAGGCTCAGCTCTCTGCCCCAAAGTCAGCTCCCGCAGCTCCTGTGCAATACAATGCAATGCAATTCAGTGCAACCCAAAGCAGTGCAGTAGAACAAAACTCCAGCCCTAACCCAGTGCAAAGCAATGCAACAGGCTGCAATGCAATCCTAACCCAGTGCAAAGCAATGCAACAGAATGCAGTGCAACACCAACCCTGACCTTAACCCAGTGCAAAGCAATGTAACAGACTGCAGTGCAATCCCAACGCTAACCCCGTGCAAAGCAATGCAACAGGCTGCAGTGCAACCCTGACCTTAACCCAGTGCAAAGCAATGCAACAGACTGCAGTGCAACCCCAATGCTAACCCAGTGCAAAGCAATGCAACAGAATGCAGTGCAACCCCAACCCAGTGCAAAGCAATGCAATGGAATGCAGTGCAGAGGTCGATTCATGGCCCTATCCATGCCATGGATGCCATAAGGGCATTACAATGGAGACAAAGCAAATCCTCTTGTAGGGATCTCGGGTGTGCAGCTGTCTTCATGACCTCAGTGCTCATTTCACCCCCAGGACACTGTGCCACATCCCACACTCAGCGCTGGGCAAACTGGGGAGCAGAGCGAGCACCACCCATGCTGCACAGCAGAGCATCTGCTGGGAAGAGCTTTAAAATGAGGTTAAGTCCGCACACCAGCATCAGAGCTAACTGAGTTAGAGCCCATCACTGAGCCACAGATCCACTTCTCCACGAGTTCTGAGCACCCCAGACTCTGTTCTGCTTTGAATTAACACAGCTCCCGTGGCTCTGCTGCCGTGCAATGCTTTCCGAGCTGCCCATCCTCCTCCCACCCCCACGTCTGCACTCAGACCCACACCGGAGGCTTTGCACAGAGCCCCTCTCACTGCACGCAAGGATAGGGGCGCCCCGGGAGGACCCCAACCACGAGGTGCTCACCCCATTGTGCCGGCACCCCCTGCAGCACGCAGCCCCATAAGAACAAATGGGTCGAACAAATGCTTCCTCCCGTCCCAATAACCTCCTTTGGCTCCACGCTGTCGCAGAGCACGGGGAGCATCACAGGGCTGAGAGAGCACACGGCACCCGTGGGTCAGCGCCCCTTCCCCCCTCAGCCCCATTACCAAAGCCCCTGATTGCTTTCTGCCCCATTAGCACGGCGCTCCCGCAGCTCAGCCCACTGTAACCTCACGCACATTATTGCAGCCATCGTCCATTTCCCATCCCCCAAAGCCCCATCAGCCACCATCTCCGGCCCCTTCTGCACTTTATGACCTTTGCTCCTTCGGTGTCGTTTCTCCCTCAGTTTGTTCCTGTCAGCACATTCCAGGGTTGCTGCACTCTTTGCTTTCTGGGTTATTGATCCCTAAATCCCTCCCATGGGGGCTTCCCTCTCCTATTGCCTCAGTACCACTCCAGCTGCTCCATTCCTGCTTCCTACACACCCCAACACCGCGCTCACAGTCCATCCAAGCAGCTCTCTGTCTGCTGCCCAAACGCAGCAGCATGCACTGCACGCAGGCTTTGCATGCAAACAGCAAAAAAGCAAAGCTTAGAGTTGCCAAGGGGGGATAGATCAGCAGCAAGAACAACTGGGCAGGTTGTGAGCAGCATTGCATCCGCACAGCATTGCATTGCAACCTGCCCAGCACAAATCTTCCACTTAATCCTGAAGAAGAACAGAAGAGCTTTTCCCCTATGCTTGACAAAAGGGCCAGGCCATACCATACCCACCCAGCAGAGCCCTACTGCAGCCCCCTCCCCTTAATTAACCCCTATCTTATCAGCCCCAGCTGCTCCGAGATGAGGTGTGGCTGCTGTGTGAGCACACCCAGCCCCAAAGCAGCTCCTAAAGGGGATCCATATCAAGACCCCAGAAAACTGGGATCCTTCAGAGCTGCTCCTGTCAGGATCCACAGCATCCCTGCTCCTTTGCTTTGTAGTTGGTGTGTTTGTTTGTTTGCACTTGCTTGTCAGCTCCCCCCTCAGCAGCGTCCCAGATGAGAGCAGATTGCATGCTAATAAATTCTGGATTGGCAGCAGCACCCGGAGAGGGGGGAGAAGAGCAGCTTGAGCTACAAAGGGAGCATCCGTGCTGCACCTGTGTGTGGTTCTGAGCCCTGGGAAGGCAGGAGGGGGGATGCGGGATGCGGGATGGGGCAGGAGCAGGAGATGGGATGGGATGGGATGGGATGGGATGGGATGCAGGATGGAGCATGAGCAGGGGATGGGATAGGATGCAGGATAGAGCATGAGCAGGGGATGGGATGGGATGGAATGGGCTGCAGGGTGGAGCGTGAGCAGGCGATGGGCTGCAGGGTGGAGCAGAAGCAGGGGATGGGTTGGAGGATGGAGTGTGAGCAAGGGGATGGGATGCAAGGTACATCAGTAACAGGCAATGAAATGCACACCACTGCACGTGCAGCAGTGCTCACACCATCTCCCCGCTCACCCTGCCCATACACACGTGCACTCTGCTGGTGCAAACCCTGGATCCTCCCCCCCCCCCCACCTCCTGCCAACCCCCAGCATCCAGCAGCAAAGCTGAGGGCTGTTTCCTTTTCTTCCACGAGGAGTGTAATCCCCCCTTTGAAAGGCGCATCCTCTGCTTGATGCTTCCTGACATTAATATTATCATCCCCAAGCAGCCGCAGAGCCCAGCTGTCGCCTGCGATTAGGGCGCTGACACAGATCGGTGCAAGATTTCACGAGCGTCTCATTACTGCTGACTCCGGTTCCACACGCCTTATATAAGTCATCTTGCATCAACCTGTCACCGGCGGAGCAGCTCTGCATGCTGAGCAGGGGTGGCTGTGGGGGACAGTGCCATCTCCCCCCCCCCCCAACCACTCTGGGTTGGGGTCCCGCATCTCTTTCCAGGAGGATTTATCCCTATGGAGCATCCTGCACTGTGGGCTTAAGGGCTGATTGGGGCTCAGGGCGGGGAGCTTTGGGGACAAGGAGAAGGGACAGCATCCTGATAGCTCTCAGCATCCCAACCCCACCCCCCAGCATCCCAACAGCCCTTCAGCATCCCCAAACCTCCCAGCATCCCCAACCCCCCCCCCTCCAGCAGCCCCGCCGCCCCCCAGCATCCCACTTGGTGTTCCTTCATCCTTGCCCTGCTGATACTCTCTCCCATCCTGATCACAAATTCAGGGGAGATCTCATAGGCAGAATGTAATTACTATGGCTGGAGCGGGGCCAGGGCTTTGCAGCGAGCATGGGGACTCTTTCAGAAAGTGCTGTGGGTTCATTAATGGCCTCAAAAAGCCTGGGTTCCTCTCTCTGTTTGCTGCCAGTGGATTCTCTGTGCATGCACCGTGCAGGCTGCAGCCTCCAGCAGCACAGTGGCTCCCGAGCACTGCTGCACAGCCTCAGCTCGGGGACATGCGGTGCCCTTGCAGCCCATGTTGGGGGTCAGGATGCCACCGTGTCCCTTCAGCCTCCCCACTGCTCTGCATGGCTGTGCATCCCCGACATGCAAAAGCACTGGCGGGGCTGTGCATCCCTGCTGTGCATCCCTGCTGTGCATCCCTGCCGTGCAAAAGCACCAGTGTGACTGTTCATTCCTGCCGTGCAAAGCACCAGCATGGTTGTGCATCTCTGCTGTGCAAAAGTACTGATGTGGCCAAAGCACCTCTGCCATGCAAAAGCACCAGTGTGGCCGTGCATCCCTGCTGTGCATCCCTGCTGTACAAAAGCACCAGTGTGGCCATGCATCCCTGCTGTGCATCCCTGCTGTGCATCCGTCCCGTGCAAAAGCACTGCTGTGGCTGTTCATCCCTCCTGTGCAAAGCACCGGCACGGCCCTGCATCTCTGCTGTGCAAAAGTACCACTGTGGCTGTGCGTCCCTGCTGTGCAAACCAGCAGCCTGGTGGTGCATCCCAGCTGTGCAAACCAGCAGCCTGGTGGTGCATCCCTGCTGTGCAAACCAGCAGCCTGGTGGTGCATCCCAGCTGTGCAAACCAGCAGCCTGGTGGTGCACCCCTGCCGTGCAAACCAGCAGCCTGGTGGTGCATCCCTGCCGTGCAAACCAGCAGCCTGGTGGTGCATCCCTGCTGTGCAAACCAGCAGCCTGGTGGTGCGTCCCTGCTGTGCAAAAGCACCGATGCGGCCGTGCATCTGGGAGCAGTGTTTGCAATGTGACCCCGCTCCCCAAAGGGCTCATCAGCACCGAGAGGAGGAACGCGTCTCCTCCGTGCAATTAATCACAGCAGCTATTTGTAAATGAAGGCAACCGCTGCTCATCAGCTGGAGGCGCCTCCGATGCTCCTCATTCCAGACGGTCCGAGGGTGGCAGACGATGAAAAGGAGCTCTGTTGGATTTCTCTGTGTGCTTTTCTTTTATTGCTGCATCCGCGATTGGGAACATTTGGGATTGGGCACGGAGGAGCCCCATGCAACCCCAGCTCAGTTCATCCCTACGTGATGACATCCATGTTAACCCAGCGAGGCAAAGCAGCCTCGTGCCACCACCTCCTGCGCTCCCGGGTGCTTTGGTGCCAAAGATCACACATTTCCCGTGGGCAGATCGCCCCAATGAAGGATAAATCATGAATGGGGAGCGATGGGGAGCGATGTGCACTGATGGCACCGCACCCAAAGGACCCCATTGGCGCGAACCCCACGGGGAGGGATGACCCCCCCCCCCCCCCATTCCTCATCCTCTTCTCCCACCTCTCCCTCCTCATCCTCTTCTCCCACCTCTCCCTCCTCATCCTCCTTCTTCTCCCTCCCCCCCCTTCCTCCTTTTCCTCCCCTCTCCCCCCCCCGAGGAAGCAGACAGCCTCACCAAGGATGCTCTGAGTCTTGGCCCCCCCCCCAGCCCCCCTCCAGCCCCCAGTGTTTCCATCCATGGGAGCTATAGGGCCGCTAATTTTATCAATGGAGAAAGCCGAGGTGGGGTTTCCTGCGCTGGGTAACAACGGGAGCATCATATCTCCAATTAAAGTTGGGAGGATTCATCGCGGAGCCGGGGCCGTCAGAGCTGACATTTATTGGGCTGTCAGACTCAATCTCTTTCAGGAGCTGCTTCCCCGAGCAGAGTGGATTATACATCATTTATGCCTTTGCTATGGGGGAACTCAATTTGGGGTGGTGCTTTTATAGTGCGCGTGGCTTCGGGTATCCATCATGTTTTGCTTCCTCTGATGGGAAAGCACCACCTGACCCCAATGCAATGAAACCCCTTCGGTAACCCTCATTACTGCTGCGTGCACAAACCCAGAGCAGAATTAAGGCCCCCCCAGTGAGCTCCTTTCCCACCCCCACTCCCCTTCCCTTCCCCTCCATCCTCCCCAGTAAGGCTCAATGCTGACAGCTCCGCTGCTTCCCTCATTGGGCACCACAGCACTATTTTTATCCTCTGCTTTTGTGGCTGCTGCTCCCCGACCTGCATGGGGGGACAGGAGGGGATGGGAGGGGTGGGAGGGATGGGAGGGGAGGGAGCTGCCTTCTGCGCAGCCCTCAGCCCCATTGGGATGCACTTTGGGGGTTCTCACCCCATTTCCACCCGCTGTGTTCCTGCGTTGCCTTGGGATGGCGCTGGGCTCTGCAGCTCCCAGGCGTCCCACATCAATCCCGTATCAATCCCGTATCAATCCCGTATCAAGTCCACATCGATCCCAGATCAATCCTGTATCAATCCTATATCAATCCCAAAGCAATCACGTATTGATCCGGTATCAACCCCATATCAATCCTGTATCAATCTCATATCAAGCCCCTATCAATCCCATATTGATCACGTATCAATCCCATATCAGCCCCCTATCCATTCCATATCAATCCTATATCAATCCTGTATCAGTCTTATATCTATCCCATATCAATCCCATTTCAATACCTATCAGTCCCGTATCAATCCCATATCAATCCCGTATCAATCCCATATCAATCCCATATCAATGCATCCCGTCCCCAGCTGATCCTCTCAGCCCTGGAGGCCCCATATTGGGAACGAGGGGTGTTGGGCTGAGCCTGCCTCTATTTATCATCCCTGGGGGACAATGAGAAGCACCCCAACCCCAACCCCAACCCTGACCCTGACCCTGACCTGGCAGCACAACCCAATGCACCTCATCCCAGGGTGCTGCTGCCTGTGACCCAATGGAGGGGAGTGGGGGGTATCCTGCTCTGACCCCCCCCAGCTCACTCCCATCCCCACAGCCGTGAGCCCCCCCAGCCGCCCTATTACTGGAATCCCATCTCCCAGCAGCTGCCTGGCCGGGGTTATTACAGGATATTATCCAGACCATTTGCATGGCCACCTCCAGGTCATTTCGATCACTTTAAGCTACTTATCTGCCCATTTCTTCCCCATAATATTTGCCTAATTCGATTACTCCGCAGCCTCAGCATGCGCCAGCCAAATAATCAGGAGATATTACCCAGAGCAAGTCAACTGCATCCACATCTCCCACTGCTGCTCTGCCCATCCGGGGCTCTGCTGCTGCCCTTGCACGGGGGCTGCAGGGACAGCAGGGGACAGACAGCACTGGGTCAGGCAGTGGGAGAAGGCAGGGCTGATTTAGGGGGAAAAAAAGAGCTTTTCTTGGCTGTCCTTCGAGCTGGGAGGGGAAATCGAGCTGCAAAGAGGGATGCTCCCCACCAACCCATTGCAACGGGGTTTGGAGGAGCCACACCAGCTTCCAGGTTTGGTCCTTGCAGCTCCTGGCAGGCCGAGCAGTGCTAACGAGAAGCTCTGAGCTAATTGGCAGCAGCACCGCCTAATGAAGATACAGTATGCATGGGAGGAGCTGGGAGCAGCCTGGTTTCCAAGCTGGGCGCATCCAGTTTGTGCTTGCAGCCCCGGGGAGCTCAATTAGGGCTGTCCCTGGCTTTGCTCATCGGATCTCAGCACTCCCATTCCAGCACTGCAAGGGGTGCTGCAGCACCCGAACACCACTGCAGAAGCAGGCCGGGGGGATCAGCACTTCGCTAAGCTGATTTGCTCCACTGCAAACTCCACGCAACAGTTTGCACGGCTTCCCAAATCCGGCCTGCTCCATTCCTCCAGACCGTGCAACACACGGAGGAGATGCCTGAGTGCAAAGCATTCCCGCAGTGCATGCATGGGGATGTGCTTTGCAGCTGGAGGTTGGGATGCAGAGCGGCACAGGGGGATGCTCGTCCAGCTCTGAACATTGCAGAGGGGAAAGCTCTCTGCCTTCACAGCTGATGTGCATTTTGCTATTGGCGTTTGGCTCATAAACAAAAAATGAAGAGGGATTTGGGATGGGGAGTTTCCTGGCAGGCACAGAGCTGGGTTTTGTGATGGGGTTTTGCAGTGCCTTTCCCACGGGGTGCTCGCTCTGAGCTGGCAGGATCTGCAGCTCACAGAGGGCTTTGATTATTCGCAGCATTCCCGTTGCTCTTTGCAGGAATGGCAGCGAGATGCACGCTCTGCAAACACTGCGTGCACCCCCAGCTCGGGGTGGGGGTATGGAGGGTGGATCTGCTCAAAGAGAAACGTCCCCCCGTGTGTTTTGTTTTGTTAGATGGGGGGGGGTGATGGGCAGCCGGTGCTGCCTGCAGGGACAGGTAGGGATCAGATGGGGAAGGGATGCGCTGCCGTCGGGCCGGGAGCAGTGCAGCTATAAATATGCTGCTGACACAGCAAGCAGGGCTCGGAGTGCAAGGCAGACAATAAAAGGAACCAAGGGATGCGGGGACACGGCAGGGATCATTGCAAGGCTGTGGCCGTCTCTTGTCCAGGCTGGGGATGATGCTGCTCCATAGGGGGTCCGCATCCCTCCCTCGCTGCGGGGCTGAACCCGATTGCACGGGGTTTGCAATGCATCACCACTGCTGCCCGGACACCTGCTGCTTCGCTCAGCCCTCCCAGCACCTTGCATGGTGCAGAGAGGCCGCTCAGAGCCCCCCCACCCCTCTGGAGCTCCCCTGCAGGGCTCACCCCCTCCCCGCTATCACGTTGATCTGTAGGAATGTGATGCTGCTTCCTGCCACGGGGCCCGTCCTGCTAACAGCGAAGGCACGGGAAGCTTCATTCGATTATGTCAGATCCACTCAAGCACTCCCTGCCCCAATGCAATCCATGGCAATTACCCCTCCCTGCAAGGAGATGGAAATCTCATTCCCCACCACCACTGTGTGTGTGTGTGTGGGGGGGGGCACAGCCCAGCCCGGAGCTTTTAGTGAAACCTGATTTCTTCATTGCCTGATGCTGCGACACTGCAACCTCATCCCCCTCCCCCCCCCCCCCCACATCCATCTGCAAAACCCCATTTCTTTTTCCTGCCCCCTCCCCTCCGTCCTGGCGCAGCGGGAGCAAAACGCCATTTGCACGCGGAGCTGAAATCTGGGCTCACAGAACCTGCTTTGCAGGGACCCCCGGTCCACGTGGGCTCGGATTTTGTGGACGGCTTTGCCATGCATTGCTCCCCTTCCCTGCAGCGCTGCTCCCACATGGGGGACAAAGGATGTTTTCCCTGGCAGAGGTTAAAGAGGAAGGATCAGCTCTGGAAACAGCAGCGAGGGAAAAAATAGCCCGTGTGTGCATGGAGCTGTCGGGGTCCATCAGCGTCGGGGTGCAGCAAGGACTCCCATAGCCGGTGGCTACGAGCAGCTGCTGTCAGCAGCCCTGCAAATAGGATCCCTAAGGAGATTCCCAAAGGGAGAGAGGGGTGACGGTGCTGGGATGTGTTCCGGCCCTGGGATCGGTTCTTTGAGGGCACCCCGGTGTTGGGAGGAGGATGGAGACGAAGTGCTGCCCCAGCACAAAGCCGAGGGGAGTTCTGTGCAGTGATGGTTGGTGCAGCCTTCCCCTGTGTGCGTAGAGGTGATCCGTGCACTTCTGGGTCTGCATCCGCTGTCCTGAATGGGAAAACCCCGGAGCTTTGGAGCAGAAAGGAGCAGAGCGCATTGCGCACGGCATGCGGGAGGCAACGCATGGCTGTAACTCAGTGCCGTGGCTGTCCCGGCCGTGGGAGGGCACAGCGGGACGGGGCCCTTTGGTGACTTTGTGCCGTCATTTCACAGAGCATCTCCGTTTCTTTACAGGGTGCTGCGGCGTAATGAGTTTGTTTGCTTTCCGAACACAACTATTCGCAGGGCTGCATTAGTGCACGCTCCCCTGCTCCCAAATCAGCCCTCCCTGAAGGCTCAGCCTCCCTCCTGCATCCCATATCCCGAAAAGCCCCCCGTGTGTCACATCTCCCTCTATAGCAGAGTGCCACCCACCCCGCTCCCCAATCACAGCTGCCCACTCGGGGCTCCCCATGGCTGGAGGGGCTCCCGAGGCCTGAAACCCTCATTAGGATAAGGCAAGAAGGAGAGGGCTGGGATTAACCCCACGGATCCCTGCAACAACCCCGCACAAAGCGGCCATCCTTCAGCTCAGGGAATCAGGGCAGGGATGTGGGGACAAAGACAGAGCAAAGAGAGGTGGCTTTGCCTCCTCAGGGCCGGCACTGGGGGTAACCCTGCGGCAGGAAGGCGAGACCTGACAAAATCAAAGCGATGCCGGGCAGTTAAGGACACTGCTTTGCACTGCTGTCTGCATTTAGGCTCCGTGAAGCGCAGTCACATCCTGCTAAGCTGCCGTGTGCTCTTTGGTGTTTGGCTTTTTTTTTTTTCTTCTTTTATTAAAAAAAAAAAGCAAAGACAAGCAAAGGAGAGCAAAGAACGGGAGAAGAATAGGACAGGAAGAGATGTTAAACAGGAAGCCTTGATAACGATTATTGTTCTGATCTGTTGTTCGTGCCACCCCCATCTTCCTTGCTGCATCTTCACCCAGCACAGTGAGCTGTGTGGCACACCTCGCTGCCAGGGGCAAGGCTGTGGGGGAGGATCCCTTATCGGCTCCAGGTAGAGGCAGAGAGGTGGCTCCAACCCCACCCATCTCCATCATCCTCATCCCCATCCCATCCCATTCCTGTCTCATCCCTATCCCATCCCATCCCATCCCTATCCCATCAGATCCCCATCCCTATCCCCATCCCTATCCCCATCCCCATCCCCATCCCCATCCCCATCCCCATCCCCATCCCCATCCCCATCCCCACCCCACCCCACCCCACCCCACCCCACCCCATCCCTCCCATCCCATCCCATCCCATCCCATCCCATCCCATCCCATCCCATCCCACCCCATCCCATCTGCATCCCATCCGCATCCCATCCCATCCCATCCGCATCCCCATCCGCATCCCCATCCGCATCCCCATCCCCATCCCCATCCCCATCCCCACCCCACCCCACCCCACCCCACCCCACCCCATCCCTCCCATCCCATCCCATCCCATCCCATCCCATCCCATCCCATCCCATCCCACCCCATCCCATCTGCATCCCATCCGCATCCCATCCCATCCCATCCGCATCCCATCCCATCCCATCCGCATCCCCATCCGCATCCCCATCCGCATCCCCATCCCCATCCCCATCCCCATCCCCACCCCACCCCACCCCATCCATCCCATCCCATCCCATCCTCATTCCCATCCCCATCCTCATGCCCACCCTATCCCCATCCCACCCCCATCCCACCAGACCCCACAACCCATCAGGTCCCCCTGTCCCCACACCCGTGATGCAGGGATCAGGGCTGGGGAGGGAGAAGGGGAACGGGGGGAGATGGGGGTCTGCACTACAGAGGGGTCACCCCGGGTCCCCCACTGCACACAGGCTGTGCAGCTGCAGGGGGATGGAGGGGTGGGGGGCGAAGGGGGAGGGATGGGGGCACATGGATGGGGAGATATGGGGATGGAGGAATACTGGGACACAGGGACTGAGGGAGGGAGTGATACAGGGATGGAGGGATGGGGGGAGGGGGGTGGAGGGACGGGGATGCAGGGATGGAGGACCACAAGGACGTAGGGATGAAGGGATGGAGGGACGAAGGGACGAAAGGCTGGAGGGACGCGGCTGTGCGGGGATGGGGGAAGGAGAGCCGGGTGTCCCCCAGCCGCGCTCCGGGCGCAGCCCCGTCCCCAGCCCTACAGAAGGGCGGCGGAAGGGCGTCCGCTGCCGCGCTCCCCCCGCGCTGCGCTGCGCCCGTACCCCGCGGAGGGGCGGAGAGCGGCGGGGAGGGCCGGGCCGGGGCGGGAGGGAGGGAGGGACGGGCGGCACCGCCGGCTCTGCCCCTTCTCCTCCGCCGCCGGCGCTCGGCGAGAGCAGCGGGGCCGGGGGCTGCGGGAGGCGATGGGGCTGCGGGAGGCGATGGGGCTGCGGGAGGCGGTGGGACGGGGCTGAGCGGCCCCGCAACGGGCTCAGCGCACACCGCGCTCCTCCGCAGCGCTCCTCGCCCGGATTTGGGATCTACCTGGAGGATCGCGTTGGGAATTGTCTTCGTCTTCTTCCTTTTTTTTTTTTTTTTTTTTTCCCTCCCTCCTCCCCCCGTTTTTTTTTTTTTCCTAAACGCACGTGGAGGAACTCGTGGATGTACTAACATGATTTTGGCCAACGCCTTCTGCATCGTCCTCTTTGTAGGTGAGTGGCACCGGGGACGGAGGGCAGCGGTGCGAGTCCTCCCCTCCGCGCTCTGCGCCTGCACCGGGAGCAGCAATTCAGCCGAGGGCAGCTCGATTTTCCCCATCTCCATCCAACTTAAAGCGGGGATAAAGCCCCGCTCTGCAGGGCCGTGCCCCGGGGAGCAGCGGGATCAGCCATCGGCGTGCGGCAGCCTCCCATCCCCTCTCCTTGCAGCGCTGTCTTTGCATTCCGGGCTCCGCTTTCCCCCCTTTGCCTTCGTCCCCCCCATTCCTCGCAATGCCTTCCAGCGCAGCGTTCAGAGTCGCTCGGGAAAGTTGAGCCGATTGCGTTCGTGTGAGCGCAGGGAATCGCCGTCCCCGCTGCTGCAATCCGTGCGCGCTGCTTTCGTTCGTGTGCGCGTTATTCCGGAGCTCCGGCCGTGCCAGGAGGAGCGCACCGCGGCTGGAGGGGCAGCCCCACGAGGAGCTGCGGACGGCTCAGCCAAAAACAAAAGCGGAGGGAAGGGAGCAAAGTCAGAGCCGAGGGGTGGGAAGGGAGGAAATCGGGAAAGTGCGGTTTTCTTTTTTTCTTTTTTTTTTTTTGTCCCGAAATCCGTAGGAGCGCGGTTGGGTCGCGTGCTGCTCTCCCGCTGCCCTCCAGCACTCAGCCGCCATCCCATTGCCCTGCTGCAAACGGAGCCCGGGAGCGCCCCGAGGTGAAGGGATTGGGAGATTTCGGCACACGGAGCTCCGGGCGGAGCCCCCCGTGTGTGCGGGGACCCTTTGGCTGTGCGGTGCTCAGCGCTGCCGGGGACGTTCAGCTGCGGTCCCCATTGTGAGAAGGGGAAGGAGAGCCGCGGTGCTGCGGGGCGGTGGGTCCCGCGCTGCTGTGTGGGGTGGGAGAAATCCGAGCCCTGATTTTGGGGCGTCCTTCCCTGTAAGGCTTTGGAGAGCATTGGGGTCGGGGCAGCGTGAGGTTTCCCAGCCCCACAGCGCGAGGCGGGGTGGGATTGGGGCTGAAGGGGACTGCTGGGGGGCAGCGGTGTGGCCGCTCCTCGGGCTCGGCGGGGGATGTCTGATGAGCAGCTTCCAGAGGACGGGCACCTCCGGGATGCTCACTTGAGGTATTGGGGTGTCTGAGAGACGGACCCTCTGCCCCCATCCGCGTGCCTTGGGGTGGGCAGGAGGGAGCCCAGCTCTCAGCATCAGCGCTTTTCTTCCCGAAGAGGCAAAAAAAAAAACCCCAAAATCCCTTTTGGTCGGGGCTGACACCGTCACTCACACAGCAGCGAGGCTGCGTGCTCCTCGGCAGCGCCTTTTATTTATTGCCAAGTTGTGAGGATAAACATTCACCTCCTAACGCTGCCTGCGCCCGGAGGTCTCTGGCACAGCCACCAAAAGGAGACGTGCATTGCAAAGAGGGGAGAAAAGAGGCTGCAGAGCGCAGCGGGGCGGTCGTGCTGCTTGCTGAATGCTGGAGCCCCGTGCATCCGCCTGCAAACCCGTGCCGTGCTCCAGCAGCACCCCAGGGACCGCCGGGATGAGGTTGAAATGCTCTGCAGATGTTTTATGGATGTGAGTTCAGTGAGCGCGTGCTCCTCCATGCTGACCTCGCAGCTCGGGGGAGGTCTGGGGGTTTTGCCCCGCTCGGAGGTGCCGTAAGGACCGCAAGGAGGTGAAGTGTAAGGGAAAAAAAAAGCCTCCGTGCCTCCCGATCCAGTGGGTTTAGGGGAAAGATCTGTGCTGCCAAAAGGGGATGGAGATGGGGATCTGCTGGGGGTTGTGCCCTGGGGCCGTGCGGGGCCGTGGGAGCGCAGTGGGTGGATTTACTGCTGAGCTCCCCGCCTGGCACCGCTGCACGCCCACCCCAGCACCGCGCTGCCCAGGGTGCCACCGACCCTCGTGAGGATGCTCCGTGTGCCGCAGCACCTTTGGCATCACAGCAATGCTGTCGCCCTTCCTGCATCACCCCAACGCGTGGAGGAAGGAGGTGGGAGCGCGGCCGGAGGAGAGGCTTCGCACCAAGGGCGTGCAAAGAGGCTTCGTGGCATCAGCAGAAAAATGTGCAGCTGAGCCCTGGGTTTGCTCAGGAGCCGGAAGGATGTGCAGCCGGACAAGCTGAGCTGTGGGATGGCTCTGCACGTCCTGAAGCAGCAGCGTGTCCCAGCTCAGCGTCAAGCTGCAGTTTCCCCATCTGCAAGGATGCGGTGCCGGCCCCGTGCCGCTCGGAGCACCGCGACCTCAGCCGTCTCATGGCCAAGAGCTCGTGTGCCTGCCCGCCTCGCTGCGTTTCTGCCTCAGGGAGCATTTGGGATGCCACCTTCTCCCCCATGGTGTGCGGATGCTGCCCACCACCCGTGTGGAATATAATCGTGACCGGCCGTGTGCCGCCCTGCATTGGATGTAACGTGGGATTTCGCTCGGGGACGTCAGATGGAGCCCAGCAGGACGGCGTCTTTCCGTGGCCGGATGGTGGGCAGCAGATGTGCTCCCACGGGGAGGTGCTGCCCGTGCCCACCCCCCGCATTGCCCCGTGAACCGCATAGCCCTCAGCGCCCCTTATCCCCCCCACGGCCCTGCTCTGGCTCCGTGGCGTGCAGCTGGGGAAGTGGAGCTGCCCGCGTGGCCAAGTGGACACAGGTGGCCCTTGTCACATGCCTGTAGGTGTCACTGTCCCCACGCAGTACCCGGCCGAGCTCGGGGGCTCGGAGCTGGAGGCTGATGTTGGCTGCTCCCAAAGCAGGGCACAGTGGGGCACCAGGTGGGGCGTCCCTCCATGGCACAGTCAGAGATATCCTCCAAGGCCCGCCGTGCCCATCCACTCTCTCCCATCTGCCCGCAGGTGGGCTCAGGGATGGTGGAGGCTCTGCATTCTCCTCCCTGTCCCCATTGTGGCTTTGGGGACACACAGTGCCATTGCAGCCCATCCCTGTGCCTCTGTGAGCAAATCATGGCCTTTCCTGGGGCCGACACAGCGAGAATTATTTGGAAAGCAAGAAAAAAACCCAACAAAACCCAACTGAGAGCACCGGGAATGCCTTTTAGCGAGGGGAGGGCAGGGGGCTGGTGGCCAATGGGGGTGATGGCCGTGCAGGGATGGGGCTGGAGCACGGCCATGTCCCATAGGCAGGCGGGGGGCCGTGCCAGGGGCACAGCTTGCACCACGCCAAGCAGCAGCTCTGCCAAGCCCGAGCACTCAGAACCATGAGTCAGATGCCCTAAAAATCCCGTGGCAGGGCTGCAAACGCTGAGCCTCGAACTAAAAACAGCAGCACGCAGAGGGGGTGGGGGGGTCGGATCGGCGCGCTGCTTCCCTTGGCTCTGCAGAGGTCAAGCACAGCGTGTTGTCTCCCCATCGCCGGGGCCGGGAGCACACTGTGTTTCACTGCTGTTTGCTTTCAGTACGAGCAGAGAGGCCCCACATCCTCATGCAATGTGCTCACCCCATTCCCATCACCACGTCATGGGCACGGTGGTGCTGTAGGGGCACATTGGTCGCATGGAATCCTGCTGCTCCCTCCAGCCCATCCAGCACACATGGCCGTGTTTTGCAGGCCTCCCCCCCTACCCCCCCCTGAGGCTGCTGTCTGCAGAGGCCACAGCAGCATTGGGAAGAGGTGGAAGGATGCACGGGGTTGGGGAGAGGCAATGGGATGTGCTCCGTTTCTGGAGCAGTGCATGGTTTCCAAAGGGCTGAGCGTGATGGCAACGGTGGCCCTTCCCACCGCAATGGCTGCTCCCAAATCCCTCAGGTATGGGGATGGGATCAGCCCATCCTCCTGCAACAGGATGGAGGCCGATGGATGGGGTTGGAGAGGGGGCACCGGGTACAAAGCCCTCCCCTTCCAGCCCCCCCCTCACCTCTCTCTGCCCTCATCTCTCCCCCCATCTCCCCACCCCCAGATGAGACCCTCCGCTCGCTGGCCGCCCCCCCGTCCCCCCCCGGGCAGGACCTGCAGGGCTGGCGGGTGCCGGTGGACTGCATACGTGCCAACAAGCTGTGTGCAGCCGAGGGCAGCTGCAGCTCCCGGTACCGCACCCTGCGGCAGTGCCTGGCGGGACGCGACCGCAACACCATGCTGGCCAACAAGGAGTGCCAGGCGGCCCTGGAGGTGCTGCAGGAGAGCCCGCTGTACGACTGCCGTTGCAAGAGGGGCATGAGAAAGGAGATTCAGTGCCTTCAGGTCTACTGGAGTATACACCTCGGGCTGGCCGAAGGTATGGGATGTTGGGATGGAATTTGCATGGCGGTTGCATGGGGAAGCGCGCTGGGAGGATGCTGGTGGGGGAGGATGTGAGGATCCTCCACCCTCATTCCACAAGAGAAGTTGGGACCCTTCTCTGCTGCCTTGGGACCCTTCTCTGCTGCCTGGAATGAGGGCAGCTGCTCCAGATCTCGCTTGCCATAAATGCTGGAGGAAACGGGGCTTTTCCCATGGATTTGGGCAATCCCTGTGTCTGCCGCTTACATTTTAAAGCACCCCGAGTTCTGCAGAGGTAAAGGGCAGGTGAGGGCTTCCTGACACCATTTCCCCTTCCCCTGCTGCTCACCCTTCCCAATGAGCCCAGCGCTGGGACGGAGGTCCTTGCAGCACCGCGGGGTCCACGGGGTCCCCCCTGGGTGAAGAGGTCGATGCCTATGTGTGCCCCCATTCCCCTCTATCCTCACTCAGAAGGGATGGAAGCAGAGGGATATTGCAGCCCTCGGAGGCAGTCCTGATTGCAGCACATTGGGGGCATAAATCAGAGACCGGAGCAGCGCAGGTAATTGAAATTGGATTCTGCTGGAGCAGTGCTGGTTTGTTCGTGGAAGGCAGCGTTATCTGCTGCCTGGAGGCAGTGGGGCTCCGCTCTCACCCCTCTGTGGTCGCCGTGCTTTGCCCTGCCATGGGGTGCTGGGTGCTTCTGAGCCACCTCCTTCAGATTTCGGGGGACAGAACGCGCTCTGGCACTGGAGCATCCCGTCCTGGGGGAGGGCAGAGCATCCCTCTGAGCTGCATAAGTGCAGGGATGAGCAAACCCCAAACCGGCCCGGAGCAGGAATTGCCGCTAGTTGCTCTCTACCCCTCATTAGCAGCCTTCCTTCAGGAGAAGCAAAGGGAACGGAGGGGTCTGCACAGTGGTGGGTAAACGGGAGATGTCCCATTCCTGGAGGAGAGGTGGGGGCTGTGTGCGCAAAGCAGGGGGCGTAGCGCTGCATGGAGCCCAAAGCAGAGCCCCACCTCGTGTCTCTAAGAAGCGTGCTGCACCCCAGCCCTCGGGCAGCCGCTGCCATTAAGGAGCGCTGCTTCCACTCCTGGAGGTTAATTGCATCTCGGTGAGCTCAAGAAAAGTCCACTGCCCTTCTAATGCCGGCTAATTTTCCTAGCGAGCAGCAGGGTTCGGCTGGTATTTAATTATTTATTGCATCGGCAAAGCAATATAGCGAGAGGTTACAGCGTTTCCTAAATGCACTTTAATAAAGGTGCAATTTGTCATCGGGGCATTGGGAAACCCGGCGGAATGGGAGGACACGGAGCTCAGAGCACACTCCTTTCCCACCAGCAGTGACAGCAGAAGCATCCCCTGCCCCATAGCAGCACCCAGCATCACCGCAGGGTACAGGACCCTGCCCAAAGGCCCCATGGAAATCAATGCTCCGGGCTGCTGGTCAGCCTCAGGTCAGGCTTTCGCAACCTGGCCATTGATTTATTTTTGGTGTGCCTATTTGTATATGTTATCATTCTTTAAACCCTGTGGCCGGTGGGGTTGGAGGAGAGCGTTTCCTCTGGCCGGAGCTGCGGGCGGCTCTCCTGACATCACCTCTTGGGGCTGCACCGAGCGCAGGGCGGAAAGCATTTCATGGCACTGCTTTGCTTCGAGTAAGGAAATGCTATTTTTTTCCTTTTTTTTTTTTTTTTCCATACAAAAATGGAAAATAATTAATAAGCCAGCACTGAGTGCGGGCCCCAAACCTCCAGCCTGCAGCTGGAGCAGCGACCTTTCGCTCCGAGCAGAGGGGTTGGGCTGAGCCTCTGCCAAACCCAAACCCGGACGCCAGGCAGCTGCCGGCACCGAGCTGACCTGAGCAGCCCCACATGGCCCCCCCAGCCCTGCAGAGCCCCCACAGCCCCTTTTTGCTTTGCCCTTCCCCGGCTGCAGGAGGGAGATGCTCAGAGTGGCTGCGCTCCTTCCCTTCCATTTGCTTTTTCGGGTCTTGCATTTGCTTTTTGGAGTCCTTCATTTGCTTTTTGGGGTCTTGCGTTTGCTTTTTAGAGTCCTTCATTTGCTTTTTGGGGTCTTCCATTTGCTTTTTGGGGTCTTCCAGTTGCTTTTTTTGTGGTCTTCCATTTGCTTTTTGGGGTCTATCATTTGCTTTTTGGGGTCTTCCGTTTGCTTTATGGGGGTCTATCATTTGCTTTTTGGGGGTCCATCATTTGCTTTTTGGGGCCTCCCATTTGCTTTTTGGGGTCTTTCATTTGCTTTCTCTCCCTTTTCTCTTCCTCCCCGCCCCACTCCAGGAGAAGAGTTTTACGAAGCTTCCCCCTACGAGCCGATCACCTCTCGTCTCTCTGATATATTCAGACTCGCTTCAATTTTCTCAGGTAATCCATTCCGTGCGCTGCCACTGCTTTATCCTCTCACCCGTGCGCATATCCTGCAGCTGAGCTTTGTGGCGATGAGACCTGCAGCCGTGGTTGGGTCCATGGCACCTCCAGCCCTCCCCACTCCCCCATTCACGTCTCCCCCATGCTTTGGGCATCTCTGTGCTGGCAGAGCTGGTGCTGAGGGGCAATGCTTGCTGTCTCAGCCCCAGAGATGCTGCTCGGAGCCCCTTGGAGCTCTTGGGAACCCAAACTCCACACGGGTCCATTAGGAATTTCCTTTCTGCCATCTATTTCCATGACAACCCTCTTTCAAATTTAGGTCAGCAGCTCCGTGGCTTCTCCTTCTCCTCTGAACCCTTTCCTTCAGAGCCAGATGGGGGCTTTGGGGACCCCGCATACCCCCCGGGACTCCCCAAAGCCTCGGAGGACCCTTTCTGCCATCACCCGAAGGGTTTGGGGTGCTCAGCACCGGATCAGGAGGCGATGCCACCCCCTCCCGTCTCCCGCACGCCTTTTTGGATTACATTACCATCAAGGAAATATTTTAGCTGCTGGAAAGTATGAGAAGCAGAGTGTCTGGAGCGGGGGATTAAACGCTCACGGGCTGATTTATTCATAAAAGCAAAGCAAGAGCAGAAGGAAACCTCTGTGCCTTCTGGGGAAGGGGAATGGGATGTTCCTCCATGGCCATGGGAGTGAGCTTGCTGCTCCCATCCCAACCCTTCTCCACCCCCCGCCCTCCCCATGCAGGATTTAAGCGGGGCTGGGGGTGAGGGGAGCTGGGAGACCTGACCCACAGCCCGTGTGCTCGAAGCAAACGAGCTGCTCCTGTTGTTTCTGGATAACAAGGCTGAGCCGGCGCGCTGCTAATTGCCTATGGGGATAGCGGAGGGATTACATTACCCTGCTGGAAGGAAGGGGCTGGGGAAGCAGGGAGCGATGCGCTGTGTGGGCATAAGGGGGGAGCGGGAGGTTGGGGGTCCCGCAAGGCAGAGCACGGGGCAGAGCAGCAGGTGAGGATGCTGGCTGAGATAGCAGAGCGCCCTGTGGAAGCGGCAGCCTGCATGCCAAGCAGGAGTGGGGAAGGAGGGAAAAACCTCAGCTCTGCTTGCTGGCATGAGGGGGAATTGGAGCAGCAGGATCAAGTGCATCGCCCAGGGCTGCGCGGGGAGCGCCGATCGGTGCCAGGGTTTGCACAGCTCTGCTTCATGCAGCTCCCAGTCGGGATCAGCCCTTTGCTTGGAAGCTTTGGGGTCGCCCCACAAAAGCAATGGGCATCACGGAGCAGCGCTGCCTTCCTCACCCCCCTCCTCCTTCCCCGGTCCCCATCCCACACCCAGGGGACGGCCGGTGGCACCGCGTCCCTCAGCGCTCCACGGCCCTCCTTCCCTTTCTGCCTCATGAAATTTTCATGCTCGTGCTTTATTAATGAGCTCCCCAGAAACACCGTGCTCCCGAGCAGCCGCTCCATTAGCATGCAGCCAGGTCCCTGCAGGTCCGGGGCAGGGCAGCAGCTGCTCGGGAGGATTAGGCAATAAGTCGGAGCTTTGCACAGAGCCCACAGGTGCTCCGTGAATCCCAGTGCTGAGCAGGAGCTGCCTTGGAGCAGGAAGGAGGGCCACACTTCCCCCATCCTCTTCAAATCCTTTCCCCCCTTCTGTTCTGCTGGCATCGGTGTCACAAGCTGCCTCCATCCTCAGCTGGAGGGAACACATTGCATGCCAGGGTTGCTGGGCTCCTGCTGTCAAATTCCGGCCCCATCCCCATTTGAGGGCTGCAAAGCCCTCCGGGTTTCATCTTCGCTCCTTTCTCCCCCTCTCACAGCTTTATTCCTCTCATCTTCAGCTAAAACATCTCTGTTAGCTCAGACGACCTTCCTGCTTCTCGCACTATTCTTCAAGGCAGATCTGCTTATAAATCATCTATCATAAGGACTCACTTTATGCATGTCACATTGAGCTCCTCATCCCACTCCCACATGGGGCATTCATCACGCAGGTGACAACTGGTGGCATCCTGAGAGTGGCTTAGGGATGCTGATGGGTGTGCATATGGGGTTACCTATGGGGCACAGGAGCTGGGAGTTCGCATGGGACAAAACCAAGGAGAGGGTGTCGTGCTTTGACTTTAAATTGGGATCTGTTAATGAAGGCTGTGCTTGTGTCGAGATGCCCACATTGAGTTGGGATGCTCACACCAGTTGGGGATGCCCACAGCAGTTGGGATGCCCACAGCAGTTGGGATGCTCATCCATGTTGGGTTGCTCTCACCAGTTGGGATGCTCGCACCAACTTTATTAAGACCTCTGGAATTGAGACCAATCTGGTCCTGTGCTGTCCCAAAGTGCTCCCTGGGCTGTGGGCGTCACTCCATGGGAAGCAAAGCGAGGAGGGGAGCAGCGCTCTCCATTGCACCTGACTGCTGTTTGTTAATTAGCAGGGCCCTACAAATACGCCTGGTAGGGAACTCTCCTCGGTGCTGTCATTTGTCTTTGCCAGCGGGAAGCGGGAGACAATGGAAGAGTCCACAGAATTGGCTGGGCTGCGCAGGAGAGGAAATTAGGGGAGAAATTGCTGGTGCAGTCAGGTGACTTTAAAATAGCACCTGGCCTGCCAAGGGCAATTCATCATTTTGACAAAAATAAAGAAAAAATCAGCGCTTGTTCCTGCTCGGTGCTTCAGCTCCTCCTGTGCCCTCCTCTCCTCTGTGTTTGCTGACGGTTGGGATTCCCAACGGCGTGGGATGCGGCTTAGTGCTGGTGGCAGCTCTGACCCCATCCTTCCTCCCAGGCCTCACGGGGTGACCTGGATTTGGGGGTCCTGGTGGGGACTGCTTGGGCCCTGTGCAGCTCAGCAGATGGTTCTGCTTTAGAGCAGGCTGGATAATTAATAATTATTCTTGGAATAATTAACTAGAGGGAAAAAAAAACCTACTGCGAAGTCACTGCGTGAGTTATGCACTGAGGGCCGCTTGACCCTTAAGCACTGGGTGTGAATTGACCCTTCTTGTGCTAGAGGATGAGCCTTCCCATGTTGGAAGAAGAGCTTCAGATCATGCGTTGGGTGAAACCTGAGTGGACGTGCAGCACCCCATACCCTCCCCACCTCCAAACCCGCATCCCACGTTGCCGCCACCCCCTTCTCACCTCTTCTCCTTCTTTGCAGGAATGGACCCTGCCACCAATTCCAAAAGCAACCACTGCCTCGACGCGGCCAAAGCGTGCAACCTGAACGACAACTGCAAGCGCCTGCGCTCGGGCTACATCTCCACCTGCAGCAAGGAGATCTCGGCCACCGAGCACTGCAGCAGGAGGAAATGCCACAAAGCCCTGCGCCAGTTCTTCGACAACGTGCCCAGCGAGTACACCTACCGCCTCCTCTTCTGCTCCTGCAAGGACCAGGCGTGCGCCGAGCGCCGGCGGCAAACCATCGTCCCCTTCTGCTCCTACGAGGACAAGGAGAAACCCAACTGCTTGGATCTGCGCAACGTGTGCCGCGCCGACCACCTGTGCCGGTAATGGGGATGCGGTACGGGGCCGCGGTTGGGTTGGCGGCGCTCTCGTTGCGTGGCTCTTTGCATCCTCCTGGGTCTCCTCCTGCACGCTGGTTTGGTGCAAAACGAGGGAGGGTCGTGGCTGTGGTTGCTCGTGGGGAGGTGTTGGGCTGGGAGGTGGCCTGGAGTGTGCCGAGAAGAGGGCTTTGTTGTGATTCAGCCTTATCTCATCAGTCCAAGCGTTTGGCTGCTCCTCCCCCATACTACCCTGTGTGAAATGTCTCCTGTTCTTGTTTTCGCTCTACATGGAGTGTTTCTTGTTCTTGTTTTCGCTCTACATGCGCTTTAAAGGCCAGAGTTTCTCTGGTAAGGGATCCTTTGCCCTAGGGAAATCCGTAGGGCTTTTGCAATCTGAGCTTTATTCAGCGTGTTTTGTCTACAGCTTCCATATTCTTGACTCTTCCACGATGCAAAAGACAGCAGAATGTTGTCAATTCAATTCTTTTTGGAGATGAGTATTTCCCCATTGGTGCCACATTTATTTCTTTGTAATTAGTCGTGCAGCAACGTCTTCAAAATGCACGGAGTAGGAGGCAGCAAAGCCTGCGAACCAGGGATGCCTTCAGGCTTTAAGGTGGGAAGAAAGCAGAGGGGAACGCTCATTGTAGGTGAGCCCGTGGGTCGGAGCCCATTCACCCCTTGAAATGAATGACAAAGGCGCAGAGCCCTCCGTGGTGGTTACAGTGCCCACACCCAACCAAATCCCATCGCTGTGCCGTCAGCATCCCCAGCAAAACCTCATTGCTGCCATACGCTCCGTTTTCCGTGCAGCGGAGCGAAGTCGGGGGGAGATGAGGCTGCTTCTCTATTATGAAACTCATTATTCATACAGCAGAAACCCTCCTGCTGCCCCCCAGGCCCCGGATCAGCCACATCAAGAAGAAGTTTCCTGCGAGGAGGAGGGTCTCAGTGCCATCAGGGTGATGGAGGTTCCTGCAGCCCGGTGGCAAAATAAATGAGAGAGCTCCAGGTCCTCCTCCGGCTGCGTTCAAAGCGTGGGAATGTGGCTTTTTATCAAAAAGTAATACAATACGCCAATGTGTATGAATAAAAGATAGCAGGGCTGCGCTGAGCCACAGCCAAATTAATGGCAGCACCTCTCCGTCAGCGGGAGACGCTCACTCAGGAGTTCGGTGCCGCGGAGGGGAATAACTGACGTCAGCAGCTCTGGGGCTGTTTGCTCCAAAGGGGAATGCATTTTTTGGCAGCAGCATTCAAGTGCCCGGCTGGGGAGAGGTAGATAAACCCAGCATTTATTTCTGGGGCTTGGTGTGCAGAGCTTTGCTTTCCTCTGAGCCGTTTCCTCCCCGTGATGGGACCTCGCCGAGCTCTGCGTGGCTGCGACCTGACCTGGGTTTATGCAAAGGTCCCACCCCATTCCCTGCTACCCCTGGGGGGGCTGAGGAGTGTGGGTTGGTTTGCTCCTGGCTGCAGCACTGGGGTGCAGGAGGGGTTAAGCGCCTTCGGGGCAGCCAGGGATGCTGATGCTCTTCCCCTGGGGATGCTGACGTGCTCCAGCAGCTCGCATGACCTCAATGTGTTTGCAGCTGTGAAAGCACTTTAAAGCTGCGACCTATCCGGGCCAAACCACCTGAGCTGAACTCTCTGCAGGAGTAAAAGGGATTTGTTTCTCGATTGACACTGCTTTACAGATGTCAGAGGGTTTTGCCACTGGTGGTGTTTAGGATGGGGAGGGCTCCGGCACACCACGCGCACACAGAGCTCACGGTATTGCCCTGCTGCTATTTCAGCCTGCAGCCCTCCCTGTACAGCACTCCGTGCAGGGGATGCTCTGCATAAGGGCAGCCCCGGGGCCACCAACCCCTCCCCATGGGACGCCCAGTCCCCAGGCTCAGCTCCCAGGGTGCAATCAAGCCCAGCTCGCTGCAATTTGCACAGCTCTTTGTGCCAAGAAGCTTTTCCCAGCGCGGTGGAGGAGCCTGACAAACTCCCCAAGCTTTGTGTCTGATTGCAACGGACAGGTTTTAGCTCCCAGAATATAAAAACCTTTTGCAAAACACTAACCTCAGCTAAGGGGAAAGGGAAGGAGAGGGGAGAAAAGAGCTGATTTCAGCAGCTGCAGTTTGCTGTATTTTTCATCTTGCATCAGCAAGTCGGGAACACAAATAATCTGGTCTTATATGCTTCACTGATGCTGGTGCTGAAGAATTTCCCTGCCTCCACTGTAGCTCCACAGCATCCAGAGGCAGAGTGGTGGTGTTCAGCTGCCTCAGTTTTCTCCATTTTTCAGTGCTTTTCAGCAGTGTTTGTGGCTGGGGATGAGGGATGGAGGTAGCAGTGCCCCTATGAGCAGCAGCGGGGTTTGCTTTTGCAGAGCTGGGCTGGAAATGGTCCCATTTTGGCTGTGTTTTGGAAGCTGTGCAAAGCCCCGGGGAGGGGAAGCGTTTCTTCCTCGGGGGGGTTTGGCTCCATATTGATTCAACAGGAACTAACACGTTCCTTCAAACCTTCGCGCCCTTTGTTTAGCACAAAGTGCCATCTATAATGGATGTTTCCTTGATAAACAGCAGAGCAGCAGCTCAACTTTCTCATTACTGTGTAATGAGCAGCTCAGGAGCACAGCTCAGCTGTCTGCATCCTTCTGGGGAGGAGGGGGAAGAATGCTCCTGGATTTGTCAGCCACTCTGGGAGTGACATAGGGGGGCAGTGCTGAGGGCATAATCAAGGGGGCCCCAAAGGGGTCTTTTGTGGGACATGGCATGGTCAGTAGGGTCTTGAGTGAGACATGGTGTGGCCAATGGGGTTCCAAGGGCATGGGCAGTGGGACCCCAGTGTAGTCTTGTGTAGGATATGACATGGTCAGTAGGGTCCCAATGGGGTCTTGTGTGGGACATGGTGTGGCCAATGGTGTCCCAATGGCATCTTAAGTGGGACATGGAGCAGTCAGTAGGGTCTTGAATGGGACACAGTGTGGTCAATGAGGTCCCAAGTAGGAGATGGTGTGGCCAGTGAAGTCCCACGGGCACGGACAGAGGGACCCCAGTGGAGTCTTGTGTAGGACATGAATGGTCGGTGGGGTCTCTCGCAGTAGGGTCTTGAGTGGGACAAGGCACGGTCATCATCAAAGGGGTCCCAACAGAGTCTTGAGCAGGAGATGGAATGGTCAGTAAGGTCCAAATGGGGTCTTGAGTGTGTCATGGCATGGTCAGAAGGATCTCAGTGGGGTCTTGTGTAGGACATGTCACAGTCAATGGGCTCCCAGTGGCAGAGCTGCAACAACCTATGGGGAAAAAAAAAAATCTCCAAATTCATCCTAAATATCAAACGTGCAAGGGCTGGTGGGTATGGCTTCCCACCAAAGGAAGGAACAGGGAGGATGGAGAGGAGGGAAGAGGAGTATTGCTCCCTGCACCCTATGGGCACCCATGTGCGGAGGCAGCCAGCAGCAATCAAGGCTTGGTGGCCGCCTCGCTCAAGGCTAAGCACACTCTTAACAAAATAAGTCAATTCACACTGAATAATTAAATAGAGAGCCTTCATAAGTATTGACTTAATGTGACAACAAGTCTATACTGACTCAGGGTTTGCTTATGTAAACACAATCTCCTGTTCGGCTTAGTTAGCAGTTCAATGAAATAGAACAGTCCTTCAATTAAAATCAAATGATGCGTGTGTTTAATTCTTCCCTTCTCTTGCCGGGTAATGATAGGGTTTGAGCATAGGCAAGAGGATAAAAAAAAATAAATCATTGAACTGCTCTTATCTGTGATGAATCAAAACGCAGCGTCCCCAAAATACGTCTGGATGAACAAACTTCTTGCTTAGCAGCTCCCAGCTCAGCCCTGTGTCTGTCCATCCATCCAGTTTCTCTCTCTCCTGTTAGCTTAGCTTTTCTTGCTCTGCAATTCGGGGTTCCTCCTGCATTTATCCTGTTAGAGAGCAAACCGGAGAAGAGAGCAGGGAGGGTGGAGGGCACCTGGGGTTTTCCATGTCCTGCTGGGCTTTGCATCCTGTAGCCTTGTGAGCATCCGCTGCCAGGGGTGAGCCATGTTCCCACTGCACATCTCCGTGCTGGCGCCTATTAAAGCCATTTTTCCTTGGTCCCTGTAAATTGCCTGTGAAAAAACACGTCTTGAGTAATCTCGGACATTTTCTGCATGAAATATTCAAGAGCCTGATACTGTTTGCTTTGATGGATAGTGAGTTATCACCAGCACAGGGCTCAGGTTTCATACAGGCATGCAGTGATGGGAACAATTAGCACCCAATTAGGCACCTTGCATCTGTTGCGAGGATTCTTCTGCTTAGAAATTGTGGTGTGCCAACAAGCAGAAGGAAAAGCAACAATCAAAGCCCTCTGCTGTGCAGGTATCTTTGAATATCACCGGGAGGGCGGCATGCTGGATTCCTGCACACAGCAGTGCGGGGAGAGCAGTGGGATGGATGATGGTGCACAATGAGTGGGGGGGATGAGCCACCACAGTGGGTCCTGGATGTGACCTCATGCTCCAGGATGGGTGCAGGGGTATTGCAGAAGGGCTGGAAAGAATCTAAACGTGAAAAAAAATGAAGGTTCCACCAGGGAAGGGTTGGCTTGGAGGGGTTTGTGTTCTGCAGGGGATGTATGGGGGTCAGCTGGAGTTGGGCAGGGAAAAGCAGCAGCAAACCCTTAGCATCACCCACGTCCTCCTACTCAGTGATCAAACATTTTGTAGATACATCAAAGGGAAACAGCTGGGAAAGCCCAAACTTTGAAACCCAGCACTCAGGCTGGCTCTGGGGTGCACAAATATAGCAAAGTGATGGGTTTTGCTACTCCCTTTTCCACTCCTTCGTGTCCTCACAGCTGCACTCGCTGCCTCCTGCGCTGACCCCAGCTGCCAGGACTTTGAGGCAGGGGCTGCCCGAGCCCACCTGCCACCCTGCATAACAAGCCAGCACTTGGCACAAACCCCTCTGTTTCTGCTCAGATGCACTTGGCTTTGGCTCCATCTCCCTTTCGCCTGGGCACTTAAAAGCAGAAATCTGAGAAGCCATGGGCTGCTTCCAGCAAGGTTTATTCCTGGCAGTTAGAGCCTCATCCACCGACTACAAACTCATTGTATACAACAGAAAGAGTGACATCTGGCTTGGATATTCTGGAAAGATTACCAGCTGGCTTGTCATGTATTATGAAAAGAATAACATTTGCCTTAGAGGATGCTACAAGCCAGGAGCAGGGCCCCAGGGATCAGCATGACAAATTTTTGTGGCACTGCGTGATGAACTTGCCACAGTTCCTTAAGAGAACTGACGTGCATTCGCCTCTGATTTGGGGAGAGGAATGCTGTTGGAAAACCTACCGCCTGCGGAGCAAAGGGGGAGGGCAAAATCCCTCCCAGCAGTGGGAACCATGGAAGGGAGTGGGGATGGAGCTTTGCTGCAGTGGGCAATCCCTTCTTCTCCATGTTGCAAATGGGAGCAAGACCCCAGCTTTCCCCATGCAAGTGAGCAGACATTCCCACCTGCAAGGCTCAGAGGCGCTGCAGCACGATGGAAAGCACAGCAATGATAGCAGAATAGCAAGGTCTCAGGCTACAGCAAGCAAGGATTTGCTCAAATACAACAGCTGCAGGCACAGAAATAAAGGAAGAAACCTGCTTACCTTCAGAAGGCCTCAGGGACACAGAGAGACACCCCCAGCTCCCATTCCAGCCCTTAAATGAGGGCTGGGAAGGGGTGGATCCTGATTCCAGCCCTTCTGGTTAATCAGGTGCACTGCATTGCATGCAGCTGAGCTCCCCTGCGTTAGCCCTGCCTTCCCACCAGGTGCTCCATCACTGCTTCACGCCACGACTCAGCATTGCCACTCCAGGTGCATTGCTGCTATTTGTCAGTGCTCCCCATGTGTTGTGGGGCAATGGGGCCGTGTCTGCCCCCCTCCTTCCCCTTACTGCGTTTGAAACCTGCAGTGCTGAGAATCGTTGGATACATGCAAGGTTTTGCTGCAGAGCCCTTCTACCTCCCTCAATCACCGCTTCATTTGTTCCCCCATTTAATTTGATCAAAAACCTCCCGAAAACAAATCATTCCTATTTAAAAAACAACACAATTTCCAGCCTTTGCTTCCATCAGTTCTTATGGCTCCAGGCAGGTAGAGCGGGATGATTCAATCACCGCTTGGACAAAGATGACATTTAATTAAGAAGGAAGGGGAAGGAAGGAAGGAAATAATGTATGCCTCCTTCTTTCTATATGCCGTGCGAGAAGAAGAGCGGAGGAGATTTTCTCTTGTGAGATGCGAGGTCTCATCTCTGGTGTCAGCAAACCAGCAATTGCTCCGTGTGATTGAGACCCAACGTGGGCCTCAGCTCAGCCTCACCTCTCTTCATTTGCTGTCTGAGTCCGTGGGGAAAGCTCTGCATCCATCTGTCCGTCCTCTCCTCCCTCCTTCCCCTCCTCTCCATCCTTCCGCCTCCATCACGCGGTCCGTCCATCCCAAGCGTTGTGCTGAGGCTGAATGGGCGCCCTGTGGTTTCATTTGATTTCTTTTGGTGTGGGTTTGGTTCTACCAGCAGTGCTGGGTGACCGAAACACCCCAATATAACCGTGTTCCCATCCTCCCCGATGTCTGCCCTTCAATATCTGGAGGGGGGCAGTAGGCGCATGGGCCCATCCCAATCCCAGGCTCTGCTTTGCCTTTTTTCTCATCTCAGCCACAAAAGGGGAAAAAAAAATCTCTCTCTCTCCACCCCAGGCACTTTAATTGCACTCCAAGGTTTAACGTTTCAAAGGGAGATGAAAACAAGCAGTCAAATTTTACAGTCGTGTAATGATGCCGGGAGCAGCGTGATGAGACAGTGACGTTTATGGGATGTCGGCAGTGCGGTGATGGGAGGGGAATGGGAAGCGGCAGCGGATGGAGATGAGTGTCCCATGCCCATGGGTCCACGCAGCTGCTGAGCCTCCAGCTCTCATCCAGCTCTCATCCAGCTCTCATCCAGCTCTCCTCTACCCCGTTTATTTTTATTAAGGTTTTGCTCCCATGTTGCAGAAGGGTGAAATCCTGTTCCCTCTCCCTTCTCTCTGCCCCCAGGTCCCGGCTGGCTGATTTCCACGCCAATTGCCAGGCCTCCTTCCAGTCACTGACCAGCTGCCCTGGGGACAACTATCAGGCGTGCCTGGGCTCCTACACAGGGCTCATTGGTGAGCGCTGGGATGGGTGGGAGAGAGCTCCCTCCAGCCACAACCCCTCCCCGAGCCTTCATCTCTCTTCCTCTTCCTCATCCGGTGCAGGTTTTGATATGACGCCCAACTACGTGGATGCCAGCACCACCAGCATCACTATCTCGCCCTGGTGCTCCTGCAAAGGCAGCGGCAACTTGGAGGAGGAGTGTGAGAAGTTCCTGCGGGACTTCACTGAGAACCCCTGTCTCCGTAAGGCTCTCCCCCATCCATCCCATCTTACCCCATCCCATCCCACCCCTTTCCACCCCACCCCACCCCATCCCACCCCACCCCACCCCACCCCACCCCACCCCATCCCATCCCATCCCATCCCATCCCATCCCATCCCATCCCATCCCATCCCATTCCTATGTCCACATGTCAACACCTTCTCCTGCCCTCAGGAAATGCTATCCAAGCCTTCGGCAATGGCACCGATGTCAACCTCTCCCCCAAGAACCCCTCACCTCCCATCACAATGCTGCCCAAGGTGGAGAAAAGTCCTGCCTTGCCTGATGACATCAACGACAGCAACACCATGTACGACACGAGCATCATCACCACCTGCACCTCCATCCAGGTAGGAGCCCTGCTGCAGACCAGGTGTGCTGGTGCAGGGAATTGTAGATTCATTAAGGCTGGAGAAGACTGCTAGGATCAGCAAGTCCAACCATCAGCCCATCACCACCATGCCCATAGGATCACAGATCATTAAGGTTAGAAAAGACCTCTACAGTCATCAAGTCAACTGCCAACCCATCATCACTGAGCCCACCAAGAAGTCCGGCTCAGCTGAAGCCATGAGCACTGGACGTGGTCTGGGTGGGCTGTTGGTGCCCCATGCGCATGGCCACCACAGTCCTTCTCCAAGTGGCTCTGCAGCAAAGCCACTGCCATGCCCGGTGAATGCAGTGCACGTGGTCAGGGATGAGAGCATTGCTTTCACCCACGCAGTGTCACCCATGGGCAGCTTCCAATTAGATCTGGCGTGCTTGAGTAATCAGCTCTGCTGTTTTCTGGTTAATGGCTCTGTGGGATGATAGGTGACTCCATTTCACTGCCCTGTGTGCTGGGGGAACGAAACTGGGAGCACTGGGGCTGAGGTGCAAGAACAGGAGGATCTGTGCCCCATTCCATGCTCAGGACCTGCTCTGAGCCCCACTTATGCCCTTGGCTTGGTCAGGATGAAAACCAATTATGTTCCAGGTGGTTTTTGGGCAGCCTGGAAAAGATGTGTTCTATTGCATTTTGCTGGGCTTTGCTGCTTTGCTCTGGGATGGGAGCAGAATGGGGACATTGCCTTCTACATGGGAGGATTTGCAGCAGAACGTGGACCTGGGGCTGAGTGCATGCTTGCAGCTTCACTTTGGTTGCAAAAATAAAGAAGTAATGAAGTGTGTAGCAAAGATCCTGGGCTGCCTGGGGTGCATCCCTGGGTGCATGAACATGCCCTGAGCCTCCTTTCTCCCCTCCAGGAGCACGGACAGAAGCTAAACAAGTCCAAAGAGCAGAGCCTGTGCTACTCAGAGGTAATTTGGGGCAGGGGGAGGGCTGGGAAGGGGGTCTGGTGCTGGGAGCCATCACCTGCTGCAGTTGGATGGGAACCTGTCACCAGCAGATGGATGGGGACCCATGGGCACCCTCCCATGGACTGTTGTCTTCATTGCTTAGTGAGCCAAAAAAAAAGAGAGATGTGTCCCAAAACCGAATGCTTCCCCCTCAAATTCTGAGCGTGCTGCTGATCCCCGCTGTCCCCCACCCCAGACCCAGCTCACCACGGACACGATGCCAGACCAGAAGACCTTTGTGGATCAGAAGGCAGCCGGCAGCCGGCACCGGGCAGCCCGGATCCTTCCAGCTGTGCCCATTGTGCTGCTGAAGCTGCTGCTATAGGGGACGATTGCCGCATCTCAGCTCCGGAGTGCTGGGCTCATCTCGGGCTCCAGACTGCAAGCGGAACACCAGCGATGCCCAAGGCCAGAAGGACCCTCACAGTGCTGGGAAACTTCAGTGGTTTTCTTTTTTTTTTTTTCCTTTTCCTTCTTTTTTTTTGGCCTTTTTGTTCGTTTGATGGTGCGTTGGGTTTCTACGCTGGAGCACGAGCCCGGCACAACCCACCCAGGCACCCACAAAGGGGAACCAATGCAATCAACGGCACCGGGGAGGGGAGAAAGGCAGCGAGCAGAGCTGTGGGATGAGGGCTGTCTGCAGGGCTACCAACCCAGCGTGCTGGAGGGACCCGTTGGGGACGTGGGACGTTTGCGCATCGCCGCGGCACAGCGGTGCCATTGGGGCTCCTTTGGGCACAGACTGCGCTCCGCTGCCCCACGTCGTCCCCGGGACTGTTTTCTTTTCCTTTCCCGTGGTTGGTGAGAGTTTTCAAATCAGAAAAGAAACCAATATTCAAACGGTGTGAGGCTGTCCTGATGTTTTCTATCTGTCACTCGGAGGGGGAGGTTTTCCTTTTTATTATTTACCCTTTCTTTTTCATTATGCCTTTCTTTCCCATCTTCATTCCATCGGATTTGGGTTGGGATGGGATCCGACCCCAGCGGCGGTTGGAGTCCTCTGTATGTTACTCAGTTTTCTTTTATATATACATATATAGTGTATGTATATAGCGCTCACCTATACCTACAGCTATGTATGTATAGACGTAACCATACACATCTACGGCGTGGCTCTCTAAGGTTTCCTTTCAAAAAAGGAGGCGCTGCAAAATGTATGATTGTAAAGTTTATTTTTTTTAAACGATGTCTATAATGGAAATAATAATAATAATTAATAATAATAATAATAATAAAAGGAGAAGAAAGAACCAAGAGGAGAACAAAGCACCACCCTGAGGGGAGGAAGGGGGGGGTCCGCGTCCCATAGAGCATCCCAAGCCCTGGCTGCACGCTGGGGGATGCTCAGCTATAGAGAGGCACAGATTTGGGTCAACCCCAACGTCTTGCAGTGCTGCAGACGCCTGCCTGGCTGTTTGGCTCTGGGAGACGTGCAAACAAGCAAACATTTCAAAGGAGCTGACAGGTTCTCGCGTGGCAGAGCTCTTTTTTCTTTAAAGCACCTCATCCCTCCGTGCTGCTTCTTTTTCCCCACCCCCCAGTGCTTAAAACCCAAACGAAAGGTTGAAATTTGGGTCACGCAAAACCTCGTGTTCCTCCTCCTCCCCCCTTCCCCAGTCAGAAGTCCTTTTCCCACCTTGCTGCTCGCACCGTGCAGCAGCAGCAGCACCGACCCGCAGGCAGCTCTGCGCAGTGGGGCTCCAAGGCTGCCGAGACCCCATTGCAAAAGGAGGGGCAAATGTTCCCCTTTGCAAAGCAGGGAGCGAAAACACGTTTGATGTGCAAGTTGGCACGGGGAAAATAAACATGTCACGTCTCTCGCCGGAGCTGCGCTGCATACCCAGGCTGCTCTTTAACATATTCTCTCCTCTAACAGCCAGGAAAATGACAGCTCTGAAATAGAGAGCCAGATGTGCTAAGCAGTTTGGCATCGAGAAAACATCAGCACGTCTTGGCTTGGGGGGTGGGGGGTGGGGTTGGGGGTGAGCCCAGCCAAAATGCGCCCTGGTTTGGGTATTTCTGCGGGAGGAACAGTGGTGATGCATGAAGGGAATGGCCCTGAGCTCCTCTTGGCTGGAAACACCCCAGGCTTCGCTGCTGAGAAAGCTCAGAAGGAAATCTCTGTTCTGATGCCCCATCTGCCAAGTGTTTCCCTATCCCGACCCCATATGTCGCTCTCATGTTCCCATCTCCCTGCTCCCTGCAGCTCTTGGGTCCTCCATTGGCATCAGAGAGCATCCAGTGTGTGGTTATGGGCATCATGTGGGTTTTGATGGAGAGCCCACAGGGAAAGCAGAGCAGATCTTAGGGCTGCTCGGGTTGCTGTGTTGTGCTGGGTCTGAGGTGCACACGTTGTGCTGCTGTAGGATGTTCACATCTGTGGGATCCATGGGATCTATGCACCTATGGGATCTATGTGACCTATGTGATCAATGGGATCTGTGCAGTTCTGGGACCTATGAGACCTGTGGGATCTGTGCACTTATGGGATCTATGGGATCAATGTTACTTATGAGTTCTGTGGGATCTATGAGATCTACGGGATCTATGGAACCTATGGGATCCATGCACCTATGGGACCTATGGGGTCTATGGGACCTATGAGATCTATGGGATCTGTGGGATCCATGAGATCTATGTACCTATGGGATCTATGAGATCTATGGGAGCTATGAGAGCTATGCGCCTATGGGATCTATGAGATCTGTGTAATCTATGAGACCTATGGAACCTATGGGATCTACAGGATCTGTGAGAGCTGTTAGATTTATGCACTGATGGGATGAAGACGCCATGAGGTGCAGCAGCAATGAAGCAGCAATGAAGGCTCCATGCAGGCTCGGGGTCTGCAGCCCCCAGCACTGGAGCACTGTGAGGAGGCACCGGGGGCTGTGCAGGCTCTGGGGGTCCCGAAGAGTTGTGGTCTGCATTGCAAACCCAGCACCAACATCCACACCTCGCTCATGCATGGAGACTGCGATGCTGCAGCTTAGGCTCAACAGGGAGGAGCAGAACGCAGCTGCAAAGCCCACGCTGAGGGGCCAACCGACCTCCTTGGGGAAAGGAAAATGCAAAAGGATTAAGGGCTGTTCGTCCCCCTGCAACCTGCAGGCGAGTTCTCTGTGTGTGCTTTCGGATTTGGCCGCATGGATTTCGTCCCATCTTCCCCATCCAGCAGCACTGAGAGACTTTTCCACCGGGAGAGATGCTCAGAAACAGACGGGACAGCACCTCTGCCCTCTGCAATTAACTCCATGCTCACCTTCCTCCTCTCCTTTCTTCACCCTCCATTAAGCAAGCCGTCACCCCGGGGCTCTCCCGACACCTCCAGCTTTCCCACCAGCAGACACTTTTGCCTCGTTAACTTTGCTGAGCTGCTTCACTTCATAAGGAACACCTTTTTTTTTTTTCTCCCCTTCGCTGCACCGCATTTAATTGTGAAGGCATAAAAATAATACCTTGCACACGCAAGGCAGCCACGAGCGCAGGGTGTGCAGAGCAAGGTGCAAGGTTTCTTGAGCTGAGAAATCCAGAAACGCAGAGATTTGGAAACCCAGGCATTTGGAAATCCAAGCATTTGGAAATCCAGCAGCTCTTTAGGAACTCGGGAATCCAGACATGGAAATGCAGGACTTTGGAAATCCCGGAGTCTACAAACCCATGGCCTCCCAGCTGCAGAGGCAGGCGCCGCTCTCTTGGTTCCCTCCCCAATGGCCCCATTCCAGCCACAATTAGCAGCCTCTGAGGGACTGTGGTGTCCTGCGTTACAGCTTCCTAATGTAATTATCACAGTAAATGAACAATGAATTAAATCAAGGAGAAAGGCAGGGGGAGAAACACAGTTGTGTAGCGCTGCCAGGGGTCAGAGCTGTGCTTGGCTCAAGGTAGGCAATCCCCAGGGCTCCCTAAGGGCTTTTCTTCTCCTAATGTGTGTCCTGATCAGAAGTCGTATCCCCAGCACAGGGATGGCAGCCCGGGATGTAGGGCAAAGAGTAGGGCTGGTGGGCCTGAGTGTAGGAGGATGGATGGGGGGATGGAGGGAGAGAGGGATGGATGGGGGGATGGATGGATGGATGGTTGAAAGGATGGAGGGATGGATGGATGGATGGATGGATGGTTGGTTGAAAGGATGGAGGGATGGATGGATGGTTGAAAGGATGGAGGGATGGATGGATGGATGGATGGATGGATGGATGGAGGGATGGATGGATGGTTGAAAGGATGGATGGATGGATGGATGGATGGATGGATGGATGGATGGATGGAGGGATGGATGGATGGAGGGATGGATAGATGGAAGCATGAATGGAAGAATGGATGGAGGGGTGGATGGAAGAATGGATGGGGGGATGGATGGATGGGGGGATGGATGGATGGGGGGATGGATGGATGGATGGATGGATGGGTGGGTGGATGGATGGATGGTTGGACAGAAGAATGGATGGAAGAATGGACAGAGGGATGGATGGAAGCATGGATGGAGGGATGGACTGATGTGTAACACCACAGCTGCAAGACCTTACAAAAGTGAAAGGGGATTTTATTTTAAAGCAGATTTCACTTGCTTGGAGTCCCAGAGCAAGGTGCCCATCCAGCACGCAGGCAGAGCCAAGCAGAGGGGGTTCATCCCTTCCTCGAGAGATGCTCTTGTCCTTTGTAAGAGCAGAGCTCTTCGATGCATGCTGGCATCCTTGCTGCTGTTTGCATTCCTGCTCTGCTGGCCTGGAGCAGGCACGCTTTGTATTTTCTGGGCCTGAAATGCAAAGAGCTGCATGCACCTTGGCGACAGCAGCTTGTGTAGCAGCTGATGCACCTTTGGAGCTGCAGGACGTCCCCTGGCTTCAGTAGCAAGCCAGGAGGACGTGGGGGCTTTGAGATGGATGTGAGCTTTCTATGACCCAGGACAAGTGCCGTGCCGTGCGCTCAGGGCTCCCTTACACACAGGATGGAGCTGAAAGGATCCCTTCATCAGCACCGGAAAGTTCCCTCGATGGAAACTGGCCATGGGCAGGGAAGGCGTCGGGGAGGCTGCGCGTGTCCCCCTGGCTCTGCAGGACGCTTGGAAACGTTGGATTGGTGACAGCAGCCACTTCTGCCTGTGGGAAACACAGCCCTAATTCTCACCATAGCACAAACAGGGCTGCCAGGAGTGCTCTGCAGGTGTGCAAATCCAAAGGTTGGAAAGCAACCCAGTGAGCACTGAAGTCCGCTCTGCTTCCACCCTTCCAGCCCTCTCCAAAAGCTCTCCGCCCCCCCCAACTCCTCCAACCAAAAAATAACCCCGGATACTTTCTGCAATGTATTCCGAGTACATTAATTACAGGAAGGAGAAATGCCTGTGCTTCCAGTTACTGCGTGGTGGTGAAAAATGACGGAGTGTAAAACATGTCTGCTAGATAATTAACTTCATAGATAATTTCTTCTTCATTTTGACTCAATTACTTCCTTGATATGAGAAAGTGCTGAAAACACTATTATTATTTTTTTCCCCTGGATGTTGCATGAAACAATAATTGAAGAAAGCTGGTGGAGCTTTTGCAGAGAGAGCCCTTTCCTTGGATAAAGGAGCAGGGGAACGTTTGCCTTTAGCTGTGGCTCTGGGGTCAGAGTGCACTTTGGCACTGCTGAGTGGTGAGAGGCTCTCTGTGCTTTGCTGCATGGAAGGGCTGGGAGGCTTTGCATTGCGCTGTGCAATGCGTTGTGCTGGTCCTGCTGCATGCATCTCGTGGCTCCTGCAGTGCCAAGCACTTCCCCGAGGTTTGTGCCCAAGTTGCAGCAAACCATCTGATTGTAACAGATTAATCCATTAGGATTAATCTTCTGTTAATTGGGTGGAAGCCTCCACGTCGCAGCTGTGCCTGCATCCGACCAGCTAAAAGGCGATTTAAATACAGCAAGCAATCTAACCTAGTTGGAGACCAAACCATCTTGCTCAATGGTCCTCAGCAGCCTCACAGCCCTTTGCTCCCACTTGTCAGCTCTGCAGCCAACGGGTGACGCTTGGGGACGGGGCAGGGCAGAGGGGATGGAGCGCTCGCGCCCCGCTGGGTCGTTCCTTCCTCCCTGGGGCTCTCACCTCTGCTCTGCTGCTTGCTGCCGTAAATGGAGCTCAGCAGCATGCTGGCTCGAGGCCCTGAGCTTGCTTTCTGCTCCCAGCCTTCTTAAAGCAGGAGAAATCCTCCCAGTGCCGCTCACAGGAAATGCCAACCGGTGGGAGCGCTGAAATTACAGCCAGCGTTTGCAGTGATCTTTACAAAAATAGCTCCTGTTTGTACCCAAAATAAAAAGTACAAAACTGAGGTATCATCCGAGCTGGGGAGCGGGGAGCACCTTCTGGAAAGCTGACGTTAATAGGGCTGCAATTTGCTGGGATGGGGCAGGGGCAGAAAGCTGGGGGGGGCACTGAGCAGGGCTGAGAGTGCAAGCTCTCCTCTTTTGGTGCCTGAATTACATCCGCCAAAGCTCTTTGCTTAACTTTCAGCCTTGGGTTACATCTGCATTTCCATGCACCGATGTGCAAAGAGCTCCCAGGAGTGACGTGAAGTTGCAGAAAGCAAACGAGGAGCTGACCTAGCAATGCATTTTGGAGAGGGGTAACGTCAGAGGTATCTGATATCCAACGTGGAGGGTTGGGTGGCCTCATTCAGCAAAAGGCATCATTGGGTTCAGCTGGGGTGCCCTCGAGAGCTGTACAGTTGGTGAAGGCTGCAAGGCTTTGCTGCTGTGCTCAAGGTGGGACGATGCTGCATGAGGAATTATTTCTCAGTGCCAGCTCGAGTGCTGCATCTTCCCATCCATTAATTACACTCAGTGGGTGAAATAAAACCGAGCAAAGGCTCCTCTGGTTCCCCATCTGTATATTCATTACAGAAGCAGCAGCAACTGGGATGTCAAGGATTAAGCGGTGAGCTGCAACAGGTGGTTGCAACACGCATTGCAACGCACATTGCAGCCCTTTGCAGCACACATGGGGGGCAGCTGGTGGGGCAGAGAGCAGCACTGCCCCTGAATGCGTTGACACAACCCTGTCAGCTCTCCAGCCCTGCAAAGGCACGGCTGGCAGTGAGCTGGTTAAGGTCACCCTCTTGCAGCCCCGTTGCACTTGGCACCCCCGGAGTTGACACATAGGGCCGGGGTGCCCCAATCCCAGCCCTCCCCACACAAAGACGCCCTTCTGCAGCACGCCTGACCCCGGCCATCGGGGCACACAATGCTGGCGATTCTTCCCCCAGCATGAGGCTCGTTTGGAAGCTTCAGTGGAACAAGGGCTGCAATGTTTCCCTCCGGCTGTGCGGCCGCAGGGTCCCCCCGGTGACCTTGCACTGTCAGATTTGGAGAAAACAGAGCACATAGAGAAGGGGGGAGGCAGTTCCCACCAGGTCTGCACCCCCTCCCCCCATGGATGGGTGATGCTGGGGGCACCCATGGGGCCGTCCCCACCCCCAGCTGTGGGGCGCTCACACATCGCTCACCCCATCCAACCCCCCCAGCTGAGCATGCAGGAAGCCAAAGTGCATGGGGACGGGGCTGGAAGCAACCGTGGGAGCCCAGCTGCATCCCGCTGGCCCTGGGGCTGCACAGGGGTCCCCACTCGTGGGTTTGGCCACAGGGATTTAATTAGCTGCCGAACATGACGCTCGTTTTAATTCCGTGTGCTCGGAGACGCATGTTGCTGCCCACACACGCCAGTTGCCATAACAACTTTAATTTGTTTTCTAGCCTCCGCTTGGATGGATTTAGGGGTTTTTGTTTGTTTGTTAATCTCCCTGCCTCACTTCCCCCCCGGTCCCTCCTTCTTTCTAATTGCACTTGTTTAGAGGCATTAAGCCACCACCTGTGCCCTGCAGCCCGTGCCCAGCCGGGCATCTCACCCTGCTGAACTGCAAGGGTGCAGCAGTGGGCATTTGAGCTGCATGCAATTTGCCCCATGCCCTGGGCTGCAGCGTTCCCAAATCACCACCCTACTGCCCAAACCCAAAGCCGTGCATGGCTTCCCCCTTAACCCGCTGCAAAACTTGGGCTGAACGCTGTGAATGAACCTCCTGGGTGGCGAGACTTTGGATGGGACCCCAAAGAGATGGTTGGGGTTGTTTTAAAGAGATTGACCATCTGCTGAGTTATTGAGAGAAGGGAATGCAAAGAGTGGGAGGAGAGCCCTGCATGGGGGGGGAGCTTGGTAACATTGCTTTCTGGGTGGCTTTGGGACGGGGAGGGGGGCACCCCATAATGTCTGTGGGCTATGGGGGGTGGAGGCAGCAGACACCCCGAGCGGCTCAGTGTGGAGCTTCTGGCTTGCTCTCAGGCAGGAGGGATGGGAGGGATGCGACTCGCTGCCTTTGCATCAGCACAAAAGGATGAAAGACGAAGTGCTGGCCAAGTGGGGCAAAAAGCAGTGTGTTCTGCTGGCAGGAAAGGGAGAACTGGAGTCATCCACAGCTCTGCTCAGCAGCTGGGATGAAGCTGCGTGCAGGCAGTGGGACCCAGAGGAAGAGGAGCAGCGCAGGGAGGAAGGCCGGGCTCTGGGCCAGCACAGCGCTGTGGCACCGACTCGCAGCAGAACCATCGGACCCCTCCAGCCCCATCTCTGGGGTACGGATGCAGACAGATCACACACAGGCAGCCCCAGGCCTGCAGCTTCCTGCTCCCTGTAGGATTAATTTGCACAGGAATAGGTTGGCAGCAGAGCTGACATTAATAAGGGGCTGAGTTAGAGCCCCGCTGCGGAGCGGGATGCTAACGGCTCTGCATGGCAATGGAGGAGACCGTTGTTGGAACTGAACTCTGGGTGATGATTTTCACTGAGTTACGAGATGGGTGGGATGAGGTGAGACCCCCCCAAAGCAGCCCAGGGGCACGACTGGGTGCCAGGCTCTGGGAAAGCATCCATACCTACGGCCCCACGATGGAACAAACCCTCTGTTCCCCTGCAGGACCGTTCCTATGCTCCAGCATCACTTAGGAGATCACAGCAGCGGTCCCAAACACCCAGGAGGGATGGAGGGAAGGGGGCTGCAGGTGCCCAGGGTGCTGCAGGGGGGGGGGATGCTGCACGGGAGGGACACCAAATGCAGAAGTAGGCAACGAGCTCCGGTAGCTGCGGCTTTATGGTTTCCCATCAGCAGTCCCCTCCACCCCTCTCTCCTTGTTTTTAATTACCTCGAAAATAACCTCCATTCAATTTACAGCCCATTTGGAGCTACGAGCGAGGGCCCATCAATATTTAATGTGTTTAGAAGTGGCACCAACTGTCCAGGGTTGTTTTTGTTGGGTTGGTTTTTTTTTTTCCTTCACTTTTCCAGGATTTGCCTTTCTTTTTTTTTTCCTTTTAGCATCTTTCTACCCTAAACCTCGACTTCTTTCCCCTCCCTCCACCCATTCCCCCCCCACACATAAAGGGCCTGGATGAGGGCTCAGCCCCACATCTACTTAGGGGTGACGGTCTGAGGTTGGAGCTCAGGGCAGCTCCTCTAACGAGGGCAATTAATAGGAACATCTCCTCCTGAGCATCCTAAGAGCCCTCCTGCTCTCTGACACCTCTCCCCTGGGCTGCTTTCTGCTCCCCACGCACTGAGCCAGCGCCGCTGGGTTAAATGAGGTTTTGCAAGCAGAAGGGGATTGCACACTGGGCTTTCTGCCTTCTAATTGGGGCTGAGCACAGGAGCTGGTAGATAGCAGGGAACTCAGCCTGAAATCTGACCCTGCCCTACTTAGAAAGTTCAAACAGAAGTTAATAGCTATTGCAGCTCAGGAGAGCAACCAGGAACTGCAGGCAATGCTGCACCCCCAGCTGCAGGGACCCCCAGCTGCAGGGACCCCCAGCTGCAGGGACCCCCAGCTGCAGGGACCCCCAGCTGCAGGGACCCCCAGCTGCAGGGACCCCCAGCTGCAGGGACCCCCAGCTGCAGGGACCCCCAGCTGCAGGGCAATGGGGTTGCATGCAGCCCCTCAGGAACTGCAATTTGCTTTTGCTCACCCAGCTCTGACAGCAAACTTCCCTCTCCAAAAAGCAACTTCCCCCCCCCTTTACCAACGCTTGACAACCGCTCTGAGTTGTGGGTGTTGTACAAACAGGCGCATCTACACCCAGATCTTCATCAGAGCATACTTTGGTTGCGTGTATTAATTACACCAACACCATTTATTGTAGCATAATAGATATATTTACTGTACGAGGAGTGACAGCATTTATTAATTATGCACGAGCGGGCCTCGAAAACGGATTTGTTTGCTTTGATGTTTAATGCGGGAGGCTTTTTTTTTTCCCCTGCTTGTTAAACTTAATCAAAAGCAATCAAAATACGCTCCCGTAAATTATAACAAATTAATTTCAAACAAAAGGGGGACAAAAATATTGGGTAAAGTAAATGGAAATGGAAGGAGGAGGGAGATGGGAGCTGGGCTGGTTTAAGTGCTGCGTTGGGTTCCTCTGCCCTTCAGGATGGGTGAAGAATGGGGTAGAAAAGCAGCACTGAAGGGTGCAGCTCTCCCTAAAGTCCCATTTGGAGCAATTCTACCCATCCCAGTGCCATTGCACAGCCCCTTCCCACCCCCAGCACACGCAGGGCTCTATTGGCACAGCACTATTGACTTTTGGAGGGGGGGGGAATTATGTACAGCGCTTTAATTCGCTGTTAAATTAAATTATGGATGTTTGGGACGTGGAAATTCCTTTTGTTCTAGGAACAGATTGTTTTATATATCTGCCTATATTACCAAGTTATTAATTTAATGATTTCATAATAGCAGTTCATTCCTTTGGGTAATATAAAGAGAAAAGTGCGCTCAGCGCACAGCTCAGTGCCACACATCCCTACAAAGGACTGCAGGGTTTGGGAAGGAGGCTCTGCTTTTGGCCCTGCTCAGGAGGTTGCAGAGCAGAGTAAGGCACTGCCAGGTCCCCCCTGAGATGCATTAAGTGGGGAGCAGGAGATGCTCTTTGTTTCCTCCCTACATGGAAGCTGGACCTTGCACAACACCTTGCACAGCTCACTGCTCCCCAGTAGTTGGCTGTTGCTGTATGAATGGTTGTTTTTGCATGATGACAACAAGGCCCTGGTGCAGGTAGGACAGAAAAGCACACTTTGCTCTACAGCTTCAATCCATCCCAGCTGCTAAAAAGCCTAAAAACCAAACGTCAGAGTGGCACCGGGTGCATCACAGCATCTTCACTGCATCTCCGAGTTCAGTGCCAAACCCAACAGCATCACCTCTAATTGCTGAGCTCCTGCAGCCAACCACTGCTCTTCTGTATGTCTTTATATACACCATGCCATCCTCCCTGGGACCGCTCGGGGAGGATCTGGGCACATTTGTCCCCCTACGTGCACAGGGATCAGCAGGAAAGCAACAGCGGTGTGTGGCCATTGCTTTGCGCTGCTTGGCTCAGCCCCGTGCTCCATCAAGCTACGGTTTCTCAGCCCTGTGGGACCTTCCCTGCACCCCAAATTGCCCCCAGGTGCAGCCCCAGAGCCCTCACAGCCTCCCTCAGCACAGCACGCAATGCAAGTGGCAAAGAAGCAAATAAATCAATGACCTGGAGACGGAGCTCAGAGAACTGCTGAGCCTTGAACAATCCCTGCCCAGCCCTGCGAAAACACCCGAGTCGTTTCCATTCTAATCTGTGCTGTTTGACTTCTGAGGAGGTAACGGCTCCTATGGCGCTTCCCTGTCCTTTTGCTGAACGATTTATGGCATCTGCTGCCCCTGCTCCTGGAAAGCCCCATGCAGGGGAAGTGCTGCATCGTTGTACTTCTGCATTATGATGCTACGATATCATGGCACTCATGCATGATTGCATTCCTCTGCCAGCCCAGGTGAGCAGTTCTGCTCTCTACTGCTTGCTAATGAAGCTGAGGGCAGGGATTTAGGAGCTGGTGACATGCCCCAGCTGGAGCGGGGCTTTGCCCTGGGTTCTCTGCAAACAAAAGCAAATGGGGGCTCCCCTTGGCTGGCTTCTTTCCAAGTCACTTGGTCAGCTTGGGTTTGTTTCTTCTCCCTCTGTTTCTTCTTTCCAATCTTGAATGGAAAACAAATGCTGCAAGCAAGGGAAAAATCCAACTCTCAGCTCTGATGTCTTGTTGTATGCGTTACGAGCAAGTTTGTTGGCACAGAAAGCAACACCCGCAAACAAATCAGCCCCAGGGGTCCCAAAAAGATGTCAGCATGCAAGGGAACACCACTGGTGCTGCAGCACGTCTGTGAGTACATTGCAACAAACGCATCCAGCTCTTACAGAGAAACTCATGCATGACACAACACGGCGGCCCGGAGCTCTGAGTGCATTGCATCCCTCTGTCCCAGTGGTTGTACAGATTGCTGCAGGGCAGGAGCAGGTTGGCAGCCCTATGGGGTGGTTGGGGTTGGAAGGATGTGAGCAAACTGACGTGGTGAGCGCAAGGGAGGGATTTTTATGCACTCTGCAGTGCAGAGCTTTTAGGAGAGGCAAATGTAGTGGCACCGAAGCCACAAAAAGGCTTGCTCCACGAAATAACTTGCTCCAGCTGCTTTATGCATCACCCACCTCCTTATACCACCCTTCCACAGGAAGCAGGGGGGGTACTGGGTGGCTCTGCCCCCAGCAATGGTCCCTGGTGTAGATTCGAAGCCATTAAAATACAAAATGCATCTCTTTGCTGACCCTGTGTTAACCAGCCTGGCTGCGAGAAGCACGTGCCTTATTTTTCCAGTGGGAAGCAGCAGCCAGACACGATCAAACTCCAGGCTCTTGTTATGTCTTCCTTCACTAGATTAAAGATACTTCAGCAGCTGTGTTTGCTCCCAGGAAGGTACTTACACATGGCAATCAAGTCACCTCCGCTGTCCTTCCGATAAACCCTGCAGCCTGAGCTCTCTGCCCCCCCTGCACAGGGCTTCTCCCAGCACTCACAACCTGTGCGCATCCTCCAGGGTCCCCGCGTGCATCCCTCCAGCTGCCCCTCGTTGGGTACCCACATGATGGCCTTTAACGATATTAAAAGGAACACTGAAGTGGAAGCAGAGCACCGTCCAGCAGTGATGTTGAGCTGAGCTGACGCTGCTTGCCCTGACAGGTCGGGTTTTTCAGTGCTGCCTTCTTGTAAGCTCTGTCTCAGATCATCTCTCCTGGCTCTGTGACACTTCTCTCACCTCCAAGTGTGATGTGCAAGAGATGGGTGAAGCTTTTCTCCCTGGGAGGCAGGAAACAGCATTCTCCTGGTGGGGTTTCCTGGCAGGACACCCCGCACGCACTCCATTCCCATTGGCACCAACACCAGCACGATCCATTGCAAATCACAGAATCATTTGGGTTGGAAATGACCACTAAGATCCCCCAGTCCAACCACCAGCCCATCATCACCACCTCACCCATAGAAACACTAAGGTGAGAGAAGATCTCCAACCAACCATCAATCCAACCAAGCCAACCCATCGCGGCCGTGCCCGCTAACCCAAAAGCACGTCAGCAGCTCTGCCTGCTTAGAGACTGAGCTTTGGGTGCCAGCTAATGGAGAAACACATCATGGCCTAAACAGCAACAACTGGTTGTTAATCGCTCTTTGGGCGCAGTGGTGTTGACTGCCATACAAATGCGAAGGAAGAAAACACCCCAAATCAAAGCTCTCATGCTCTCATTTGCCTTCCTGTGGCTCACGCCATTCGAAACGCCGCGGATGCAGGGCTGGCTAAACGAGGCAGTTCAAACATTAGAATATTTGCAAAGTGGTGCTCCTGAGCAACAGACACTTGAAATAATCTGTTTGGGCACCGGGTGAATTTGCTCCCACCAAAGGGCCGTCATCGGTGTCAGAGGCACTTAGTGTCAGATGGGGAGTGCCTGCTTCTCGTTAGCTCCCCGACGCCCAACAGTAAACACATTTCCCTGTTTTGCAGCCTGAGAAAGAGGGGAAAAAAAACCTTTCTGACAGCTTGGTTAACCTTTCCCCCATCCCTTTCTCACTCGTAAGCGTGGAAGTTCTCAGCTGAGGGCAGCTGTGAAGAGCAGGGAGGGAGGAAGGAGGCGGGGGGGGGGGAAGTGTGTCAGATATCTATATATACATTTTTTGGCACTGTCTAAAAATACGGAGTGTCTCACACATTCTGCCTTCCCCCTTGTAATTAAAGGCTGCTGCAAAGGGGAACCCTAATGAGATGATGCTGAAGGAGGGAGCGGAGCTGAGCGCAGCACCCAGCCTTGGCGCTCCGTTTTTATGGATGCAATGAAGGGAAAAAGCAAATTTCTCTGAAATCATGAAGGCATTCTGTTGGGTTTTCAGCCCAGAATCGTAGAAAGGGATGCCCCACGTGGGGCATTGAGGAAAACATGGAGAAGTGCTCATGAGACAGCGGTGATTGAAGGGAACAGCTCTTCATTTTAACAGCTCTCTGCTGGAGGATGGGACCCCAGTGGGGTTCCCTATGAGCTTGGAGACTTTGTGAAGAAATGTAGGGCTTGCCTACAGCAAAGGTGTAATGCAATGGAAAGTGCAGCAATAACAGCAGAGCAGCAAGATCCCAGAATGCAGCAAGTGAGGGCATGCCCAAATGCAGCAGCTGTAGGCACAGAGATAAAGGAAAAAAGCTGCTTACCTTCAGAAGGCCTCAGGGACACAGGGAGCTCCAGGGAGAGGCCCTCACTTCCACTGCCAACCCTTAAATGAGGGCTGGGAAGGGGTGGATCCTGGCTGCAGCCCTTCTGGTCAATCAGGTGCATTTAATTGCATGCAGCTGAGCTCCCATGGGTTGGCCCTGCCTTCCCACCAGGTGCTCCATCACTGCTTCAAGCCACGACTCAGCATTTCTGCTACAAAGGGTTTGGGAAGCAGTGCAGGTACGCTATTGGAAGGAGGAATTTGGGGAGTGGTGTGTTGCATCGTGTTGGTGGATGTTGCGTTTTGCTGCAGCATGAAGCTCTTTTTGGGGAATCACGGAATATCCCAAGTTGGAAGGGAACCATGAGGGTCACTGAGTCCAACTCTTGGCTCCTGGGGGTTCAGCAGTAAAGCTGTGGACCCTCCCAGAGGCAGCCCCATTGCAAGCATCCCCCTCCATGAGTGCTGATGGTGCACCTCCTCCCACCAGCACAAAGGAAAAGACCCGAACCAAAGTGGAGCTCCATCAGCTAACTGCAGAATTAAAGCAAATAGCTCAGAATCATGTAATTATTTACAAAACTAAGCCGCTCTCCAAGGCTGTGGATTTCTGTTGTTGTTTTATTCCTTAAACACAAAGCCTTAATGACTGCCCTCGCTGGAGGACGGCTCCGTGTTGCAGCAGCACCAATTCACTCTTGGATTAACCACGTTGAAATTTAGGCAGGGCTCCACGCTCAGCAGCTCCCACTGAAGGCGGTGGGCTCAGGATGTGCTGGTGTGACTCTGGATGGAGCAAAACCTTTTCCAAGCCCACCTGGGTGATGCCATCACACAGCCCTGCGGTGCGGACTTCACCCATCTCTTCCCATCGCCATTGGCTTCTATGGTTCCTCTTCAACAGCTCTCACTCGTGGGAGCTATAAAACCCCCATCATCTGAGAAACGCAAGGCTTAAAACAAGGCTGCAAATCTGGGCTCAGATTTTTCAATTACGCTTCTTTACTTTTTTTTTTTTTTTTTTTAAGGCGAATTAATTGATATTTACTTAGTGTGTCAAAATAGCTCCAGCGCGTTGGAGTGCCGCTCACCATGCATTTGGAACAGGGCGCTGGGGAGCGGAGGCATGAGTCAGTGGTAAATGAATTAAAAGCAGCAGCTCCTGATCAAGGCCAATTACATTCCATTCTAAGGAGCGGGAGGGAGGCACATGGGCTGCGGAGGAGCGGCTCCCAGGAAACTTGCCCTGCACTCCTTGGTGGGATTTGCCATGTTTCCCATATCTAGTGTTAATGGGAACAAGATTGCACGGCCACCGCTGCACCTAGCTGATGGGTTAGGTCCTATCTGTAGCTCTGCTGCAAGCCCGTCATGGTTTTGCATGGGAGATGCCAGGACCTTGCTTTGGGGAGCGGGAGGATGCAACGCCCAACGTGCACTGGGTGGTGGACTGCACCTCCAGTGGCTGCATGGACACATCCCATAGACACGGATGCTCTTCTCTCTTAGAGAGCAGAGACTTCTCTCTTAGAGCCTTGTTGACAGCTCCGACGCTTGCTGACTGAATCCTCTTAGCAACCTGAATTACACCTATCATCTATATATGTTAAAATATAGAGCTGGGGAAACGGATGGGTCAGGCCCTTTGGGTCTGGTAGGGATGGGGCTGTTTAACACCGGTGCTGACCAGCTCCCACAGCCTGGCGGTATATGAAAGCCATATTTCTGGAGTTACCGGGGCTAGCACTCCCACAATTAAGGACCTTCCCTCGTGCCCTGCTGCCCTCCCTCCTCCTGCTCAGCTCCCGTTTATCCCCTCTCATTTGTCATCTTTATTAGTTCGTAATCTCCCATCGGTGCGACGCAGTTAAGAGCGGGATTAGGGGGAAGTTTAATTGGATGGCACCCTGCGGCCCTCCCAGCATCAGATTCAATAAAACTTTATGAAAAGATAAAAATCGCATTGGGTTTTATAGCTCTGGATGGAACAAAGGGACCGGAGAGGAGAACAAGGTAACTGTTTCCCCCCTCCTATTTTCTTATTCTCTCCAACCCCACGCGAACCGTTCCAGCATGATTAAACGAGGAGGGAAGGGTTTGGAGCAGCGTTGTCCCATTGGCCCCCTTGAGCCCTGACAGAAAGATGAATGGGGCTTCAGCACATGGGGAAAGAGTTTATTTCATGTTGGGAGTGTGCTGGGGGAGCTCAGGGCTGGGGGAGCAGAGCCGAGGGCAGTGCTCACCACGCAGCCTCCCTCGTTACTGCAGCTTGCTGCTCAGGCTCTCATTGATGAGCTTTGGAGGCTACAGTGGCTCTCAGCCTGAGCATCTCCATGGGGAGGAGCAGTTTGGCTGCTTTGGGGGCACAGGGAGCCTCTGGACCCCCTCCACCCAGAGCTGCACGCCCATCCTTGCCGTGCCCGTCCCATGCTGAACCCCTCTCCCTGTTAAACTGAGGGGACCCTGCTGTCCTTAACCACCACCTTTTCAGCCTGGAGATAAGAGAAATGATTGAGGGCTTTCAGAGGAACCCCAGGACACGGCGAGGGGATGAATGGGAGCTGATTGAGGCGGCTTCTCTCTCTGCTCCCATCCTATCCTCCACCTCCAAACCCCAAAGCATCCCTTCCCAGACACTCTCCATACAACAATCCCTAAACCACAGCCTGGGTGCACATCCCCTGCTCCGGAGCAGCATTCAGGAGCAAACAGAGGAGGGAAGGTGGCACAGAGTGCTGCTCCATCAGGAAAATCACTGCAAAATGCCACTTAGACTTATGGCAAAATGTGCCCTTTTCTTGTTGGTTTTTCTTCTCTTTCTCATGATGGAAGGGAAAAAAAAAAAGCCCAACAAGCTAATCTTCATTATAGCACTCCATTAGGGTTGTAATTGTTTCCATTCCTTTTCAGAATAATCCTGGTGGTTGTTTTTTCTTCCCCCCCTCTCTGCTGCACTTCTTCTTTTTTGGATTCTCAGCCCAACTTTTTTCCTTCTGAAGTAACATATGGGGCGGGGGGAAAGTGGGGGAAAGTGTTAAGAAAGGAGGCGGAACAAAAGAGCCCAAAAATAGAGAAATGGGGTGGGGGTGGGGGGGGAGGTGATGGATGGCACGGGTGGGATTGGAGAACGCAGTGCTGTGGTGCAGGTGTGCAGGGGGGAATCGTCCTCCGGTGGTGGGAGGGATGGCAAAGAGGGGCGGCTCTCCAGTGCTGCACCCCATGCACCCCCTGCACCCCCAGGACCGAGCAGCTCGGTGTTCTGCACCCGCCCTGCAAACCCCCTTTGCTACAAACCCCCACTGTGCTGGCGGTGCTGGAAAAAATGCACAGAGAGCCGCGCTGGAGGCAATTATGGGCAGGGAGAAAAATCCTCTCCCTGAATCAAAGAGGACATCTATTCAGTGCCACCTCCTCTGGGGACAGCGCGGGGAAGAAAGGGGCATTGTGGAATCCTTTCAGGCCCCAAATTCCAATTTGGTACGGCGCATTTGACACAACCGAAGCGGGCGGCGGTGGCAGCCCCAATTCCCGTGGCTGTGCAGGGAGATAAATCTTTAACGGAGCTGAGCTTTCAAAATGAGTATTTAAATCTTCGCTGCAGGTAGGGAGGGATGGTGTCACTTCCCAACCTGGCGCTGGGCTTCCAGCCGTGCTGAGGTTTGTTTTGGGGGGGGGGAAACTGCTCCATGCAATCAGGGCTGGCTTCTATCTCTCCCCTGCCCTGTCTGTCTGCAGCAAAAATCAGATTGTCAAGGAGGTGTCTTTTTGTTAGGGGCTCTCCCAGCCCCCTCTTGCTGCAGGGGAAGGCGTTTGCAGCCCGCGCTGCATGCAGCAGGCTTTGCATCCCAGCCCTGTGCTCCGTCCATGTGCATGGGGCGGCTTTGGGCCGACTGCAGGAGCTTTTGGGCAAGGAGAAGCGGGGCTGTGGGATGCCAAGAGGTGCCACGTGCCCCAGCTTTGTGCAGGACTGCCCTCTGCTCTGTGGCTGAGTGGCACTGTGATGGGTTACTTCCAGGAGGAATGACGTTCTCCCACATTAAGTGACCCCCGTGTGCAGGCTGAGCGCTGGGTCAAAGGGAAAACCCCCGTTTTCCTCCCCTTAATCTGCACAGCAGCCATGTGGAAGCACTGTCAGACTGCATCAGCCCAGCAGCCTGTCCAAGCTGTGCTCTGCGCCTCTGAAAGTCGCCGGTTCCAAAGAAAGATGTGGGAAATCAGAGCGAGCAGAGGATGCTTGAAAGCACTGAGTTACTGCCCTGCTTCCTTCTGCTGCTTTGCAACCTGCTCCCAATGAGATGCTAAAGCCAAACCGGCATAAAGGAGATGGAAATCACAGTCTTGCATATAAAAGTGACCGAACATCATCAAGAGCTGAATTAATTGCTGGCACATCGCTAATGAAGCGTTATGAGTCAGCAGCGCAGCGGTTTGATGTCGGGCAGACGGGTGGGAAGCTGTTTGAAATGCCTTCCGTGGGCCAGCTTTGAAGCCACGTTAATTGCTGTTATCCCACATTCGCAATGCGTCCCCCAAAGTCTCCGGGTGCTGCTGCACTGCAGTGTCCCGTGGGCTCTGAGCTGCACTTGAAGACCCCTGAGAGCTTTGGGATGCCATGTGCATTACAAACCCTGCAACAAAAGCATGGACTCGAATGGCTCTGTGTGCATTGTGAGCCATGCGATGCTCAGGGACCTCCAGGAGTTTGGGGCATGCAGCGTGCCCCATATTGCTCTACGTCTTCAGGAGCATCGCTGCCAATTCATACCACGTGCATTACAAACTCTGCACCAACTCATGCACTTGCACAGCTCTGTGTGCACTCAGGCTCATTCTGAGCCAGGCGAGGCTCGTGGACCTCCAAGAGTTTGGGATGTCGTGCCAGGGTTTGGGGATGCGGGTCTTTAGAGCATTGCTTCCAATGTATATCATACACATTATAAGCTCTGCAGCAAGAGCATGGATTTGCACAGTCCTGTGTGAACTGAGACTCGTGCTAAAGGCTGTGCCCTCCCTAAGCTGCCCAGCAAAGCCCTCCCTGGCGGGGACATCGCATGCAACCGCTGCCCTTTTAGCTGTGCCTCACCCCTGCCATAATAGCTGGGAGAGGAGCGTGGCAGTGGAAAATAAAACATTAAGAAGAAGAAGAAAAAAACCACCCAACACACACAACCAAGAGGCGGGGAGTGGGGGCTCTTTTCATCTGTATAATAGCCTGTTTCTGACAAGGAGCTTCTGTTCTCCTCCGGCGGAAAGCTTTTAAGAGCCCCGAGAAGGACAGGCAATTACAGGAAGGTTCGTGCACCTGATGGGTGTTGTTAGGAATCACTCAGCGGCCCCGCAGTTCTGGAGCTGATTGCTGGAGCGGAGCTTTGAGAGAGTGGGGCTGGGGTGCATGGGGTTGGATCCCCTCCGCCAGAACAGCGCTGGTGCGGGACCGCCGCTAATGGAGCATCGTCTGCTGGAGATGGAGCGCTGTGCAATTAGCGGGTGACATTAAGGCTGTTGTTCATCAGGTGTGCTCGGAGGGGAAGTTAATGCTCATCAACAGCCAGCGCTGAGAGCTCTAAAGGGCAAGCCTGGGGGAGAGGGGAAGCGCGCTGATGAATTTGGGTTGTGCTCAAGGAGCAATCAGTGCTGAATCCTTCCTGCAGGCGGGGGCACCTCCGGTCACGGGTGGGACCAGGAAAGGGTTTATGGGGTGAACCCAAAAGGTCTCCAGTGGTCCCGGCCTCGCAGAGGTTTCCTGCAGCACGCAGGGAAGGCAGCAGGAACCTGGCAGCATCTCAACGTGGAGTAAACCGGAGGGTTAATTGAAACGAGGATGCTACAGCCACTTGTTGCATTCCCATGCCAAAGTGGGAGCAGCTGTTTGCTCCTATTTGGAGTAACCTGGGTGCAGTGCAGCTCTTTGCAGCAGCTCAGCCTCCTCCTCCACCCAGGGTGAAGCCCCCAAAAGCCATACACGAGCGCTTGAGTTCATACAGCTCCTTGCTAATGAAACCCATGGGCTGAGCAGAGGTGGAGCGCCCCGTGTCCCTGGCACAGTTATATTTGGCTCACCTTAATGTGCTTGAAAGCCACAGTAATACTGCAAAAAGCCTCCGCCATAGGATAACTTAATTAAACTTTACTTAAGATAGTTAAATATTCATTATTTGGCTTCAATTACTGACTTCGCAGCGTCCCCCCCAACACTTTTGTTTTCGCCAGGGATAATTATCCTAATGGCTGCCCCTTGCTATGACCTGTTCTTGTTTAAAAAGGAACAGGAGCAGCACGTTGCAGCTCGGTGCTGCCCAGGGGCTGAGCTGTGCCGTGAATTTACGGCGTGCTGCTCACCCACATTGCTGTGGAGGATGGAAGGTGTGGGGCCGCTCCGTGTGTGTGTTGGCCGACTTCATCCTTGGGATGAAAGAGATGCTTTGTTGCTGAGCTGCCCCTTTGGCTGCTGGTTTCACACCCCGTTAGCGTGGGCTCATCCCACCCAGGCTGCAGTGTGATGTCTGAACGGCAATTCGTAGAATCATTATGGTTGGAAAGGACCTCTCAGATCCCCAGGTCCAATCCCAACCCATCCCACCATGCCCACTGATTGCATCCCTCAGTGCCACATCCCCACAGTTCTGAACATCTCCAGGGACCCCACCACTCTCTGGGCAACTGTGCCAAAGCCTGACCACACTTAATGAGAAGAAATTGTTCCTAATGCTCAGCTTGAGCCTCCACTGGTGCAACAACACGAGGCCATTGCCTCTAACAGCCTCCCAAGGAAGTGTTCCAGCACAGCTGTGCATTCACTTGGCTGGGCACATGCATTAAATTCATGCTTCAGCGCAGAGGTTGTTCCCCACTGGGTTTGTTTTCCCATCCCCAGCTCCCACACCATTACGCAGCCCCTTGCTCCCAAACTATAGAGGAAAACCAAACTCCTCATCCCCCAGCAGGAGTGTGATGGATTGCAGTACTTGGGAAGTCTCTATATTGCTCCAGCCCCTCCTTCCGGGGGGATCACAACCATCTCTTGCAGTTGGTGCATCCCACATTGCAGTGATGGCAGCGGGGTGACTTGGAAGCACAGTCGGTGCCCCCTGACCATCCCCAGCTTTGGATTTTGGCTTTGCAGAGCAATGGCCCTGCACACATGGGCATCTCCACAGCTCTGGATGGACAAGAGGCACTCAGCACCACGATGTGTCCAATCAATACCTTCCTGCACCTGGGCTGTCATGCCCTCCTGCTGATGGTCAGTGAGGTTCTTTGGATCCAAACAATGGCTCTGCTCACTCTTCAGGACCAGAGATCACTTCAAGGCTTCAAGAGGTGTCCCTCCATGCTCACCTTTATTTCCCACCATGCGTTGGTTGTGACGGGTGCGCTTGGAGCTGCCCTGGGGATCTGTGGAGCCCAGAGGTTTCTGTTCCTGCCTGGGGATGGAGCTTCTTGGCACAGAGCATGGATGGAATGGAGACAGAGAAAGTTGGTTTGGGGCTTTCTTTTTCCCCCTCCCACGCACAGGAATTCATGGTGGTTTTACACATCACTTGGAAATGTTGCTGCTTCAATGTGTTTTCACTTGAATTCCTACTCTGGAAAAAACTCTTTCAATACTCAGTTAAGTTGTTTTTTTTTTTTTTCCTCTTCAGCTCTGTATTCCATTAAAACTGCCATTGCTTTGACTTGTCCAGGATGGAAAAGAGTGTCAGAAATCCCCACGAGGCCCTGACATCTCTCCTGGCTCCCTGTGCTTGGAGGGGAATCTGAGCCAGAACCCCCAGGATAAGGCTTCCCCAGCTCCCACCCAAGCTGCCTGGCAGCGCATCCCTCTTGCCAGCCCATAGGTCTCCATGTACCCCCTGCCTTGGTGACAAGAGGGGACACAGCCCTGCAGGCAACCCCCGGTCCTACCTGGATGCTCTGCTACAGCAGCAGGTATCAGAAATAAGGTGATTTCTTGCATCAGTCGCCTTCGTTGTGCTGCCAGGGACCGTGAAAACCTTTGCTGTAGAAATGAGCTTGATTCTGTAAAATAGTTACCATCAGGACAGCTGTCAGAAAATCAATAGCGCGGTGTAATTATGCCCATAAATAAGCCAGAGGAGCAGGATAGGTCAAAGGGAAATGTGGCGGAATGGCAGTGTTTGGGCCAGGGTGAAAATAACTCATTTTACGCATGTGTTACAGAGCAAGTTCCAGGAAAAGAATCAAATCCATATGGCAGCTCCCAGCCAAGGAGATGGGAACGCATTCGCCTGGAGGTGGGGGAGCAAATCAGAGCCAGCTGATGGGCTTTGGGTTGGATGCTCATCCCCATCACTTCCATGCAGAAAGCTCCCCAAAACACGGAGGTGGCATCTCCAGCAGCCCCTGTCCTTATCCCGTGTCCAAGGAGCACTGTGGGATGCTTTGATGGACCCACTCCAGCACAGCTTCACCACACGCTGCTGCTCGGCAGCCTGAGCAGTGATTTATGGCTTCCGAGCTGCCAGTCCTCCAAATTTTATTACACTTCTCACAGTATTTGTTATTTTCCTGAAAGCCTCTGAGTTTGGGCTCAGATGGTTTTGTGCCAATCATGGTTTTCTTTTCCTTTTCTCTGGGAAGTTGCTGGCCCTCGTTGGGTCGCAGAGGAACACAAAAGTCGTTCCAAGTGGACAAGAGGGAGGAAAGAATGAGAAACCCAAAGCTGTTGGGTTTTAAGACCTAGGAAAGCAAATGGCATGGTTTGCTTTGGGGAGCAGGAGTGAGGGGCACAGCCACGGTGGGCATCCACAGGGAGCAAATAGGATTTTGCCATCACCTCCCATTGCACACACCTACATGGTGCCTCTAAATGCCCAATAGGAACCTCGCTGGCATTTGCATTGCCATAACACCACTGAAAGCCCAGGAGCCCATTTTGTGCTGTCCCCACCACATCCCCACCAATGCATGATGGGTTAGTATTAGAATATTAGGGTTAGGTATGTGGCAGTGCCCTTTGGGGGCAGGAAAGCTAAGGCAGAAAGAGGGCTGTGAAGGGGAAAAAAAGCCAATTCGAGCTCACAGGAGCAGCATCAGCCCTGAAACCCAGAGCAGAGATTTACTCCTGCTTGCACTGCTGCAGGTTTACAGATGCGTGCAGCTCTGCAAGATGCATGCTCTGCCATGCTGCTGGAGGTAACAGCAGAGCAGTATGCATTGCCAGAGGGAGAGCAGCGAACACAGAGCAGCAGTGCCAGAGGCTGCAGTGGGAAAGCTGATTTCTTCTTCCTTCAGCTGAAAGCATGGCAGCAAGCAGCAATCAAACAGTTCTGTTGGTGTTGCTTTGTAAGCCAAGCCGTGTTGTACAAACGAGGGCAGGAATTCCTTAAAGGATGAAATGTTTGGTGGCCTTGCTGCAGATCCTTTCGATTCCTCCCCATCACTTTCCTTACAACAACGCTGTTTCCCCACTTTGCAAGTGCTCAGGGTTGATAGCGCAGGCAGCTCAGTGCTGCTCCTCCTGAAGGTGGGATCCATGAGAAAGCCCCGCAGGCTGCAGGGGACAGAGCAGTGCTGCCAGTCCCTAAATACCAACAGTGGGCACTCAGTGAAGTTCCTCCAAGTCACCCCATCACTGGGCAATTTTATCCACCGGAGGCCCCCATTAATAGGGCCACCTGCCCTCTGGAGGGGAGAAAAGCAATGCAGGGCAGGAGAGCTGCCCCCACAGTCCTCTCCTCATGGATTCCCTCCTGCCCCCTCACAGCACAGCAGAAATGTGGGGCTGAAATGATCTCTATGTGCACCCAGGCGGTCTCAGCATCCCTTCTGCACGCTCTCGTGCTGCTGACGTACCGCCAGCGCTGCCTTCGCCTCCTCTTGCTTGCAGAAAGCTGTTCCCCGTCCTCTGAGCACGCAGAGGAAGCCAGTGACAAACTGCTGACTCTTCCGACATGAATATTGTTCAATTATTCACAGATGTGTTTTGGCCCCGGTTTGACAAAAGCCTCTGCTTCAGCATATTTCTGTCTGCAAACCAAAGGCAGTTGTGCTAATGCGAAATCAGCCGTCATTAGCGCAGCCCCGCGCCGGCTCCCAGCTGCTCCGTGCTTGCTGCTTTCATCCACGCCAACATTTCCTCTTCTATGATTTAATTAACACGAGAGAAACCTGTTTCTCCCGCAGCTCCACAAAGGCCAAGGCACGTGCTGGAGGTGACCGCTCCTGAGACTGCCCATGCTGCTGCAGGAAGGCTGAGCTCACCCCTCAGTGCCACCAACAGCATCCCAAACTCTGTTGGGTGCTCCCAGTGCTGGTGAGAGGCACCCAAATCCATCCCAAAATCGCATAGCAGCCTGGTTTCCCCAAAGCATGGAGGAGATGAAGAAGCAGATGATGCTTGGAGGTTGTGTGCTCCTCTTCCAGCTGGCCTTCCCTACGTGCCATCCCTTTGGCAGCCCTTCCCTGCCCCGCTGTCCTTGCCTTGTCCTTCTCATAGTATCCATCAGGTTGGAAAAGAACTCCAAGGTCATCATGCCCAGCCATCAACCCATCCCCACCGAATCACTCAGGTCTAAGATCTAAGACCACCAAGACCAGCTCCATTTGTAGGGGTAGCAGAGCTGCCCGCCTCACTGCTGGATGGGATGCTGGGGATGCTCCAACTATCCTCATGGTGGGGGAAGGCAGCACGTGCTGACTCCAGTCCTGCCTCCCTTCCAGCTCCTGGCAGGAAAGCCACGCTCAGGCAGCACCCACCACCCCATACTCTACCAATGCATGCACGCACACCGGCCATGTGCAGGGGTTTCTCCATCAAGCCGACAGGCAATTACTGCTGACAGGAGAAGGCTTAACATTTTAACTCATTTTCAGGATTCAATTAAGCACACAGGTGCCCCAGCCTGGCGCTCGGCCGAGGAGCCTTAATTCTCTCCCTCCCTAAAACCTTCAAGCCCTGAATAAAGCCATAACTAACTGCAGCCTGACTTTACTTAGGCAGGGAGAAACTGAAATTCCCTTTGTCCCCCAGCGCTGCTCGGCTGCCAGCCTACCCCATATTTATGGGGCTGTACATATATACACACAGAGCTCCCCAGCAGCTCCTGGCTTCAAGGGACTCTATGTACCCTATAGCATCCTCTGCCCCATCACACCCTCCGTGGGTACTCCCACCTCAGCTCCTTTTGCTCCACCACATGGATGTGTTGGAGCTCACCCTGGGCTGCAGGTTAACCTCACCAAAGCAGGAGAGGAGCAATAATAGAGGGAGAGGAGGATGCTTCCTCCCCTCCACGGCTCCGAGCTGCTCACAGTGGTGCCTCGGTTATCCTAACAGATCCTTATTTAAAACTCCTCTTTTTTTAATAAAGGGAACGTTGTTTGCCTTTGCAGTGCTTTTCAATGAGCCAAGGAGGAGGTTTTCTTCCGCATATTGTAATTGATTTATTTTGTAATGCAATATTGTCTAACGTTTGCGGGCTCATTTGACTAAATTATTCATCAGCAAATTTTTAAATAATGCAGCAACTTTCTCTTCTGCAAATTCTGCTCCCATTCCTTCTTTCTTTAGGCCGAGGCTGGGAACCAATACGCAATAGCGATGTGTTCCTTGCGCCTTGCTCCAGGTTAAGCTGCTATGAACTAATGGCTGAAGACTAATTAAAAAAGAGCCGTTACCCAGAGCCCAGATTTACTGCCTGGTTGGGGATCTATGGGTGCTGGTGGAAGAGCTTTGGGGGATGCTGGACCCATAGGAGCAGGTGGTGGGATGAGGAGCGTTATCCCCAATGTGTGGGAATGGGAACTGCAAGGATGCAGTGCTGCTGACCCACAGGACATTGGCACAAGTTCATCTATAAGCTGACAGCTGCCACTGTCCCCAATTACGTTCAATTATCCCACAAGAAATGGAGGCAGAAAGGGGGGTTTCCAGGCACAGATATGAGGAATGCCTCCTTTCAGTGCTCTCCAATTTACATAGCATTGGGGACCCCAGTGCCACGGAGAGGGGAGTAATAAGCACCTTGCCTTTGAATCGTGGAGCCAGATCTGATTTGCTTTCATCTTAAATTGAGTTTCAAGCAGATATTCCCCACCCTGCCCCAGTAAGAAAAGCAAGGAGTGAGATCTGATTGCAGCTCTATGTAGGAAGCAGTGAGGCTGAGCTGCATGCTGGGCTCACGGCATCACTACCCCGGTTGCAGAGGTGCTCATCTGCATTCCTGTGTGCCGACGCCTGTGTTCGAGTCCCAGGATGTGACGCTGATGAAAGACAGTTAATTCAATTTCAACAGAGAAATTGATTAATGGACTGGATTAAAATAAATCCCTGAAGTCCCAAGGTTTCTGTGAAGCATATCAATGCCCCTTCCCTAATCACCCAGCATGCCCCAGAGAGGGAAAAGGGGCAGAGAACCAAGGAGCAGTAAGAGTGGAGGAGAAAGAACAGTGTGATGAAGGGAAGGGCATCCAGGTGTGATTCCTTCAACAGCTTCACATGGTGAAGTTTCCCCAGTGGTGGTTCAGACCCTTCTGAATTGTAGGGGAAGAGGCTGTGGCTTGAGGCAAGGGACATGAGGACCCCATGCATCCATCCCCATTCTGCCCTATTTCCCTCTAATGCAATGGAAAGTACAGCAATGACAGCAGAGCAGCAAAGTCCCAGGATGCAACAAGCAAGGATTTGCTCAAATACAACAGCTGTGGGTACAGAAATAAAGGAAAGAAGCTGCTTACCTTCAGAAGGCCTCAGGGACACAGGAAGCTCCAGGGAGAGACCCTCACTTCCACTGCCAACCATTAAATGAGGGCTGGGAAGGGGTGGATCCTGGCTGCAGCCCTTCTGGTCAATCAGGTGCATTTAATTGCATGCAGCTGAGCTTCCCTGGGTTGGCCCTGCCTTCCCACCAGGTGCTCCATCAGTGCTTCAAGCCATGATTTAGCATTTCTGCTCCTTTTCCCTTCTCAGGGTGCCCCAAAGGATGCTCAGCCCTTTGTGCCCACCTCTAACCCCCTCAAGGGGGATGTGTGTGGTGGCACAGATATCTGTCTGTAGACCCAACTCCTGCCCTCTGCCCATGTCCTGTCCCAGCCATGAGCATGCAATGCATGAGCATCCCAGCAGAGCTCCCAGCGTCACACTGCAGGGCTTCATCCAGCCTGGGACCTGCGGCCATGTGTGAGCCGTGAGCCAGCAGAATCAATCAGACAAGCCAAATATTTTGGACATTCTCATCAGCCTCCTGGAAAAAGCCGAGGAAGGGAGAGCACAAAGGAGCTTTGGAGGCTGTACCGAGCCGTGGGGAAGAGAGGATTTCAGGATTTTGTGATTAGTTCTATGCCTGAGGACTCAAAACTTCCAACCCAGCAACACCCGCAGCCTCGCTTACAGCCCTCGAGTTCAAAGGCAATTTGTCTGCATAAAATTGCAGCGACCATTAAATAAGGACCTTTGATACGATGGCGAGAGGCAAAGCACAGAAATGAGATGCACTGAGCCTCAACCTGGCAGGACTTTCCCGAGCAACGAGCCTGAATAATGCAGGGCTGAGATTAATCCCGTGTTGTGGCTCATTGTGCTGTGGATAGCAAACGCAGGCGGGCGAGTGCTGCCCTGGGGGCTCAGGGGCCTCATTTCCCATTGCTCCGCAGACACTTAGACCTGTGCAAAGTGAAAATAAAGTGCTGCTGCGATGGCGTTTGGCATTCACTTAGCATTGCTGGCGTGGGAGCTGAGCTCTCTGCTCACTCCAGGAACCTGCTTAGGGTTTCCTTATGGAAAATCTGGAGGACTTTTCTTGGTGTTTCCTTTGCTTTTCCCCTCGGTTCCAGCTGCGTGGTTTGGGGCTGTTCTCTGCTCTTTGCCTTCGGTGCAGTGCGGGAGCAGAAGGTCAGCGCTGCACCTGAGAGCCCTGAAGAGTGGAGCAGAAGTGCCATTACAAAGCCAGTGGGAGACCGGGTTTAAAAGTCCCTTTCCTTCACTTAGAGTATGAGCATCACTGCCGAACCACCACAATACCTAAATGCTACGATGTGGTGATGGCAGAGGTTGGAGAGAGCTGGAAGATCCCATCTCTGCATGCAGAGCTGTGCCACGCAGGTCCAACCATTTGTATGTGGGGTACTCCATGAAATACTCAAGGAAGTTCCACTGAAGACCCATGGAAAACCTACGGAAGACCCATGGAATATCTACAGAAGACCCATGGAAGACTCGTGGAATACCTACAGAAGACCCATGGAATATCTATGGAATATCCATGAAAGACCCATGGAATATCCATGGGAGACCCATGGAAGACCCATGGAATATCTGCCCTCTGCACAGTGCCAGGGATGCTGTCACTGCTGTAAGGATGTCAGCGTCCAGCCGCAGTATTCTTTCTTTCTCTGTGTCATTTTCCAGCCATTTAGCAAATTTTTTGTCCTTGGATTCCAAGTGCGAGATGCACATCGGGCAGGGATGTGCCTAATGGGCTGTCAGCAAGCTGAGCCTCGATTTTAATCCAGGAGGGGAGAAGGTGCTGGGATTTGACTGGAAATTAGGTTGTGGCTAAAGTGCTTTTTATTGAAGCTTTCAGAGCCATAAATGTCATCAGACCTGTCAAAGAGATGCGGCAGGACAATAATGGGGCTGCAGCTGTCCCTTCCCTGCAGATCCCATCCCCGGGGCTGTGGGCACCCAGGGAAGCTCTGCTGCTCCCTGCGAGCCCCAGAGATGCATCCCTGTGTGGGATCAAGGCTGGGTGGGCATGCAGGGAGAGGAACCAAAGCTGTCATCAAAACAGAACAATCCCCCGAAACACGTCCAGCATCATTTAGGGCTCCCTGTTCATTCAGCTGCCTTCAGATACACCCATCCATCACCCATCACGCAGCCCTCCCCACGCGCTCCTATCCATCAGAAAGAGTGGAAATGAAACATTTTCATTGATCTCAACTCTTTTTAATTCCCTGTGTTTCTCAGGGGATGTTTCCATCCCTTCTGGGTTTTGCAGGCTGTTTCCTGGGGTGCAGATAACTGCCTTCCAGCAGCCCCTTTTTTTGCTGTCCTGTGCCATCCAGACACATTGCCAAATTTATGCTCTCTTGTGCCCGTGGTCCAACAATGCTGTCTGAAAGCATTTCCCTGAGTATCTGAGGAAAAAGAAGAGGCACCGAGGGAGGCTTTTTTGTAGGGTTGATACAAAATCCCCAGCAGCTCTGCCAGAGCTTTGGAGGGGATTGCTAACAACGAAGGCGAAATACAGATGTGCTCTTGGATGGAGCAGCTGGCTTGCTTGGTGCCAAAAGGGCTGACTGGAGATGTTGACTTTGGGCTGGGACCTGTGGGGCCGAAGGCCTTCTGGGTGCCTAAGGGTTCTGGGGACACACCACAGAGGGCTGGCATTGATTTCCCAAACAACACCCACCGCTGTGATGCCCCCGAGCCCTCCTCTTCCCAACAGCACCTCACTCGCTCTCGGAGCGCATCCCACAAAAAGCTGAGCTTTCTGCTTTTGCTCAGCCTCTGTCTCACAGCTCATTGCCGAAGGGGCCTTCAGGTTCCCCTCAGGCATTTCATTCCTTTACAGAAGTTTTCCCTTTCCCTTCCCTGTGCAGAGCCAAGGAAACACTGCGGAACGAGCTGGTGCCAGGGGCGAGACCGCCAGCACCATGGCCTCTTGCCAGCAGCACTGGGTCCAGCATCTCTACAGCTCCCAGAGCATCCAAGGGATGTTTGGGGATCCTTGGATCAGGGTTACCCCATGGTGAGACAGAACTGCATGCCTCAGTGTCCCCATCTGCAAAATGAGGGCATGGCTCACCATACCCAGTGCAATGCGGCACCGTTGCCCGGGACACAGTGCTCTCCCCAGCAATGATCCCATCCTTGGGGAGAAGGCAATTGCGCCGTCACGGGTAATTTGCTCTGAGCACCGACCCCAAAGCCTCCAGATTCAATTGCACGTCTGTCGAGCGGTACCTGCTCGGGGACACGGCGAGCAGAGCCCATTAGCACTCAGCCGCATTCTGCTGCTCGTTCCGCTCTCGTTCCCTTCCCAGCATCAAATTAAATCTCTTTTATTAGTTCCCTTTTTGTACACAATTCCTTGCACAATTAGTGAATAATTTTCAAGAGCACAAACTAATTGCCTTGCTCCATCCTCGCCCTGCAAAAGCTTTTTGCCTTCATTTCGCTTTCACTTACTTTTTATTAGGATCAAGAGAGAAGAGAAACTCAACCAAGAGCAAGAAAAAGAGCTCAGTGCTCTGGAGCAGAGCAGGAGCAGCTCAGCCCAGGAAGGTTCTCTGCTTGCAAAAGGGGCCGTGATGCTTTGTGTCAGTGGCTGCTCATGCAAAGATGCCAAACCTCTCCATTTTTGTGCACTCTCAAGGATGCTGTTTTGCGTGAGGCTCAGTTTGCTTTCTCACCGTAGATCAGTGCTTTCCATTGCTCAGCTCTTCCTTGTGCTCAGGTGAAGGATGAGCTCTCTTCAGGGCTGGGACGACCAAACTCCCTCCCTATCCCACTTCTACTTTCCACGCAGCACAGTTGCAAGCATCACTTTTGCTTATTAACCGCCGCTGTGGCCGCGGTTATCCCAGCGCGGGGCTCGGACCGACCGATCGATGCTGTCCATTCTCCTTCTGATGGATTCCCGAAGCTCCGGGGACTCAATCAATGGAAGGCGACATAAATCACACTAATTAAACCACCCTGCAAGCACAGGGCTGGCTGCGGCGTGCAAACGTCCCCTTGGAAATCTGAGCGCGGGCTGCCGCCTCGTCACCGAGTTTGGGATAATTGATTTCGGGGCTCTTTTTCTTTACAGATGTCACAGTGACCTCAGTGGGGTTGGTGGCAGTCAGGATGGGTTCAATTAGCTCTATGCAGGTGCCTATAGGTTGCGCCACGCAGCAGAGGGACCTGAGCGTCGCTGCTTGCTTGGGCCGCTCCTTCAGTGCTGTGAGGATTTGGGGGGTGAAAGGACCCGAGAACCCCAAATTTCTGGCTGAGCAGGGATGCCATTTCCCACGGAGCTGCTATCAGAGCCGTGCCACTGCCTTCCCTTTGAAAGCAGAGCACCGCCGGTCCCTCCGCACATGAATATTCATGCGGCGGCTGCTGTGCTGTAGCCCGTACTGTGCAATTATCATTTTAAAGCAAATGCTTATCGGACTGGAGCATGATTTGAGGAAGCATCGAGCTGGTGCCTGAAAGGGGCCGGAGCTGCGTGGGGCTCTATCTGCCCATCTACCCGCCCACAGCTCCACTGTCCCCACGCTGAGGCAAAACCAAAGGGTTTTGTGGCCACCTCCAGGCAATGGGATGCCCATCGTCCCATCCCAACCCATGGCAAATTTCGGGGTTGGTGGCTCACGGGGGGACCTCGTGGTGCTGCTGTCACTGCTCCGCCACCATCTGGGAAACATCCACTAAAAGCCTCTTGGCGTGCCGATGCCCGTGTATGCATGAGGGTTTTTTAATCACTGCTAAAATGAATTTAAACCACATAGCGGGCAGAGAGCTGCTGCGGAGAGGGGGCTGTCACAGGAGAAATGTTACCACCAGATTTCTTGCTTGCTATGCTAAATGCAGACGCACTGATGCTGCTTCTTGCAGCCGGGGTCCTGGCTTATGCCTGGGGTCTCTAAGAGCTTTTGCAAGACAAAAGATAAATAACAGAGTGCTGTTTAATTGTTAATAGCTCCCAATCATAAAAGCAAGAGAAGAGGGGCTCCGATAGCTCAGCAGAGAGCATGTGGCATCACAGCTTGCACCGCTTTGCAGAAGTGCTGAGCATCCAAAGCCGGAGCTGGGGAAGGAATGGGAAATGAGCAGATGATTTTGCAAAACCCACTGCTGTTCTGGGCTGGTTTTGTGTTGGGCCATTTCCAGTGCTGACAGGGAATATCTCCCCACAGGCTGCCGCCCCCACCCTGCTCTGCGTGTGCTGCTTGACATATGCTGAGGGTTTTCACTAAAAAACCCCCAAAATTCGGGTAATCAGAACCAGGTCAGTATTTTACTTTTTCCATTTTCCATGCAAAAATGGTTTTCCCACTGAAACGTGAAGAAACACTCTTCCACCACAAACCTCCATGTGGAAACCCTGAATGTCTGACTCCGAAGCCTGGCCCCATGCTGTTGGAGTATGAGGAAATTCAGGTCCAGGTTCGCCCCTAGGACCCCTCACAAGGTCTCTCCTGCTGCTCCAAACGTATCCTGCAGAGGAGGACCACATGCAGGGCTACGAGAAGCACCGACTCTCCCAAAAGGCCCTTCCACTGTGCTCAGTGGGCCAAGAAGAGAATCCCCCTCTTTCCATCCATTCTCCGTGGATGGAGCAGAGCATTTTGGCAAGGTGCATTTGGGAGTATCTATTGATTTTCTCACGAGTGCGGAGCTCGCAGAAAGGATGTTTGCAAGCACACTGCTGGCTTGGATTTGCTTTCTTACAGCAGGTTCCCTCCAGCCATATCATGAGGGGTTTGTTCCTGCCAGGAGTGCTGGATGATACAAGTGTCCTCTGCATGCGCAATCACAGCCGGTGACTCCCCTTTCCCTCCCTTCCCGCACGCCTGACTCGGGATCTTGTCAATGATTAAGCTCAGCGCCTCATAAATTATGTTTCACCAAATTGCTACATTAATAAGGGGCCGTGCCTTCTTGGAGGATCATTAATTATAGATACATTTCTATTTCCCCTGCAAAATTGCCCACGTTCCTCGCAGGGTTCGTTAAGCAGCTGCATTGGGTGAGCGCTGAGCGCTCCAAACCCCAATGGGGATCCATGTCCCCCACGTGCCCCCCCAGCTCTCCCTGCAGCACTTTGCACTTCAAAGCCTCCCTCTCCCCAGGATGTCAGCTCTGATTCTGTTCATACCAACAAGCTGCCTCCTGTGGGGAGAAAGGCTTCGGAGCGTGCCATGGAGCAACGGGGATCAATGGAGACGGGGACACCGTGGTGACGCAGCCATACAGGTGGGGATCCCCTGGAGCCAGAAGGGAAGGGATGCGTTCACCAAGGGACAATAAATCCTCTATTTGCAGATTTATTCTAAGAACTCAAAGGGGTGGAAAAGCGGATCACGGGGCATTTTCCTTTACTTTTGGTTAAAGCCATTAAACTTTTACGGGGTGCCGTAATGGTCAGTGGAGTAATGAAGTCAGTGCTGCAGTTTGAACTGGCACCAATTAAATACTTTCCACTTTCTGTTGCATCAAAGCATGGCGTGCTCCAGCCCTGGCATCCCCCCCATCCCATTGGGTTGGTGCCATGGGTGGGAGGAGGCTCTGAAGGCCAAACCCTCCAGGGCTGGGCGCAATCCCACCATGCGCGCATCCCTCCTCTTCTCAGCTCTCATCAAAGATTTAGCAGTGAAGAGACAATGATATTTGCTGTGAGCTCACAGAGGCTTCGCTCTCTTTGCAGAATATTTTCTACAGTACACTTCTTAGGACATTAGGAAGCACTATAAATATTTAAAGCTCAGCTGTCGTTGCTCAAATAAATAAGAGAGCTGCTGGGAGCTTCGTGATTGCTCTGTGCTCGTCCTCATTCCCACAGCCCAACTGGTCCCAACTGGGGAGAACCAAAGGGATGCTGCTCCCAGTGTGTTCCCAGGGAGCTGAAAGGGATTTTGGTTATAAAGCCATCTTCTGAGCTAGAGCTAAATATGAACAGGGGGAAAACTTATAGATCAAGGAGCTGATAGAACACTGGCAAGGCTGAGTGAAGCCTTACGCACAGCTCAGCCATACATCAGCAGCCAAATAAATATATTGACAGGTCCTCTTTGGAAAAACGTCCATAAATGATGATGTTGCTAATAAGGTGATGTGCTCAGCACGTCCGACCTTGGCTCCCGAGGCAGAGAACTGCAGGCTTTGTCTCCATCCCAAACCTGGAGCAGCCCCAGCACAAAGCAGGACCCACAGTGGGGGTAGCTTTCCCCAGTGCTGCTGCAGTTTAATATGGAGTGATTTCCTGCTCCAAACAACACTTAATGTCAATTATTGCATGCGGCGCAGGCAGTTTTTCAATTAACTGCCCTATATAATTTTATGTTTCCAGTCTACTCATATGTGGTTTGTGCATAAACCTTACAAAATGATGGGCCGGGCAGGCAGGAGCCATGAATTCGTTTTTAAGAGGACACAGTGGGAGCCACAAAGCCTCCTCCTGGTCCCTGCCCAGAGCCACGCTGGGCCCTTTTTGGGGAAGCTGACCCCATTCCCGAGCAGCTCCTGGATAATGTGGGGAGGTGGCTGATTTGGGGCAGAAATCACCGCTGCTCACCCTCCGTGTGCTCTTGCAATGGGAACTGAGCCCAGCTTATGGCTATTTACTCCTATCTGAACATGAGCTTTGGTTCATATATGTTTATATGCCTAATTTCTGCTATTTCACCCTCATAAAATCCAAAGTGATTATTTTTTGCTCTGTGCTCCACCTGTTGCCATCAGTCCTACGCTGTGGACCCCAGCAGGCTGCTCAGCACCCCCCTGCACTCATATCCATCCCTGCGCCCATCAGTCTTTGGGGGAGAAGCCCCAGGTCCCCATTTATGTCAGCTGCAAGAGATAAGGAAACAACAACAGCTTTTCCTTGGGAAACGGGGCAGGGAAGAAGGGAACCTCCTGCTCCTCTGCGATGTATCATTGGGGCATCCCATCATCATGGAGGGCAGTGGAGATGCTCCCAGCATGAAGCAAACGGCCGTCGGCTCCGTGCAACGGGAGCTGCAGCGTGCTTAGGGCTCAGTAAATATGTTCTTAATAATCAACCCGTGTTTATTCAATGCACAATAATTCCACTGCAAAGCTCCAGCGAAATGCACGGTTAATTAAAAATGCCTTTGAAATGGGTCCTTGTGGGAGAGTATTTTATATCAGAGTGGTTTTTTTCCCCTCTTTTTGCTGCCCATCCCTTCCCTACATCCCAGTGCTGCCTGGGGCCGGGTGCCTTCACCCCTTCTCTCCCCTTGATGGTGGGGTTGGCTTTCAGTTCCCCCACCCCCAGGCTGTCTCCTCTCCCCATAGCATTGAATTTAAGCACCGGAGCTGCTTAGCATGGTGCTGGGAGGACAGCAGGCATGGCACATTGCCCCACACTGCACATTTCCTTATGTGGGGGGGGGGCACAGGCGATACTGAGAGCACATAACGCCACTCACCACCACCATCCCTTCCCCAGCATAGAAGCGAGGTGATTAAAAGTTAATATCAGACGCGGCCGGAGGCTGTAAGTCGGCTGTAATTACTTGGATGTGGGGATATTAAGGGCCGGTGTAATTATAATTCCAAGGTAATCGAGAGAAAGCAGCCGAGTGGGCTTTGTGCTAATGTTGTGTTTTACAACTGGTGCTGAGCAGGGCCGGCCTCGTGGGCTCTGTCCCTGTGCCTCCCTGGCCTTATTGCCTCCATCCCAGCCATGGGACGGGGGAGCTGCAGGGTAGGGGGAGAAAAACAGCAGATGAAAAGCATCTGATGGGTTTTATTAGTGTTATTTGATTTCCTTTTTTAATTAGTGGAAAGGGTGGACGTGCCCGAAGCTGGCCTCAGAGCTTCCTATGGGACTGCAGGGACCTCCCCCCCAGATGGCCCCTTCTCCACTGGTCAGACTGGGAAGATGTCTTTGGCAACCCAAAGGATGCTAAATCTGGGCCAGGGCGCACCCAGCACCTGTGGCTTCAGATGGAGGGTGCTGGTGACCCCAAATGAAAGTGAATGGCATGAACAGGAAAATGAGGATGGGGATGCAAAGGGGGGGGGGAAGGGGGGAAGAAATGAGGATGGAGCCGCTGCCTCTGCTCCAGCATCCCAGGATTAGCAGCACTGCAACCTCGGAGCTGAGGCAGCCTGGCTGAGCCTGCAGAGGAGGGGCAGGGGGAGAGGATTTGGAAGGGGGGGTGGGGGGGGACTTGTTTCCCAATGATTTGTTTTGCATTTGTTTCTTCCTTTCAGCTGCAAGGCTGCAGGGAGCAGGGAGGGAGAGCTGCTTAGAAGTCATTTGAAGAGTAATTAGGTTTGATCCAGGACCCTTTGGGATCCCAGGTCTGCTTCTGCTGCTCCTGGCTTGTTTTATTTTAGCTCTTAGAATGGAATAGGGCAAAACACGGGTATGTGTTCGTGTATGTGCTGGAGGCACAGCTTGGGACCAGCGCCAAGAGGGCAGGACACCTCTATTTCACCCTATGTGCCATAGGACAGACTGCCTATACTGTGTGCTTAGCCATTGTCCCTCCTGGAAGCTTTCCACGTCCTTATTTATAAGGCCTCTCCAGCCCACAACAACCCCCTTTGGAAGATCAGTAGCGCAGTCATCACTGGGCCATGAAATAAGACCCGAGGAAGCACGACGAAGCATAATTTACCTACCACACCACCAAACCTGCTGAGAAATAAACCCCCATCCTTGGGGAGCGAGGCACCGTCGCTCCGATTGCTCTCTTAGATCACAGAGCCATCCCCGCAGGCAGTCAGCTCCTGTATATTCAGCGCAGCCTCTTCATCTGGCGCTGAGCATGATTCTTCCTGATTGCCCCTAATGTCTCCTACACGGGCTGTTGGGTGGGGATTTTCCCCCCTGGTTTATTTCTCCATCACCTCTAGTTTATATCAGGTGCCGTCAGTGCATCTCTGTGCCTCTCCCCAGCTGTTTCCATTATGCATGAGCACGGCCATGCTGGAGATCCCGTCCCCCTCCAGATGCTCATTGAAAATCTACCCCACTGCTTTCTGTGCTCCCTCTTGTTCCTGCTATGCAGAGCATCTGACCACAGCTGCTGCATTCTGATCTGCCAGAGCACGACCTGCATCACCTGCATCATTTACTTCATCTGCATTGCATGCATTGCATGCATCACCTGCACTACATGCATTGCGTGCACCATCTGCATCCCTTGCATCACCTGTATTGTGTGCATGGCATGCATCATCTGCATCCCTTGCATCATCTGCATCACCTTCTGCCTCTGCTGGAGAATCTGCTGCTGCATTATTGACAGCTGAGGCCTTGCACTCACGTGGGGACCACAGTGGAACAGAACAGCCAGAATCCAACTGCTGTGGGCTGCAATGACAGTGAGGACATTGGGGCTCTCTCCACTCTCCATCCCCAGTCCTCATGCCTGAACAGCATCACCTGCCCTCAGCTGGGACCATGAGGACAGACAGGGATGGAGAGAGGAGGAAAACCAGAGGAACCCCCTGAGGAGCCCACACAGCCCCTCCCAGCCCTGCAGGACCCCAACACAAGGCCAGCATGGCCTGAGCTCTGCTCTGAACCCACAGTACTGCATTGAAGCACAGCTCTGCTCCCCTGGGCTGTGCTCTTCTCTGTGATGTGAATGGGCCGGGAGGGGAATCTGCCTCCTTTTTTTCCTGCTCTTTCCTCATACTCAAGAGAGAAGAAAAGAAGAAAAAGAACCAAAAAAAAAAAAAAAAAAAAATCATGCTTCTCTCTCTCTGTTTTTTTTTTTTTTTTTATTCCCCACTTTTTTTATCCAAACTCTTTCAAAGTTAATTTCAAAAAGCTGGGAACACTTGATAGTTTTAATTAATCTGCTGCCTAGGGAAATACAATTTGTGTAGCCAAAGCCTTTCGCCTTCCTCTGGATAGCTATCTCACTCCGAGTAGTGCTGACAGCTCCAGCAAGGCAGCGATTGCAGCACGGGTGCTTTGATTCCATTTGATGACAGCGTTGCATGGGTTTATCCTGCAGCGGACGCCTGGGTTGGTGCCGAGCAATCCGTGCGTGTTCACCTGCACCTCCGATCAATGCAAAACAAAACCCTGAGTGATTTTATCCCCCCCCAGTTGCTGGCCAGGTCTAATTCAAGGCATATGCTCAGGAGTGTGGAAAAAGCACTGGGATGCATTAGAAAGATGATATCGAGCTGAGGAGCAAATCGTGCTGTGTGCCACAGGTTAGGACAGAAAGAGGGGCTTGACTCCTCCTAGCAGCATAAGAGCCCCCATTTCTGCACCATTGGAGCCCTATTTATGCACCATTTGATTACCGATTTCTGCACCAAGAGGGCCCCAACTTCTGCACCACTGGAACCCTATTTATGCACCATTTGATTACCAATTTCTGCACCACTGGAACCCTTTTTCTGTGCCAGGGAAGTCTCAATTTCTGCACCGTGGGAACCCCCATCGCTACACAAAGCCAGCGACCCAAACTGCTGCCCCTTCTCAACCCAGTGAGCATCACCTGCAGCCCCAGGTCCTCACTGGGATGGAAGCCAGGCCAAGGAGGAGCTGCAGAGTGCAGGAGCACAGCAGCTCAGCTGAGGCCCACATTTGCTGCAAGCCCTTTCTTTGCCACACTTGAGCTCCCATATGGAAACTCATTACCGTGTTGGTTAATGCGTGCAAATGTGCAAAGGGGAGAAAACAAAACCGCCTGTGTGCACCAAGCGTGACCTGCAGCACAGCCCTCATTCTGCACGTGGGGATATGGGGATGGGGTGCTCCAGTTGCATCCCCAACATAGGGCAGGTCAACATGGCCATGGTGTCTTTGCCTTCTCCAGCACTCGCTGTGTTGCTCCCATCAGGTGAGTGGCTCGGGCCCATTGTTCCCCATCATCAGGAACAAACACAGTGTTTTGTAGCCACTTAGCTGGGGCTGGCATTTGGAAATGACATTTAAAGGTCACTGCCAATCTCCCAGCACAGAGAGCACAGAGGAGTGGGGCTGCTGCATAGCTCCCATGCAGGGCTGGGGGTGTAGCACCCCAAACCCTGCCCTGCTGCTATCCCCCTGCCCTGGGCATGGTCTGCAGTGCAGGGCAGCACTGGGTAACAGGACCTGGGGTGCAGATGGTGGCTGCACGCAAAGGGAAAGGTGCTGAGCCTCTCCAAATCTCCCCATCCTTTGTGCTTTGCACTGTGCATTCCTCTCTCCCTGCCCTGCTGATGAGTTATTCATCCCTCTACAAGGAACTCAGGGAGGTGCGTGCACAGGTGGGCATGCACACAGGTGATGCAGCTGCCCTGCACACCCGAGCTGGCAAAAGCCATTCCCAGCAGCTCAGAGCCTCACTGCCATGGAGCAGCAGCAGCAGCAGCCGCCCTGACATCCGCCTCCTTATTATGGTTACTCTTCTGCTGGCATTCAGTGCACTGCATCTTCACTCATGCAGCCCACTTCACAGCAACTCCTTAAGTGGGGATATAATACACATTTTAAAGCATTGAAAGTCACACTCCACAATTTCAGCTCCCAAAAATAAAAATGAAGAAGTCAATACAAATTAAGTAAGAAAGAAGAGACAGTCTGTTTCCATTCTTTAAACCAGGTTTCCAGGCAATTATTCTCCTATCTCCCCCATAAAATTAATAAGAATTCTGCTTGAACATTCAATAGGCTTTGGTTTTGCATAGCATCTTTGAGGCAAAAGGAGGACAGAATTCTTAATTAGTTTCCTACAGCCTCTCCTGCTTGCTCAGTATGGAGATGGCACTGCCTATAGGAAGCTGCACACACATAGAGGGCAAAACCATTGGGGGCTGTGCTGCAGGAAAGGGGGGGGGGGAGGACTGCTCAGTTAAAGGGATGAGGTCAGGGGAGGGGTGAGGTGGGGAGAAGGGTGAGATAGGGCTCAGGTCATGAAGGGTGGGATCAGTGACTGCTGATTGGTTGGGTTTTCCCAACGGTGAGTGCTCCTGCACTGACAACCCCCAGCTTTGCATTATTCTCTTTCTCTATTCCCTTTCTCTCAGGATCACAGAACCATGAAATCACAGAACCCTTAAGGTTGGAGAAGTCCTCTAAGATCACCTGGTCCAACCACCAACCCATCCCTATCAACCCACACTCACTTTGCAGTGGTGTTCTTTCCTCTCTCCAACTTCCTCTCCCCCATTTCCACACTCAGACCCCCATTGGAGCTCTCCTTCCCACCCTCGCCAGCATTTCTGCCTCCTCCATGAGTGGAAACAAATTGCATCCTGCAGAAGTGGGAGTCCCCAAAGCAGCAGAGCAATGGAGGAATGGATGTATTCATATGGAAAAGAGAAACAGACGGAAGGATGAGGAGAGCAGGGAGCGAGTGGAGTCTGAAATCAAATTAGGACATTTCTCACATGTGTTTCATTCCATCACAACCTCAGTTATATATAAGACTGCGTTTCCTACCTCATCGCCATAAGTAAAGCACAGCCTGCAAAAATAAGACAAGAATAACACCAATTCTATCATTACACATCAATAAGCGGAGCACTGCTGGTCTGGAGGTCATCTCCCATCCAAGTTGGTGAGGTCACTTCCAACCCAACACCATAGAGCCACTTCCAACCCAACACCACACTGCTGAGTGCAGCGGCACAACGCAGCAACGTGGTGCAGGGTCAGTCCCTATTCCATGTTTTGCAAGAGCCGGCTTATTGATACGGATCTAATTAACCGCCTGCTCCTGGCTGCATCTGAGAAGGGTGTAAGTCACCATAATCCCATTGACAGCAGTCGAAATACAATGATCCACAGCCACTAAAGAGCCGTCCATCCACTCACCCTTCTGCTTGCGCCTTGCAACGGGTGCTTGTAAATATATATATCTGCATATGTGTTTATTCCTGTTTAGCTCTATTTATACACATGCATATATAATTTTCCCTCTTTAAAATATTAAAATAAATTACATCTTTTTGCAGAATACAGACATTAATTCTGTTTCCAGGAGATTTGTCAAATCAGTGGTCTGTGTTTGCATAACAAGCTCTTTGGTTACGCTGCGCTGCATATAAATTACCACGCTGTCAGGCTCCAGATCAAAATCATTGGGTTTTAAGCAGAATCTCTCACATTGATTAAGATATGCTTTACGTTCTGCGCATCCATTACATCTGGTGGTGAGGAGAGGAGCCCTGGAAGTGAAGCCCTGCGATGCTGCAGCCTCACGTGCAGTTGGGCTCGGGGTGTTATCACACAGCCGCATGCACACGCAAGGAGTCTATTAAATGTGCAAACCCCAGACTGTATCTCCTCCTCTTAAAAGCTCAACTTATCTGCTAAGGCAGTAAACAGCTTGGGGTTTATAAAGTGTAATCATGAAGCACAGTCCCCCTGCCGACACAGGCAGCAGTCATCTGCTCGTTTGTTTTAATGAGATAAAGCCCTCTCCAGAAGGCAGGGAGATGGGTTCCAAGCTCTCTGCTTGCTGCTCCCTCTCCTTGGTGCAGCTTGCCCAAGACCACAGGGACCAGCAGCTGCTGAAGTGCATGGGATGCACAACTGCAATGCTCCAGCAGAGCAAGCCTTGCTGGGATGCACAACTGCAATGCTCCAGCAGAGCAAGCCTTGCTGGGATTGCACTGATGCAAAACACAGCAACATGGCCAACTGGACGCTTCTGCTACCAGCCTGACTTGCCCCAACCAGAAAGACTACAATCAAAAAAAGCACTTCCCCATTGAAAAATTCAGAGTCGCTCCACACCAGAGCCTGGCTTGCTGCAGCCTTCAGGCTTCCCAGAGGCTGCCAAGAAGAGGGTCACTTCTGGCTGTATTTTTAGCTCGCTGGCACCTGCCCATGAGGGATGGATGGAGGTGAGCTCTGCCAGCACAGCTCTCGAGTAGCAGCAGATGGGAGCGGCTCCTGGATGCTGACAGCGATGTGAATAGAAGCTTAAATTAAAGCAGCGAAGTTGTGGGTGCTTTTTCTGGTAGTCTGGCCACGTGTGCTGGTAGTATTTTTCCCTTTGTTTGCACAGAGGCACCGGGGAGCCAGCCTCAGTTTAATTGTATTTCTTTAATTTTACCAACCAGAAGCCTTAAGGCAGAGCCACATGAAAGGAAATTATGATTTGGGAGAACTCCTCTCTTTGTTTACCTATTTAAAGTGCATTTCCTTGGTGCTTTTCCCATTGAAGAAATGCAGCTCAATCAGCTTGCAAATCCCCCACTAGCTATGCACAGCAGACATGCTGCTGCCCCAGCATCGTGCACCATGCATCTATTTTCTGGGGGGGAAAAGAGGGGAAACAAAGGAGCAGAGAGCCAAGCTGATTGCTCCAGGCATCCTCAGGGTCAGAAACCAAACCCAAACCAATGGATGTTGACTATTAGCACTTTCGCATCCTCCAATTCCTATCCCAGACAGCAGAGCCCTTCGAATAACCCAAGGCCACCGAGCACAGCCAGCAGGAAGGGCCCTTAGGGCCGATCCTTCTTCAAAGAGCATCTCCCAGTCCATAAATATTTCGACCAAACTGCAGGACAAAACATAATGTATAAAAGATTGAATAGAAGATGTATTATGCCGTTGCATAGCAATCCTGTCCTCGGGAATTTATGGCGTCGGCGTATCCCCCGTTGCAAGCGGGATGCTGGCAGATGGAGGGTTCGATTCATCTTGTGTCTGTTGCAAGCCATCAATACCATGGTTTGCCCATTTAGGCTCAAGTCTTTTGGTTATTTATAGTGAAAAGAATGAAATCAATTAAAACCCACTGAACACCACTTTCACGGTGGCCGCTCTGCATCTCAGTTATGGCTAAAAGTGCCCCAGATCTGACAGCGGCGGTGCCCATTTTTGTTTGCCAGAGCACTGCTGGAAATCTCCCCCATAGCACCACGTATTCATGCCCACACTGCCTCCTAAACAGGGCTGGCTTCCCTCCCACTCCCCAGTTTTATGGCAGCCTGTGCCTTTATGCTCCATAAAACCTTCCCTGCATGGCTGTGCTCGCTGCTGGAGCGGCTCGGGACTCGGGGTGTAAAAGTTTGGGATTGAAATCAATCCGTCACCACTGGGTTTATGACATCCCCACCTCACACCACACATTTTAATCACAGCTGAAATCCTAGCTGATACCCCCCAAAAAAAGCAAGTGCAGCATCTGGGGGGCAGCGCTGCCTGGTTTCTGCTGCAAGGTGCACCAAAAGCCAAACAAACCCATGGCCCTTCCTTGCCTTTCTCCTTGTGCATGCATGGAAGAGGACGGGTGGGAGGTTTGGCTGCTGCTGCCAAGTTGCAATGCTGCAGTTTTGCAAATGCAAACACAACGAGGGTGATGCATTGCTGCAGGGTCCCTTTGCGTCCTCACCCATGGGTGCAAACCCAGCACGGTCCTCCCATGCTTTCTCCTTGCATGGCTTTCTCCTTTGCTCCCAGGAAGGGCACAGAGAAGGGATTTGGGAGAAAGCAGGTTGTAAAACACTCAGCAAAGTTCCACTTGCTGCTTCAGGACTAAAATTAATAGGTGCAACCCATAATCCTCTCTTAGAGAGAGAGAGATGCAGGGGGAAAGCAAGAGAAAAATAATGGTCAAATCCTCACGCCTTGCTGTCGGAGAGTCCTGCAGGTCTGGGAAGTTCAATGCATAGGAAATGAGGTGGAGACTCAGCACGTCTGAGGAGTACAGGGCAGGAGTGACCTTCACAAAGCAGGGAGGGGTGTGGGATCTCTGCCTGTGGCTCCTGCACGGAGGGGCTGTGAGGAAGGGATGAGGATTTAAAGCCCGTTCTATTCAAGCAGGGAGGTGGGCAGCAGGAAGGATGATGCTGCGTGCCTCTCTTCCATGCTCTGCTGCAATGGGGACGCGGCTGCAGCTGCGCACTGCGGCTGCACCGGGTTTTGGGGACAGCTGAGCTGCAAAATGGGGGCTGAGAGCAGAGGGAAAGGGCTTTTCCAGGAGCCTCTATGCACATCTTATAAGAAAGCAAATGGAAATTGTAGGTGCCTGGTTCCTCACCAACACCTCCTCTCCTGAAAGTCCCATCACCACCCCTCAGTGGGTCCATGCACCCAAGCAGCCGTGCATCGCAACACTGATTGCAGCAGGGATGTTTCCATGGCCCCTGTGCCCCATCCTTGTGGCCATCCTGCATAGAAGCCATCACGGGGATGCTCTGAGTGATGCACTGTGCTGGTGGCACAAGAGCTAAAACACTCCTGAACCTGGTGTTGAATGGATGAGTACAACCAGAACAAAGTAACACAGCGTGGGCGCAACCAATACAAACCAGAGCCCAGAGGATACTTCCCAGGACCCACACAGGTCCCCGCAGCTCACAGCTCCCAAGGACACATATGCTGAAATGCAGGAATGGGAGCACAGCACATCAAGTGCTGGGGGTGGGAAGGAGCAGCTGGTGCATCAGGGAGCTCAAAATGAAAGAAAAAGTGTGCTTTCTCCCTGTACTGAGATGGAAAGCACAGCAATGACAGCAGAGCAGCAAGATCCCAGAATGCAGCAAGTGAGGGCATGTCCAAATGCAACAGCCGTGGGCACAGAGATAAAGGAAAGAAGCTGCTTACCTTCAGAAGGCCTCAGGGATGCAGGGAGCTCCAGGGAAAAGCCCTCACTTCCACTGCCAACCCTTAAATGAGGGCTGGGAAGGGGTGGATCCTGGCTGCAGCCCTTCTGGTCACTCAGGTGCATTTAATTGCATGCAGCTGAGCTTCCCTGGGTTGGCCCTGCCTTCCCACCAGGTGCTCCATCACTGCTTCAAACCACGACTCAGCATTTCTGCTCCACTCCCCCCAAAAAAGCAATCTATTCAGAAGCAGTTATGCCCCATGCATGAAAATGGGATCAAAGCACTTATGCATGAAAACGGGATCAAAGCATGCCTTCAGGTAGCAGTTCTGCTCCCACTGCTGGTTCCCACCTGCAGGGCCTGGCTGAGGTGGGGTGGGGAAACTGAGGCACACCCGCACCCCCCTCCCATCCCTGCAGCAGACTCCTCCATCCCAAACAACTGCTGCAAAAAAACACCCAACCAACCAAAAAAAAAAAATCCCCCTGGCTGCTCCTTTTCCATTTGTTCAGTAATCAGATTTGATTTAATTCCGTGTTTCCCCCTCATTCTTTTTGCTGCGCTTGCCGCTCAGGAATAATGATGGCAATGTGTTGCTATTGCTCTGCCCATGTAGCTGATTCCTCTCTTTTCCTTCCCTTGTCATTTCCAGCCCCGTTTGCTTTTTTCCTCCCCTCCCTTTCATACAATGGCTTCGGCATTTCAGCTTACTCACCTGGAAACTGCTACATTTCCTGGCTGGTTCTGATTAGATTGTGTCTCACTGCTGAGCCATTTTTAAATAAGATGTTCTCTTAGCAATTAGTTGGATTTCAGTGCCATTGTATTTTTACATAAGCTTTGAGGGGGGGGCGCAGCTGTTCCCCCCACCCCGCACCGACGTATTTCATCCGTGCTGGGCTTTGTGTGCATATCACATGTTTAGAAAATCAATTTCTAGCCGTGGATGGATTTGTTCACCCTGAGACGGAGCTCTGGGGATGGCGGGCAGTGGAGGACCCCGCTGGGGGATGACACAAAGCCCCTTCTTGTGCCATAACCCAACAAACACTCTGCATTTATCCCCGTCCCACACGTGCCCAATGCCCTCTGCGTGGGCTCTTGCTGTGCAAGCTGATGCGTGACAAAGGGAATTTGCAACGTGCAGCATTTCCTCTCCCTCACAGCTCCCTTCCAGCAACGTGGGACTTCCCTATGTCTCTGTCCCTGCCTCAGTTTCTCTGTTTCTGTGGCTATTTCCACTGCCCACCATGGCGAGCCCAAGGAAATTCAGGGCTTGGATTCACCCAAGTGCCGGTTTATGAGCAGGAAAAGCCAAAAGAGGGGGATTTATTTCCTCTCCAGCTGAAGACTGACAAGGACGCAGCTTGATGTAGGACAGGCAGGCTGAAATCCTTCTGCTCTGAAGATGATTTATGGTGTACGCTCTTGCCACACTGGTATAAATCGCCTTGGGCTTGGATTGCATCGGCCATGCTTTCGATTAAGTGGGATCATGGATGTAAATGAGGAGCAGCATCGTGGTGTTGTATTGTCTGGTATTGTGTGGTTGTCAACGTGAGCACCGGTCCAAATGAACAGCATCTCATAAACCCACATCAGCAGCAGGAAGGGAAGGGCTGGGGCCCATTTGCTAAGGAGAAGACCTGGTTTGCAGTGGTGGCACACCCAATGGAAGCTCACCATCCTTGGTCAACAGCCATCTCCCTGCACTGTTGGGTTTGGGGCTGGGAAGCCCACCCAATGTTTTGGGATGGTTTTGCTGGGCACATCATGCAGCTCCAGGCGTGGCTGAGAGCAGTATTGATCAGTCTGGGTTATGGTTTCTGAGTAATTCTCAGCAGCTAATGGCTTTGTTAATAGTCAAGAGGCAGATAATGCATGAACGATCCCAGAGGCCGGGAGCTGCCTGCGAGTTCCTTTCCATGCAGTGCCCTTCATCCCCTGCCTTGCAGTCCCCATTTGCTGCACAAATGAGGAACTCCAAACAAAAAGAGCATGAAGTTTCCCCATTGTGCCATGCCATGGCATGCTCCAGGTGCTCGGTCCCCCTACCCTTGAGTTTGGTGCTGTTGCAGTAGAAAATTGGGACTGGGGGTGGGTGCCCCTTGGGGAACCCGAACACCATCGCCAGCATGCAGCTCCACAGTCTCTAAGGGAAAAAAAAACACTCAGCTTGCACCTCTAGACCTTCTCCCTGTTAATCTGCCATGGAAATACCAGCCCGAGGACCAGCAGAGAGGGCTCCATTCTTCATGTGGACAGCGGGGCGCGGAAACTGCTCGGCTGCTGTGGCTGAACTGATCTCTTTGTCTGGGGTTGGGCTGACCCCCACCCCCTGCATGCTCCCAGTGGAGGCACACTGATGCTGTAGCTCTGCATTGCTCCCAATTTCAGCAGATGCTGAGTTTTCCCCCATTTGGGGGCTCCTCTCACTGAACGTGGGTGGCAATGAGCCCCCTGGCTCCCCTCCCATGCCCAGCTCTCCCCAAAGCCACCGCAGCCACTGAGAGCTACAGGAGAAAAGCCCCCGGTGCCAGCAGAGAGCTGCAAATCAGGGCTCGCCGTTCACAGCATATACATATGGAATGAGGTTTATTTATGGAGGGGAAAGAGCCTATAAAGAAGAGTTATTATGTCCAAGAGGAGCTGATTTATAGAACGGCAAACTTCAGGCTATAGCTCAGAGTGGGGAATGACAGCCCCTGACAGGTGGCCATGAATAAATCCCAAAGTTTTCCTGCCTACTGGTAGCCGGTGGCCAAATACTTGGGTAGGTTGGAGGAACCTCCACCTGCCATGGTTTGTTATAGGTGTGGGATGGGGAGGAGAGCAGCAGGGCCTGCTGTTCCTTGGTGCAAGCTCTGGGGTTTTGCTTTGTTTTTAACACCCTCAGCCCTGCGTTGATCTGTATGCAGGAGCCTGGCCCGGCTGCTTGCAGCTCAAGTGTTTGCATTGTAATTGCATGGAGAGGAGCCAGCCGGCTTGGCTAAGTGGGGCCCTGACAGTGATGCATGAACCCATTGCATTCCCAGTGACCAATGGCTTCTGACACACACGTGGCTGCGTGCAGAACAACCCACGTGTGCTTTGGTGTGAAACCACTGCCCCGTGTCCATGCAGGTGTGACACTGCTCAGATCCACCGGGCACAGAGCTGGCCGTGGCAACCCCAGGGCTTTCCCAAAGCACTGCACAAACATCCTGACATCCCCAGGGGACGGTTGGACTCCTTCCCCTCTCTGAAGATGGATACAGGGAAGCAAGAACGCTCCTCACTCTGCTTCAGCCACTTCAAGTGCTCATAAACCGCTCCGGAGCACCGCGTGCAGACGGGAAGTTTAATGACCAGCACAGTAAAGCTGGATCCGGGCACAAATGCCTGGTCCTGATGTTTTTCAGCTCACGCTATTGCCAGATTTATTTGCTTGTAAACCCTCCCATAGTGTAGACAAGCCTTTTTTTTTTGCGAGCACATAAAGCAGAATCCATAACAACCCAACGCATCGCGGTGCCGGAGCTGTCCTACACCTCCACCCTGGCCCCATAGGGCTCCTTCCACTGCACAGCCAGGTGACTCATTAACTCCTGAGCGCTGCTGCAACTGCACAGCACACTGCTTTGGATGTGATTAACGTGGGGTTTATGCAAGGTGAAGCCACACACAGCCCTGCTTGCTGCCCCCCACCTGCCCCGCTCTGTTAGAGGTGCGTGCAGCCAGATTTCTTGAGCCACCCATCTGTGTGAATGAGGCAGACCAGGCAACATCTGCACTGAGCAGTGGATGGAGAGGAGAGCTGCCCAACCACAGCCCTCGCTTCCCTTCGAGCTAATTGTACCCAAAGATCTGCAGAGCCATTCTGCAAGGTTTGCAAAGGGGAAGATCCTTGGTTCTGCACAAACACAGTGCTCTTTAGTTCCCATTAACACTGTGATCCTCGCTGCCAAAAAAGCCCATTCATTTCAGTGAGCAAACAAGAGAGGGGAGCAAGAGGGACTCCGGGCTGATAGCCTGCAAACAATGTTTTCCGTTTGTTAGATCCTTCCAGCTTAGAATGGCATTAAAAAGAGGGGGGGTGGGAAAAAAAAGGAGCATTTTTCAAAACTTCGCTTCTCAATTTATTGCATGGCGTCTTGCAGCAAACAGCAAAATGAAATAGGTCCTTGTTATCTTTCCCCCCAAAAAGGAGACAAGCTCTACAGGGGAAATAGATAATTTCTATCTGGTTTTTTTATATGCTTCATAAAATGCATTGTGCAGGCATGTAAAATATATGTGGCCTGTGTAAATATGTTTAGAGGTGTAGTTTTAAAAACGGGCTGCTGGAATGGTTGGGGAAAGGCAGCACGGTGCACAGCAGTGGCATCACCTGGGGCTGATGTTTGGCCAAGGGCTGCTCGTTGCTCTTTGCTCCCAGTGCCAAACGTTGGCGCGTGGGAAAGATGCTCCTGATATCCACCCTGGTCCCCTCCTGCATCCTGCATGGACCCCTCCCGCTCCACCTCTGCGCCCCCATAGCCATGTGACACCCCCAGGGGACCCCTGTGACCCGCAGGGGAGCATCACACCTTGCTCTCAATTACAATATGCGAATGGCCAAGTGGAAGAAAAAGTCTTTTCCGAGCCAAAGTCGAACAGAGAAAATATTGCGCTATGCGAAAGAGATAAGGAGAAGAGCTGTTTATTCCCTCGGTGGCACGAGGCCTGCCTTTGAAGCAGATAAATCTTTGCTGGTAATACAGTACTTAAACCAGAACTGACACCTTTTTATATCAATTGCTGAGAATTGCCTTTGTGAGGCTCTGATGTAAAGGCTGCCGGGGCCGCTCCTTGCATACCAATGCCTCTCCACCTGTTGGCCCACCCTCCTGCTCTGCACGGGAAGGGGGTGGGGAAGATGCGCCCTCTGCCCAGAGGATGCTGCAGCATCCCCAGCTCTTGGGGCCAGCATGACTCCAAAAATCCCCAGCAAATTTTGCCTTTCATCTCTTCTTCTGCCTCAAAAACACCCCGCTGGGTTTCCAACTTTGGTGCTGATGCAAGTTTTTGCGCGAGGGCAATGGAGGAGCAATGGAGCCTGCGTTGATACGAGCTGATCTCGTGTCTCTGCAAGCTCCAAGCTCAGCCTCAGTGCACCGACCTCCAGCAGTCCCCAAGCAGTGCAGAGCTGTCACCATTGGAGATGCAGAGCTGTCACCACTGGGGATGCTGTCACCGCGTCCCCATGGGGCTGCGGGCTCCATTCTCCTCATGTAGCATTGACACAAAGCATCGTACAGCAGGGACACGTTTAATTTAGGTGATTATTCCATTATACAGCACACTTCTAAGTGCTACAGGCTCCTGAGAGAACAAAAAAAAAAACCCCAAAACCCACAAAACCAAACACAAAAACCCCCTCCAAAATCACATAATGGCTGAGAAATGCTGTAACAAGCAGCAATCCACTGCATAATGAACAGTGCAATTAAAAGTACTTGAAGTGCTGAGATACCTGATCTTATTCTGATCACACAGGTTTTTTGTGAGGTGGATGGGGACGATATGGGACTTTGGAAGGCTGTTCCCTGCTGCACAGGCTGGGGAAAAAGAAGGAAAAAAAAAAGAGATATTTTGGAGAACAAAACGAGCTCGATTGTTATTTGATTGCATTTTGTTCCTAAAGCAGAGCTGGACTTCCTCCATCTCCAGTTTCCTTTCGCTCCCTGCAGAGAGAGGTGGCGATGGCCCCCCCAGCCCCTCCACCTATGGCTGCACTCCAGATGTGTGGGCAGTGCCACATCTGCATGGAGTCAGAGCAGGCAGCCCATACACACCCACCCTCTGCGGAGCCCACGGGGGTCTCCACAAAGGGAAGGGCCAACCCAACAGCTGATGCCCCGTTAATAAATGGCGGCGCTTCTGTTGGAGGGCAGCTTGCCGCAATTGTGCTGTTATCACAGACATCTTCCTTGTAACCCTTATCTGACGCTGCCCACCCGCAGGTGGGAAGCAGGGATGATCATTAAGGATTTGTAAACCCATCTCCGTTCTCTTTTCATACGACCGAGAGTGGAGAGCTCCTGAATGCTACGAGCATCAGGGGAAGAAAAGCCATTGTCAGGATGCAGAACTCCATGTGTTTTATTGATTTTCCTCCCCTCAACCGAATCTGCATCGCTGCACGCTCCCTGCCAGCCTCTGTCGTGTTAACCAGCACTGCTCTGCTCTCCCCTTTGGTTCGAGGCATGGGGATGGAGAGCACTTGGACCAGGTGGAGGATTGGACGCAAAGGGTCTGCTGGGCACCCCAATGCTCCCGTGGTGCATCCGTTGTTTTGCAAGCCAGGAGAGCCAAGATTGCTCACAAGCACAGATCCTTTGGTGAGCACAGAGCTGACGAGTTGACTCTTCCCTTCACAGGTTTCCCAGGAAAAGACGACAGATTTGATTATTCTGGCTAATATTTTCCCACTTTCCATTAATTACGATGATTAGAGTGAATTGCTGCTGATTAGAATCAGATTTATGAGCGGGCGCATCACGGGATGCTGGCACCCAAAAGCTCAGCATGGGGCGCGGTGCTCAATGGTGGGAGATTCTCTGCCTCTTTCCCCTTTGGCTTTGGGGCAGATCCCTCCCCCAAAGGCTCTCCCCGTGGCACAACTCCTCCGGCACCGATTCTGGGGCTGCTGGAGGATGGAGCCACAGTGGTGTCATCGGCAGGGACAGTAGCTGCACAATGCTAAATAAAGCCACTATTATCCCTGTGCAGAAGGAGGGAGAGATGGGAGCCTGGAGAGACACAAGGAGAGGAAGGGAGATCGAACAGGTAGTAAATTTTCAGAATTGCCCCCAAAAAGCATATCTGCTAAGTAAATCCGATAGAGTGGGCTGTCTGTCTACATGTAATGTAGTCCTTATTAATAATGTAGCCATGATAGAGCCTTTTATTGATCTTCAATATATAAATCTAACCTCTCTATGAATAAAAAATGCAATAAGATCTTGGAAATAGACTAAATAATAGCCTACGAACCCTAAATGACGGGGATAAATGGCAGCGCTGTGGAAATTGCTAATGGATGGCAGCTGGGATCCCAGTAGAGATATCACACCGGGGCACCCACTGCGTCCCCATGATAAGCTGAGCCCTGCTGGGGTTCTGCAGGGCCCAAAGCTCCCAGCACTGCTTTCAGCTGAGGATGCTGGAAGGGCACCTGTGCTGTTCGAGCTCTCCATCCTTCGCATTGCGCTCACCCAAGCACCAACCAAAGCCCTTCAGGTGCTCATAGGGATGCTACAAGCACTGCCTGCGCTTTGATGCGTGCTCTGCTCTGCCCCATCTGCCTCTGCCCCCCATCTATTTTAATGCCTGAACACAAACCCAGCCTGAGCTGCTGCGCTTCTGGTTTTATGCCAAAGCTGTAAAGGGGTTGAGGCCATACAGCGAGCTTCTCCCATATAGGGAGAAATAGCCTTTTCTGTGGGTTTGGGCCCTATAGCAGAATGATTCCCCCTCCACATTGCCCCGAGCACTGGGGATGCTGTCCCACCTGCAGGGTCTGGCTGTGCTCAGAGCTAACAGGTCTACCCGGGTAATGCACAGCGTGATTATGTTCACATGTCACACAGAAACTTTTTCACAGCTCTCGCGTTTACTCCATGAAATAACCCCTTTTAGTGTTTAACTTTGCTCAAGAAAGAATTATATCCCCAGAAACACTGCCTGTGCAACTTTCTTAATAGCAGCTGTCAGCATGGTCAGGCATCCTTTGCAGCAGAGACGGGAGATGCAATAATAACAACATCAATAATATCTCCCTCTGACAGAGTGCTTTCTTTGTCAGTGCATTGCAAAATATTTTACCAGACGGTCCCATTTGCGGGATGGAAAGAGCCACGCTTGGCTCTGGCAGCGGAAGGAGATGTGGATGGGGGAGGAACCACGTCCCCAGGGGGTGGTGGGGCCAAGCAGATCGGTGCCAGGCTCTAACACCAACACATCTGACTTAGCATCCAGCCCATGGCTCCTGGGCAAGGTGATGGGTTGAGGAAGGCACCCATCTTCCTCTTTCCCCTCCCCAGACGTTGGTGCACCGGAGCGGTGTGGACAGGGGAAGTGGAGAGTATTTATCAGCTCTTTGCAAAGTAAGTTAATCTCGCTGCACAGTGCTTGTTGCTGGGGTTATAAAGCCACTCGCGTGGCTGCTATTAAATCTAGCCATTAGCAGCACTGGGTGGCAGCCACATCTGAGCCCACTGAGTGCTTCCTAACTGGGAAGTCCAGAAAGTGCCCAAAACACGGCAGAATTTTTGCTACAATCATTTTTGTCTCCTGTTTTTTGTCTCCTTTGCAGTGTATGAAGCTGTCTCAGCAGGACCTGGCTGTGCTTGCACACCGGATGATGGATCCTGTTGCACAGCGTCTGCTGCGGAGCGCGTTGGGATCCATTGGGATGGAGTGTGGAGCATAAATGTGACGGATGATTATGGCCAATGCATTTGGGTCTACTCGTGGTGGGACGGATGTGCGTGCACGATTGCCAGCAAGCAGCAGGAACACCTCCCTGAAGCTTTATGGGCTGCAGAGCCCTTTGGACAGTGATACTGCAATGCCTGAAGTGGGCACTGCTCCATGCAAACGGCCCTGGGCAGGACGGCAGCAGCTCCAGCAGTTGCTATAGCAGCACAGGTGAAGGGCAGGGATGCTTGGAGTGCTGAGCCCTGAGGGTGCTGCAAGACACAGAGCTGCTTGGCACCTCCAAGAGCATCCCTGCAGCCAACACGGAGTGCTGCCTTCCAAGCTCTGTCCGCTGCGTGCTGCCTAAGATGCACCATACCCTTACCCCAAAACACTGCATCCTGGGGCAGAGCAGCAGGGCTCATCCCCCCAGGTGGCTCTCCCTGCTGTGATCGATAGCGTTGGCTCGTGGCACAGAGTGACAGCTCATTTCACAGGACAGGCTGATTTCACAATTGTTTGCTCAAGGGGAAACCTGATCCGAAACAACAGGCTGTTCTTTTGGAGAGCAAACCCGTGCATTCCAATTCCCATTTGTGCCTCACTTACTGTGTCTTTTTCCACCTCCTGTCTCCCTTATTTCCATTTCCCAGCCCCAGCATTTGCGGTGCTATCGCTCACACCCAAAACTCAGCCTGGGGGACGGAGGGACTCACCACAAATTGGGGATATCCCACAGCAGTGGCACTGGGTCCCTCCCATGGGTGCCATCCACCTGCTTCAAGCACAAATGTAGTCCCTGTGTGCAGAGCAGGAGAGGGTTTTTGTTGCAAAGAGCATCTAGGTTGCTGGATATAAGGCTGAAGCTGTGGCTTTGCTGTCTGCATGTCCTGCTCCAGCTTGCAGCAAAACCCCAATGTCTGGTGGGATCTCGGAGCACTCTGCCCCACACAGGGACCTGCATGGAGCCATGGGCCTCACTGTGCTCGTGGGACATGGATACCCATGGTAATGGTAATGCCCATCATTGAGGGCAGCAAGGGGAAGCGGCTGTGATTGCTGGGCAGATAGCAACAAATATATATGTTAAACACATGGAAATAAGAGCAAATAGCGGGGATGGGAAAGCAAATATCGAGCGGGGTCCAGAGCTCAGAGCAAACAAACACTGGGAAATGAGGAGCTCATCTGAGTGAGATGAGCAGCAGGAATAGAACAACACTGGGAATTGACCATGGGTGAACTGGGGAAGCTCTGCGCAGTGTGCCCAGGGTGGGGGTGGGGGGTGAGGAATGCAGGAGGGCACTGCTGGACCGGCCCACGCCGTCCTTTTCTCAGAGCATCACCAACGCTCCTTCCTCCTCTTCAGCTCTGCACGTGGGATATTTCTTCCCCCAGTTATGCAAAGGCTGAAGCACATCTCAGTGCTATGAGAAAGCCTGGGTAATGTCTTCAGCAAGGACATCCAGTTACCCATGGGCGTAAGTGACTGCAGGATCAGAGCTTAATTCTATTGAGTGTTTGGATACAGCTTGCTTGAAAGGGTCTGAACAATACTTCTGCATTGTCCTCATTACAACCCAGAAATTCAAGAGAGCTCATTCCCCGATTTAAATCAGCTCTGTTATTTGAATGGAGCTGGCAATTTATTTTCCATTCCTTTCCTAGATTTTCCCCTCCCTTTTATTTATTATTATTTTTTTTTTGGCTGCTGACAAAGCAGCACTTATTTCCAGGGGAGTTAAAGAGCAGGGAGCTGGGTGAGCCGTGTGGGAGCTCACTGTGTCACTCCAATGCTGTGGTTGCAGGGGGAGTTCTATCCAGCATGAAATACATGGGAGGGGAAAGCAGAATGCATGGAAAGGATCTGCCCCAACCTGGATGCACAAAGCTCTGGTCTCCCATCGCCATCGCTCTTCCCCACGTTGAGTGCAATGGAAGAAATCCATGAATGTGGGTCAAGGCTTCCTTTAAACCCATCAAATTGAGAGAATCAGTGGGATTTTTCAGTGAGTTTTTAATATGGATGAGATCTCACATCCTCCAAAGATGTGTGGCTGTTTGGTTGATGGTCAACCCTTCCCAGCCCTTCCCAGCCCTCCCCATTGACTGGAACGCCCAGCCCCACATTTCCCATGCAATGAAGGGGGCTGCAAAAGAAGGCTGTAGTTTTGCCTCCCACCCAGAGGGGATATGGAAAATTTGCAATTAAGAACCATGAATGTCAAAGCTGTGGTCGTATTTAGTCAATAATTTTAAAAGAAAGGATTTAAATATGGCCATTTGCCTCGCCACTGCTTCATCTCACTTCTCCAACTTAACTTTCTCTTCTCCCCAATTACTCGGTGAGAGATTAATTTTAAAGGCAACGTCAGGGAACAGAAGAGGTGCAAGAGTTTATTTACCAACCTAATGAAGCCACAGGATAAATATTTAGAGGCCCGAAGAGAAAGAACACGATAAGGAACTGCTTTTCAGAAGCAGCCACAAAAGGCGAACAGAAGGAAAACATTCTCACAACAGCAAAATGCAGGAAAAGAGTAAATCAATTAGCACATCAGCCATGAAAGGGTACTTGGCTGAAGGAAAGTTAATGCTACGAGCAATCGTTCCCCAGGGCCTGTTTCTTTGGAGCCCGTTCAGCTCACAGCCCAACCTTTCCCCAGCGATAAAACCAACCCTGGGTGTGCAGAGCATCCCAACTTCCCCATCTCCCCATTTTTCACATCCTCTGAAAGCACCGTGCACACAAAAAAATGCATACAGATGTAATCCATCCGATGACTCAGGTCACTGCATCGTGCACCCATGGACACCCATTCAATTTTTGCCTTTCGAGCACCTTGGAGAGCAATTGCTGGGGTAGTGCCAGCTGCTCAGGCACGGGGAATTGTACGGTGGGGGCGAAACCGAGAGCAAAGGAAGCAAGGGGAGCTGAAACAGAAAAATTGCTGAAAAGCCTCCTGGAGCTTGTCAGGAGTATTAACTTAGGATGATGTAGGGGAAACAACTAAGTGGTTTTTGTGTCAGCTATACTGAATCAAACTTGTTCAAATATATGCAGGCGTGTGTGCAGTGAAGAATATAACCTACCTCCGGAATGGAAAGCAGGCTCTTAGTTGGAAGAGGGCTTTTTTGTATATATATGTTTTTTTTTACACTTTGCAAAGATGAGGGAAGCTTTGAAGGATAGATTAGGCGTGATGGGGAGCAGCAGGTGGGGATGGCAGCAGGGGGTGGGTGCAGCCATTGGGGAACCCCAGGTCTCAAGGTGCATGGAGCCCATCTGCATCCTCACCTGTACCCTCTGCAGAGGCGCTGGGCTCTGCAAGCACCAATTCCCTGTGCCTATGCACACAGAAGCCCAAGCGCAATGCAAAGCCAGGAGCTCGGAGGCCAGCAGTTATCTGGCAGTTTAGAGACTCCTGGAGGAGTTTGTGGAAGCAAAAGGGCATCCACTGTCCTGGAGGAGCTCTCCCAGAACTGCTCTATATGTCGTTGGATCAACACGTTGTGCGCCTTTGTCTGCTTTCTGCTTGGGAAACCCTCCCAGCACCTTGTTTTGTAGGGCATGTGTTTTACAGACAGACTGAGGGCAATTATTAAGGTGCAGAAATGACTGTGGTGGAAGATTCAGAGCAGAGCATGACCACGAGCAGATAGGAGCCAACAGAGCCCAGCATTTGCTTCCTACCATGGAGCTGTGCATCCCTTTCTGCTACACCAAACCCTGTGGTTGCTCTTGGATAAAGTGTCCTTTCCATTCCCACTACAAACATAGATCTCTTACTGCCTGAGCTCTGCAGATCAGGTGAATATCTGTTACTCCTCTCAGCCTCTGGCTTCTTTCCCAGTGCCCCTCTGCTGCAGCCAAGGAAAGGTGGGAGCTGATGGTCGCCTTCCAGCTTGATTGGTTAACAATGAAGGGGCCAAGATTCAGCACTGGAGCCAAACCTGTTACCCAAAGTCTGGCTGTTTTTTATGCAGGGTGATCTAGGTAAGAACTCTGGGGGGATATTGGCTGGAAGAGCATCACTGTGGTTCCTGCATGGGAGGTGCTCACTGGTGGAACCCAATGCTGCCTGGCACTGAGCTATCCCATCCAACACAGCCCCACAGGAGCAGTCCTCTCCTCTTCCTCACTGTTTATTCTCTTCAGACTTACTGTTGCTTGCAAATAGACACAGTGTCAAGGAAACGTGCAAGTACGCACTACTTCTAAGCACTTCTTTAAGTACTTGGCTGAATCACAGTCATAAAAACATGCTCTGCAGTTCGGCTACGTGCAGGAGGGTGCTGCTATTTGCCTGCAAAAGCAGACTCTGGAAGCAGGGCAGGGCAGGGGGCATAGCTATCCTAACCCCTGTGGTGCCAAGGGGTGAGCATCACCTGCCCCCACATGCTCTAAGATGGATATTACAAAGGCTTTTCTTCTTTCTGCTGGTGGCCATGTATCCCAGGGGATATGGGATAATGGGATGATGGGAAAACACTCTGTGCTGGAATGACAACAGCAGGAAGTTAGGGTAAAACACAACCCTGAGGTTTGCTTGAGAAACAGATGGCTTAATGGCTGTTTGAAGGGCTTTCGGAGTAAAAATGAGACTGGTGATAACACTTAGTCATTAGCAGCCTCGTGCACATGAGGATGGCACTGTGCGAGGGGATGAAGGCTGATTTCTGAGCCCCAGCACTCAGTTCATGGCCAATCCCAGGAGTGCACTGCAGAGGATCATTTGGTTTTGCTCCAACTCGCTTCCTCCCTGGGAACAGGTTGCCCAAGGAGGCTGTGGATGCCCCATCCCTGCAGGCATTCAAGGCCAGGCTGGATGTGGCTCTGGGCAGCCTGGGCTGCTGGTTGGCGACCCTGCACATAGCAGGGGGTTGGAACTCAATGAGCATTGTGGTCCTTTTCAACCCCGGTCATTCTATGATTCTGTGATCCTATGAATACCCTTCGAGGAGATGCGCAGTGCCGGAGCAGCAGCAGTATGCCACGCTTCCCATTGGTGCCTCTGTGACATGGGAAGGGGGGGGAGGGAAGGGAGGGAAGCACAAATTGTTTCCTATATTTTTTAATAACATCTCACCAGCTGACATGTCGCTTTTTGTAGCAATTACTGCTCCAACCCAGCTGCTTAATTGGATTTGGGTTGGACTCGTGGATCCGCCGCCTGCTCCCACCCTCCGGGCTGCGGGATCACCATCATAGGCACCATCACAGCCCCACCTCCAAGGGATCACCTTTCCCTGACACACAAAAGTCACTTCGGATTAAAAAGAGCCCTAAAAATCCCTGGCAGCAGCATTACGTGTCTCCTTTCCTTTTTTTTTTTCCCCTCCCTTGGTAAGACAGAAATTACAGCAAGATTGAAAGCTGAGATCCTAATACGTTTTCCCTCAGGTGTTCTTAAGCTCTGAAAGGTGCATATGAGGACTTGTTTAACAGAGATAACTGTGACACCATGCCAAATAAATTCAGGCTCTAAGAAGAGTTGCTGACACTTAGACAACTTTGAAAAACCTTCTGGTTAGAAACAATTCTGCCAATATGACATACATTCCCCTGTTCTCCCTTCCTCTTTCTTGCTGTGGAGGTGCTGTCACTTAAGCCCTCTCATCTGGGGATGCATGCGCCTTCTAGGAGCAAAGGGAGAGGGGAAACCCCCCAGATTTTGCATGGTATTTCATCTCCTGGATGGAGGAGGATGTGGAGGCAAAGCAGCTGTGATGAGGGCAGGGCTCATTCTGCACACCCAGCTCCATGCACAGCATGCAGCCACCCCACTCTGCTCCTGACCAAGCAGGTGGGAGAGCTGAGAACATCTGCCCTCATTCCTCCTTCCTGCCTCTGCTCAGCCATCGCTTTAATTACCCAATGCTGTTCCCACTGCACAACTTCCCCCCTGCAGTCACGCAGCAGAAGCTGCCGCGCAGACGCCCCAGAATGATGCACCGGGTGCTAATATTTCAAAACCCAACAGGAACAAATATGCAATTATATAGCTCAGTGATGCAGCACCGTATTGGCGGCTGGGGAGGGGCTGGAGTCCTCACTCCAGCCTCGGGAGAGCATTTCCCTGCAGAATGAGCCACTGGCTCGACTGCCTTCCTTCAAGCAGCCCTTGCACTGTGCACTGCATCCGGTGACGAGCCGTGCCTGGTTCTTGCACAGCCGCCTCCCGGAGCGCAGCACGACACAGTTGTTGGGAAGTTAATTAAATGTCATGTCGCATTAAGTGCAGCAGCGGCCTCGCTGCAGCTCCGCACTCGCTCGGAATGGAGGATGGTGTTTGCTTGGGTTGGAGTTGGGTTGCGCTGTTTGCAAGCGTGTGCCCAAGCTGTTCAGAACAGAAATTAAAGCAAAGCTCACCCGCTTTGCAGGCTTGTCTGCACCAGATGTGCATCTTGTGTGCTTATCTGAATTGACTTGCAACAACCCCGAATCATAGAATCAATGAGGTTGGAAAAGACCACTAGGAGCATCTAATCCACCCGCCAACCCATCAGCACCATGCCCACTGTCACTGGGTTTTGTGAACCAAGAGCTAGAGTTGATTTGGGTTGGGAGACATTATTGCGCTAAAGGACATAAACCAGAGCCATGGAACAAAGCTGCCATGGACTGAGATAGGCAGCTGCTCGTTTAGCCAATACAAACCTTATTGCCAGCACTGCTCGGCTCTCCCACTCAGGTCCCCCCAATGAATTCTGACACCAAATCACAATTAACCTCCAAGAACCACCTCCTCACGGGAGGGCAATAGAAGGACATGTGGCACATCCTGGCCCATTTGTGCTTTTATTCCCTGTGTTATCTACTGACTTGCAAGGGGAAAACTGCACTGGAGGACTGCAAGAGGAAAAAATAACAATAGTACTTTCAGCCCGCTTGGAAGAGGAGAGTGCTGGTTTGCTCATTTTGGTTTCCCTGACTAATTGACTATAAGACAGTCCTGCTGACCTCTTACTTAAGGGCTAAACACGTAATTGCAGCAGGCAAGCACACCAACCCATGGAATATTACAGTGTGTGCTCGAGCGTTAAGGCTCTGCTAAATAACTAACCACCAAATAGAGCTCTTAAGGATATTTGGAAGTAAGTGTTTGTTTTTCTCTGCTGTTTGCCCCAATATTCACCCTACACCGAGTGCCCCAGGCAAAAGAAATCACTGTAGGAATGGTTTTTCTTCTTCCCTCGTTGGGCCTGATGATTTGTTGTCAGATTAAATATAGCATCCGCTTAATGTGAGCTCCATCAATGGGAGGATCCCAGCTGAACCCGCGGGAGGTTAGGCTGGGTGGGCTAATTGGGCTTGAATGTTTCTACTGTGATCTTTAAATATATTTGCCATCACTGAGAAACCGCAGCAGCGTCTCTGAATATGAAAAAAGAGCAGAAAGGGGAATTTAAGAAAGAGCAGCCATATCCCAAAGGCTTGGATGGGGGAAGGGGGGATGGCTGGGAATGGGAAGCCCTCCCTCCTAGCAAGAGCAAGGGCATGGGGATGCTGCTAATTAATGGGATGGGTTGGACTAAGCGACCGTCTGGAATTAGCAGCCGAGTGCACACATTTCTCCCTGGTGAGAAGCCAGCACATGGCTGAACCCCCAAGTGTTTTGATCTATTTGTAGCAAACAATTTATTCATGAATTTAGCTTATTTGCTGTGCGAATGATCAGAGAGGAGACGCAGTGTTTTCCTGCATATCTCTGGATTTCTCATATATATTCAGGATAGCACCGCTGCTGTAGGCTGTTTGGATGCACAGCATCCCTACTTCCAGGGGTTGGGTACCACGTGGACGCAGCCCCACAACCACAGCATCCCCCATAGAAGCCACAGACTGGCTTAGCAACACAGCTGGGGATCCTTTGCAACCTGCAGTTCTCCATATCCTTTGGGTTTGACTCAACAAATATCCCACAAAAGGTCAGATCCCACTTCTCAGTTTTGGTGACTTCGGCACACGTCACCAGAAATCTCCCAATCCTGGGGGTTTCCATCCATTTTCATCTGCCTTCATTAGGCCTCCATTCATGTCCCATTTATCTCTGCTGCATCCTTCAGATGAGAACATGCTGCCCTGCCCTCCATTTTTGTGTTGTTCCTTATTTACAACCACATTTTCAGTGGAAATCAGCCCATTTATTCATTAACTTTAATACGTCTCCTTTGGTGCTCCGCTACCATTCAGAATTTTATCATCACTTACTGGGCCTCTTTCTACATGTCAAAACTTTATTAAATATGTTCCTAACAGGGTGGAAACGTATAAAAGACACTGAACGCTTTTAAATTGTGGCAGTTTTGCATTTTGTTGATACCCTACCCGAGCAATAAGGGATGACAGGCAGGCAGTGCTTTCAGAGGCAATTATATCACACTTCAGGAGGCGGCATGGGGAGCGATAATATGGAACGGGAAGGAGATAAAAGAAAACAACTTGCTCACTCATTCCCTCGCACACATCCACAAACCCACCGCTGTCCCACTGGGACCGAATGAGAGAGGAGGGAGCGCATCCGAGGCGTTATTATGGATGATACAAGGCAAGATAAAGAGCAGAAAATAAAGGAGGGGAAAGCCAGCAAAAGATAGCTTGATGTAATTAACAGAGAGATAATGGCCCGGGTCTTGTGATGCCAAAACAACAGCGCTTTATGGCAGCCAAGAAGAGGTGCTGCTTTGGGAAGTGGGGAGCGTTGGCTATGGAGTATCTCCCATCTCACCCCTGCATGACTCAGCCACCATAGGAACCACGAAGCAGATATTTATCTATTTATCCACTTAGTGACCCAGTCAGTGTCGGAAACAAAATGTCTGTTTATCTACCCATGCATCCACACACACTTTTATAACTACCATCTTCTCCTCAGCTTCTCTTTCTTCCCATTCTCTGACACATTCATCATAGAAAACAAGAGAGAAAAGTATGTTTATCTACCCAAAGGGCATGTTTCCATTTGCTTTGTTTTTCCCCTATGCTTAAAGAAAAAAGAAAGAAAGAAGAAAAAAAAGTGGTCGTTCTGAGATAAAACATCTTTACAGCCCCGTGAGGAAATGAAAACTACATGAAATTAAAGTCTCCTTGGAGCTGAAGCGAAGGAGATGCTGCGGGATGGACACGGTAGAGTGAGCCCAGGTACTGTGCTCCATTGGACACTGAGGGAATAAAGATGTGATTGGAGCCCCAGGGTGGGATATGGGAGAGCTGTGGGGTTTGGGGGCCCATGGGTGCTTCTAAGGGGAGCAGGAAAAGAATCTTTGTGGTACATTGCTTTTACATCATTAATTCATGGCTAACTCCCCAGTGGCCATCCAGTGCTGAATGAAGGGTGAATGATGCTCCACCCAATGCTCAGAGTTGGTTTTTGACCCCAAAATCAAAGGCTTCATCTGGAAGGGCACAAGCACAGCACTGCTGCCTGCCTCTCCCCAGCCCAGCACGCACCGCTTGTTATTAGGTTAATTAAAACCGTAAAAGTGAATGCTGATTTGCACTGAGCGTTTGGGAGCAGATGGCAACAAGTACCGCGCTCCATAAAAGAGGATTGGAAGTGGTGAAGTGTCTCCTGCTCATCTGTGCCGGAACGCCGGGGGGACTGTGGGCAAAAACGTGGTCCCAACTGCATCAGCACTGCCGCCCCGCGTGGAGCTCTGCGGCCACAAAGAAAATGTAAGAATGGAACCTGAGGTGGAATCCTCATTATGGGAGAGCACTGGGAAGCGCTGGGCTCCTCTCACCTCCCCTGGGCGAGGGATTCACAGCAAAGTCTGCGTATCCTTCAGATTTAGGGTGAGGCGATGGCTGATTTCCATCCTGCAAAGGGACAATGCAACGTGTGATGATTTCAGCTGTGTTTTGCTCTGAAGCCCCCCACTTGGAGCCGTGCGCTTTTGGATACAGCTGGTATTTTCAAAACACCCCATGCAGGCAGTGAAGTCACAGAGACGCAGCAGAGGGGCTGGAGGGAGGCAGCACTCAAAAATGCAAGAGAAAGCAAAGTGTTGTGAGTGCCACAGGCATCAAAATGAGCCCCAGTGCATTGCTGTACCCCTTGCAAATCTCACCACCGGGGTCTGCAGCTCAGGATGCTCGTCCCACCTCTGGTGCACACACAGAGCCAGGAGAAACAGTTCGCAAGGCAGGAGTGTTGAATGGAAAAAAGGCAGCAGGAGAAATGAAGACAAACAGCTTGAGCTCTTTTGTTCCTACTGTACATTCACAAAAAGAGCAGGCAGTGATGCTAAGGCTAAAAAAAAGAAAGCCAATAGCACAAAGAGATGGCACACAGCACTCAGAGGGCGGCACTGCTGTGGAACAAAGCTGCAGTGCATCCTCAGGGCAAAGTCACAGATCTCCCAGTGCTCGGTCTGGGACACCCTCAGGTGGGCTCAGCATCTCCCACCTCGCAGGGAGAACCAGTGTGCAACGGCTGAGGTGCAACCATCACAGATATTACAGAATCACTGAGGTTGGAAAAGACCAAGGAGGTCATCAAGTCCATCCATCACCACCACGGTCATTCCATCACCACCGTGCCCACTAAGCACCTCCCCAAAGGGACGTAGTCCTAGCTAAGGTCCCAGCTGAGCTCAGCAGCTTGCATTGTGCAGACCCAATGGGCCGAACCCTTCCATGTTCTGGGGCACCTCTGGGTGCACTGCTTTTAACACCATTTCTAACAACGTTGCCATGAGCAATCTGGGAGGATGGAAAGCAATGGGAGCGGAGCCTTGCTGCTTTTGGGGTGGGTTAAATCCACCCCGGGGAGTTGTGGCTGTATTGAGAACAGGCTCTGGGTGCAAGACCCATCGGCAGGGGAAGATTGATGTGCTTTGGAAGGAGGCTGTGGCAATCGGAGCCAGATCCTGAGCACAAAGCAGGGGTTTATTAGCAGGAACTGCGCTGCAACAGCAAATCCTCCCTCTCCGAACAGCACAACGCTTCCATCCAAATGTTAATGTTTTTTTGTTGTTGTTTAATTTGCGAACTTATTTATCTGCTAGTCTAGAAAGGCTGCCTTGTGCTCGGGATGCTGAGCACAGCCGGTCTGCGCTGCTATGATTAGATGGCTAAGACCCAACCTCAGCAGCTGCTAATCCTGACTATTAATTAGAAGATTTGGGGTAAGGATTCCAGCACGGAGGCTCAGTTAAGCTCGAGCAGTTTCTGCATTTTCTTCCTCCTCCTCCTCCATCCCCTTACAGCCACCCATCCCTGCCATAATCCCCTGCCAAAGCCATCGGGGTCCGGCCCACATCGCGGGCTCCGACCTTCATCCCTGCAAAGCAAAAGAAGGGAGACAGCGGCGGTGACACAGGGAACTCATCCCAGCCTGAAATGACAGCATCTTCTCCTCGGGCCAGTTCATTAATTTTTATATCGCAGTGGCTTTGAGAGGCTTCAATTGAGGTCAGGGCCCTCTTTATTGGGTGCTGCGGATGTGCATGGCACTGCGCTGCTCTGCTCGGGAGTATTTAGGTCCCGCTCACATTGCTTTGCCTTGCTGCCTGATTTCGGCTGTGTCATTGCTCCTCTCTGCCAGGCAAATTGGGGTCATGGCTGCCTCCTGGCCCCAGCGCTGCTCTGTGTCCCCAGGCTGTCCCCAGGCTGTCCCCTCTGCTCTGACCTTCGTTCAAGCTGCATTGGCAAGCAGGATGCTCTCAGGCATCTGCCAAGCTCTGTTTGAGCACGCAGAGGAAGGTGGCATCTTGAAAGCTGGGCAAACACAGCCCAGGAGCTGCCGCTTTCCAATTATTTATTTGCAATGGAAGCTAACTTGCTTTAATTGTGTTTAGGGCAGCATGCGCTGCATGCATCCTGAGGATGGACAGCACAGGTGGCAGCGGTTCTCAGGATGCACCATGTGTTCTTTGGGCATCTGCCATCTTGGTACAGCCCAAGAGGATGTGGGATGCTCTCAGTTATCAAAGAGGAATAGAGATACCTACTGGGGTCCCATGGGATGGGTACCATTGTGGTTCAAACATAAAAAGCTCTTGGGTGACTCAGGAGGAAAAAAAGAAAGGCTGAAGAACTGATGAACGTGGGCATCTTCTCTGGATGGCTTTTTGATCCTCACTGGCCACTGAATAGGCAGAAGCATTGCAGAGCCATCTGTACCCACCTGTTGCCTTCATTGGGCGCTAGGGGAAAGTCAGACCCTGGTGCTGTTGCCTCTGCCAGGGACTGATGGATGGCACATGAGCCGTGGGATGGCTTTGCCAAGCCTTGGTGGATGGGGCTGCGAGCTGTGTGCTTTGAGCAGCACAGGGGCAGAAAACCCAGTGCTGAGGTTTTTGCCCTCCTGCTACCTGTTTTCATGCCCCCACACATAGGATGGGTGCAATGAGAGCTGTCCCAGTTTGGGGACAAACACGCAGACACGGTGCCGCTGAGCTGAGGGCGCAGGTTCGCCTTGGACTGCACCCAAGGAAGGTGCTCAAAGCCATTAACATCTCCGAGAATGAAATATCGATGGCCAGAAAGCTGTTAACAGGAACAAGAGAATTGGCAACGCCAACACCTGGGATCCTGCCCATTCGGCCTGAAAAAATAGAAATAAGAAGGAAAGGAGGGGGAGGCCCAAAGAGAGGGAATGGAGGTGAGACAGAGGCAGCAGCTCCAGGAGGTGAGGGACCGTGGGCTGACAATGCACAGCCGGGCCTTTCTCTGTATTGTTCCTCCCCTTTTGCATTTTATAAACTAAATTGATTTACAGAAGAGAGGCCCGCTTACCACATTCAAAGTGAGCATCTCTCGCTTTCTAAAGGAGGCAACAGCTTTAATTGAATTTCTGAGGGTTTGCTTTCTCCGTTTCCATTTTTTCTCTCCCTGTCCTCCTCCTGTAAATCAGTATATTGCATCTGAATGAGAGGCAGGCACACATCCAAGCCTGTGCTTGGGAACGCTGCCACCACAACCTGCCCATAGGAGGGAGCAGGGGGGGATTCCCCTTTTGCTTTTGCTGGGACCCCTCAGCAGCTCTCCTCCTTGGTGCACCCCCTGCATCCCGTAGCCTGTATGTTAGGCAATCGCAGATGATGGCAATGGGGAGAGGAAGGTTTGCAAAGCAAGACCCCAGCAGCATCCCCATCCTCAGAAGACCACAGAGCCCTATCAGTGCTCACCATCTGGACAGCTTTCAGCCCTTTTGTTCCTCTGTGGCTCTTCCTCATCCCCCCATCTCTCCACTGCCACAATGAGTAGAGAAAGTTTTTCTGAGCAGGAGATAATTAATTCCGAAATGAGACAAACATTTAACCTTGGGTCAAACGAAAGACTGAGTCGATCCCCAATGATTTCCTTTTTTTAATCCTTTTCCCCAAATAAGAATAAATTACTATCACTGAATTGAGAAAGAAAAACCACTGCGACTTGCCCAGCTCTGCTGCCAACTGTTCTGCTCAAGGAGCCAAAGTGAAGGAGGAAGACAGGAGCTCATTTTGTGCAGCTTCCCAAGCCATGGGGACCAGAGCATCTCTGCACGGCAACATCCGTATGTAGCACAAGCTTTGTCATTTAATTTTGTTGAGCATGGGTCCCAGTTTGGGGTAGGTTGGACAGAGCTCCACTGAGAAAGAGGCCTTTTTTTTCCTCCCCCACCATCAAATTTGCACTTTTGCTGCCTGACCACAAGACTAATATAGGAACGCAATGGATTGCAATGACCAGGAGTTCATCTCCAATGGGATGGAGCTGAGATGGGCACACCATGGCCATGTGGGTGCTCGGAATGAGCTGGCACGGTGCCATCACCTTTGGGCTCCTGTTTTCATTCCCCCCCTCCCCTCTGCCCATTGTAATCCCATTTTGCAGCCTTGCTTTCTGCCTGACATTTGAAGGATGAGCTATTAACGTTGCTAAATTAACAACTGTTATGGAGTGTATTTGAGAAGATCATAAAAAAATCAGTAATGTCATCATGTCAAGCAAAGTTTCTGCTCTTTTTTTTTTTGCTTCTTCTTTTTTTAATTATGCATGTATTCTATTTTTCTCCCTTCCATCATTGATCTGAAGCTTTCAGAGGGCCATTAATATACCTGACCACATCAGAATCTGTAATTATTGCTGCCCAACCAAACAAGTAATCCTCCGGGGGCTCTGGAGGAGCTGCAGCTGTTCCCATGCACCTCGGAGCTCTCTCACGGAGCTCACCCCTTCCCTTTGCTTTCTGCATACATCAAACAACGACTCGTCATTTCCAGCCCTCATCCCTCCTTTGGGAGGCTGAGCAAAGCCTGAAGACCAAAGCACGTGCGTGGGGATGGGACGTTGTCTCAGCATCAATGGCCAATGCCAAGCTGCCTGTTTTCTCCATTTATTATACTTGTCCCCAAGGTAAGCTCTCCCATTTACTCCAACAAGAACAACTTCTAGAGAGCAGAGCAGACGTGGGCAGGGCTGTGCAGTGTTGGCAACCACAGCACAAACTTTGAAAGAGCAAAAAACTCTTCGTGTTCCTGCAAGGGGAAGGCAGGGAGCCAGCTGCAGAAGGAGCGGGGCAGCGCGCATCTGTCAGCGGCACAGCAGGGAGGCAACGCCTTCCACCTGGCACAGCAGCAACCCGAGCAGAAAAGGGAGCAGGGAAAAGATGCTCTGGGCTCTGTGGGGCTCTGGGTGCTTTCTTCTTCTTTTTGAGCTGTTTCTAAGAATGGTCTGAAGCTCTGCTCGGAGAGGGGTCAGCCCAGAGATGCTTTGCTCCTCCAGCCAGCACCAAAGGATGATGACCACCAGCCAGATTTGGGGGTACTTTTGCTTTGCTCCATCACTCAGCTCAATGTGGGACTCATCCTATCACCCCAGAGCCCTGTGGTGACACAGGGACCATGCACAGACAAAGCAGATGGCTCTGGGGGAGCAGCTCTGTGCTGCTGCCGGAGATGCTATTTCTTCCCAGTGACTGTAGAGGGAAGTAGATGACTAAAGAGACTTTTTGCCTATGGCTGAAGCGAAGTGGACTGAATCCACGGCAAGCCCAGATCGATACCTTCCCACAAAACCTTCCATCCCAAGACTATTTTGGCAGCCAGCATCATGCATGGGCACCCTGAAGCTGCTGGTTGCCTCCATCCCTCAATGGCTAATGCCAGCCACATGCATAGCTCCAGTCCCAAAAAGCACTATATGTGCCTAGAGCATCTCTTTTGCCCTTTTCTTGCTCATGGCATCAGGACAGAGAAGCCTCTCTCTAACCCCAAGGAGGCAGCCCCCATTGGGTGAATCCCCACTGTATCTTCACCCGGCACAATAATACTGATGGTTCATTCAGTGGCTTTCCTGCCAGTGTAACTCACGGCTGCCACTTTTCCTCACCTTCCTGCCCATCCTCCTCATGTCTCACAGCTCTCACCTCCACCCTTTGGAGGCACAGTTCAGCTCTTGCTGCCTACACAGCAAACACCTGCACCGAAACCTCCTGTTAGCACTCTGGCATTTGATACATTATCAGTAAAGATACACAGAGGGAAGAAATATATTGTGCAAATTACTTGATAATGCACAGCAAGCAGGCACCATGACCTTAAAAAATGCCTGTTAGCAGGAAAAGAAAAAGGGGGAAGAAAAGAGATGAGAAGACTTTGCTGGGAGCCTTGATAGTCCAGGTGGAAAATGGAATCTTTTCTTTTTTATGGTTTCCAGTCTGTTTTAACTCTGCCCTCCAGGTCAATAATCTCGGTAACAACCTTTTCCTCCAAGAAAATGTTAGAGCTCGTGCTGGTCCCCGTTGGAATTAAAGTTCAGGTGGCTGCGAGAGGCGGCTCAGCACAGAGACAGTGCCTGGAAGCCAAAATAGCACCAGGATGGCTACGATGGGCAGTGGGGCTGGCATGGGTGCTGCCAGCACCTCATTTTCCTTCTGCCTTTTCTTGTTTCCAAACTTATTATCCACTCCCTCCCACTACAGGTCCCCTTCGGAATGGTGGTGCAGAATGTGGTCAAAAAGGAAAAGGATGGGTTTCCATGGCAACCCCTTTCCCATAGGAGGGATGCAGGCACCTGCACCTGGCTGCTGCCACAGCAGCAGGGTGGGAACACCCCTGTGCCACGGCTGGGCAGAGGGCAGTGCCCCATCGGGGAAAAGCAATGCAACAGCACCTCCAGCTGTGAGCTGCTCCAGAAGCACCACGCATCTCCCCAGGAGGGCAGAGGTTTGCCACCCTCTTCTCTCCCGTGGGAACAAGGGCACATCTGCAACGGCAATGCAAACTGATGCTCGCCTCTTCCGCCCCCCACCAGCCTTAATTCAGAGCTAATTGAGATTTCGGTGCGCTGCTCAGCCCTCGCTGTTTGGATTTGGGATGCCTTTCTGGCAAGCGCCCATTGCCAATTTGAATTTCACCCCGCAGTTCTCGCCGTGCAGCTCTACCCCAAAGCCCACGCACTGTGTCAGTATTTAGAGAGATTCAGCATAACACAAGTTGACATCCAGAAGACGAACTGGAATGCGAATAATGCCCCTCTGGTGCGCTGAGCCCCCCCCTACCCCTCTCCGATTCCCTTTTATGTATGGGGTTTTTTTTACACCTCAAATCTGTAGAAGGAGGAATGCAACTCCCAGAAAGCAGAACTCACACGAGGAAAGAGAGAGAAGGACGGCTCCAATCGCTCCCTGCATGGAACCAGCTCCTTGCCATGCCAACACCACATCATCTCCATCCTGCACCATCCCCATCCCACTCTCTGCAGGGTTTCCACTCACTCCCAATCCCCTTCAGAGCCTTCGGCACCGGGAGATTGGCCCAGAGCTGCTCAATATCAGCAGCAGCGGGGGTGTGAGCAGAGCTCCAGGTGCTGGGGAGCTGAAGATGAAAACATCTTGGTGTCCAGAGGTGAGGGTGATAACAGCCTTGAAATAGATCTGAGATAGCGTCAGAGGCTCAGCAGCACGTCGGGGCTCTGAGAGGGGTGGTGGGCAGGGCAGACGTATGGTGACAGAGGGAATCTGGGGATGCAGAGGGCAGTATTGGCAGTGGACATCTCATTTTGGGGTGCGAGCCATGGCCAGGGCATCCAGACAAGCTCCTCCTGCAGGATGCACTGTGATTTTGATACAGGATACGAGCACAACCAGCCGTGCACAGAACCCCCTTTTATGACAGCAATAAGCTCCTTGCTGGCTAGGCTTGTTGCCTCCATAGCCATAGGGATGTGCATGAAATGTGATGGATGCGTTGGTCCTCTGCATCACCATCTGCTCTCAGCCACCCTCCAGGATCCCCACAGTGGAAGCAGAGTGCAAAGGGCTGAGGGTGAAGCCAGCAAATCAGCCCGGCTCCCAGCAGAGTCACGTTTACACTCCCTATCTGCTCGTGCATCTTTAATCCTGCAGGAAGGATGCTCTGCTCCCTGCATCCTGATCACTGCTGCCCAAACGCCAGCGCAGGACTCCTCCTCCCACAAATCAAGCCCAAATGGGATGTCAGAGAGAAATCTGTGGGGCAGGAGGGTAATTTTTATTGTCTTTGAACAGCTGTGCACACAGGCAAACAATTGGCATGCTGCTCAGGAGAGCCAGCTTGCTCACTCTGCCTCGCAGTTGCAAGGACAGACAGGATCCCAGCAGCTGGATGCACTCATTGGAGCACCACTGGAAAGCCAGGAGGGAGCTGAGGGACTGCCTGCTGCAACCTCCTGCCCTATCCCTAATGAACGCTGTTCCATCTGCTTTTTAAGCCCCAGAAGCACACGTTTGCCCCTTCCATCCATAAGCAACCCCAGGGAGGGGTTTGGGTTTTCCCTGCAGCCCAGCCGCGCATCCCTTGAGTCCAACCCATTTCTCAGCTGCAGATCTCCCCCTCTGCAGGAACATTTCCATCCTGGAGCACATTCACATTGCCTCAGCCTCCTCATCTCCAGCCTCAAACCTCTGGGAAAAGCTCAGGAGTAATTAAAAGGAAAAGTTGGGTGTGCTCAAACTTCTCCCAGCCGCGGTCATGGTGGCCTCTGCCGCATGGCATATTTCATGGCGGCGACAGAGACCTTCCGTGTGTCCTTGCTCTGAAGGAGCGTGATGGATCTGGCTTTTACAAGGAACAAAGAGGCCATGATCTGACATCAGCGTGATGAATCGCCCTTTTTTTCTCCCCCAAATGATTACTTGAGAAAACTTTGCAGTCAGTAAATATTTACCGGGGAGACCACAACCATCACCTATCCTTAGGACGTAATAAAGCAGCGCTTCATTAAGAGCTGTACCACTCCCTGTCCTTTATGGGAAGTCATAGGGGTGGAAGAAAGGAGCGTTTCCAAAGCTGGGAGGAGGAAAATCAAATATCCCAATCAGCTCTCCCAGCATCCCAAAAGAGGCGAAACCCAATGGCTCATGGAGGAAGCAGTGCCAGCCACAGGGGAAAAGCCTTATCTCCGGGATAAAACGAATAGATCAGGAGAAACAAATGGAGATGTATACGAGGGGAGGCGAATTTATAAACAGGAGCTTATCAGAAGGCAAAGCAGATAATGAACAGCTCTTCAGATCTAGGTCTTGAGCTCACAGAGGACAGAAAAGAGAATGGGATTCCTTGGGAAATGGAAAGGGCTGATAAGAGCCCACGGTGACTTAGCAAACATCATTGAATTTTTTTTTTTCACACAAAATAAAAACACCAAACAGCAAAACTCCTTTGTCTTCACATGAGAAAATTACCCACAGCCCCTGAACAGACTTTTGGCTCCGAACCACACGGGCTGGGAGAGGGAGAACGGAGTCCTTGATGCCTCCCAGTAAAACTGAGCACAAATGGGCTGATTGGAAATTCTCTTTCAAGGCGGCTTCAAAGCAGGAGGGCAGCACGGTGGGGGCTGCCTGCATGGCAGCGTTTGACTATGGGGCATCCCAAAGGGCAGGAAAATGGGGGTGCCGCGGGATCCCCCCGAACCCCTGCAGGATGCAGCCAGCAGCGCCCTAGGTCTCCTTGGCATGGTTCATTGCAGCCCTAAGCCTGCATGGCTCTGAGCCCGGGCTGTCACCCAGCTCATGTCTGATGGCTTTTGACTAATCAGACAATTTTTTTTTTTGCTATCGTTCTTGTTACCTGTGTATTTATTTACAGTCAATTGTTCCCTATTTTCGCTCCATTTACGTACCATCTTGTTTATGATGCTGCTTAAACGCCTGCCGTTGAGGTAATTATGTCACTGGAAAAGCAAAGGAAAAACAAAAGCACATGCACGGAAAGAGAAGAAAAAGGTTTTCATCCTTCAAGAGGAGCTGGAAGGCACAGCTGCAAGGGGCTGTGCATGTCCCCATGTCAAGGTTCAGCCTGGATGGGGCTGGAAATGAGCCTTGACATGGGGACATGGGGACATCCTGCAGCAGGGTGATGGGTACTTTCATGTTACTCAATGCACTTGGTTCATCTGGCTGTGTTTCTTCCTCTTGCTGGGGAGGACGGAGTGGGAGAGGGTCAACAAAATGACCGAGAGACCAAAGGGAGAACACACAAACACCACATCAGCACTCGTTGGCTTCCCTCTGCTAATGACCGAGCCACAGTTGTTCAGCCCGACAAATTCATTCATTCCCATTCAGCTTTTCTCCTTATTATTATTTTTGGTCGCCTTATCAAGGGGCGATTCCCTTTAAGCCATCCTAATCAAATTTGCAGAGGCGGACCTGAATAAGCCGCCTGCCACAGAGAGCTGCAATCCCTCCAACTGCTGCCAGCACCACAAAGGGCTCCCAGCCCTGCAGGGACAACGGGGAAAAGCTCATTTCCTTTACTGCTTGGCCACACTCCTGCAGCCCCGCTACCATTCCCATCCTGCAGCATCACTCCCACTTGTGGGTGCTGCCTCCTCCATCGCCACTGTCTCTTCCCAAGCAGAATTTAATTGCATTTAATTGCTTGGGCGCGATCGCAAGCAAACACCACAGGTCAGCACTGCTCGCCCCAAGCATGGGCTTTGCTGCAGCAATGGGTGCCTTCGGACGCCGCAAAAAAAGGCGACGGCTGATTATTATTACTTATTTATTAATTTTTTTTCTTTTTTTGCGTTTCGGATATTTTACAGCAAATTACCTCAGTTTGTGGCACTTCTTCTTCCTTACATAATTGTTATAAATAACCTTCAAACAACATAAAAGCCATAAACATTGCAAGGGAAGGAAGAGTAAATTGCAGAGATTTCAAAGCAGATGAAGGAGGACTGGAGCGCCGATAAGGCAGCGGATGGAGGCGGCCTCCGCTGCTCTGTTTGTTCTCATCCCTCCCCCCCAAAAAAAGATATCTATCTTCTATTTCTTCAATAAATATCCAACTGCAAACAAATATTTCCTCCCCTCTGGGATATGGGAAGCTGCATACCAAATCGCACCATGGGTACGTGGTGAAGGCACTGGGGATGGGTGGTGGGAGCAGTTTGGGGGGTATAGGGGGAAGAGGGGATATTCCCATGGTGCCCACCCGAGCTGCCCCAAAAGCAGCATGGGACTCTTTTCAACCCTCACCTGTTTCCCCTAATTGAAGCCTTTCAGGGCTGGGGATGGGTGGAGGGGATGCTCACAGCTGCATCCCCACTTTGTGCAGATTGGGAACAAACGACATCCAGGTGAATTGCACAGGGCAGTGATGGACCTCAAGTAGCCTGGAAGCCCTTTCCCCTCCAAAAAGAAATGAAAAATAGGAGAGCAAAGACCTGGGTCAGTGCTGCAGAAGAGTGCTGTGCCATCCCCATGCTGTGGGGAGCATCCTTTGATGCCACCACCATGATGCTCCTACCCCAACATCACCAACGCTGTGCCATCAGCCCAGTGTCACCACCCCAAAGCCATCACCCCAATGCCAACTCACACTCCCAAGCCCTGAAGGCTGGGGATGAGGCAGCAGCACAGAGCAGTGATGGGGAGGTTTCCTGCACGGGGATCCCACCGCCTCCCTCCCGCCTCTGGGATTGTGAAATAAATATTTGGTCTTTAAAGATCATTTTGTTGCTCGCAGCAATCAGCTCAGCCAGGTTTTTAGTGTTTGTTTATGGTTGATACCATATGATTCAATAAACTCTGGCTGAGAAACATGTGCATAATTAAGTTTAAAAGGCAGCCTCAGCTCCACTCCACGACTTGGATTTCAAGCCAGGCTTTATGCAACAAATTCTGTTTATTGCTGACATCGATTCATCCTTCCCTCCCCTTCATTCATTGAATCAGAGCTATTTGAAAGATCCAAGGCTTTTAGCGAGCCTGCCACAGCATGGATGGGATGCTACATGGGAAAATGCAATCTCCTTTTTGCCTTAGAGCTGCTCTTGTCATGGTGAGGGCTTCCAGCCGATGGTCCCTGCTTTGGAACATCCCAATGCAGCCTTGCAAACCTCCTCTGTTTTTTGCCTGTATAAATTATTTATTGCAGTTCAAGGCATTTCTAGGGCAGCCCGCATCTTAATTACATCTGGACACAGTTCCCAGCACTGGGTGTGGGTTGAGAGCTGTCTGTCTCAACACACATTGTCCCCATCGCCGCGACAGCCCCTCTTTAACTCCGCGAGCAAATGGAGCCTCACTGCTGGTAATCTTTCCTTTAATTAAAAAACACTGTTTTATCAGAAGCAGAATCAGCACTGAAAAGGATCCGTTTCAATGAATTCTCCCCCACTTACAAAAGAAAAGAGCTGAAATAATCAGAAAGTCGAACTCCGATGCTTTCAAATTGAGACCTCCGGCTTTTTCAGCCGAGAATGCCATCTCATTTTGAAATGTTAATTGATGGTAAGAAGCATTAGAAGGCAGACAGGCAACAAAACCCTTCCCTGTTCTTTGCAGGGAGCCGTGCTGTTGATGGAAGACGCTGCTTTCCGGTCCCCACCTCCAGGAGAACTTTGGAGATGTCTTTTGGACAGCTTTGTTGGAGGTATGAGGAGGGGATCGGAAGAGCAGCACCATCCCCACCCGGCCCTGCTGCCCTCTACCAGGCAGTGCTGGGCTCTTAGAGGTGTCCATACAAGCATCTACACCTACATAAGGGCCTTACGTTGCTGTTCAGCTCGGATATCAGAGCGTCCTTTAATTGGCTGCAGTGCGCATTTCTCCACGCGCTGCCAGGAATGGCTCCCACGGGATTCCAACTCCTGCAGCTGTTATCCCACTCATCCCTTGGGTTTATCCCAGCCACTCCTGGGGCTCTTCCACCCTGATCCCCAACAGATCCCCATTTCCAGGCAAATCTGTGCTCTGAAGAGCAATTTCCATTTCCATCCCAGTGCAGAGCATCCCTGGCCCAGGTCTGGGGTGAAGCACTGATTCTGCATCCCATACTATGGGCTCAGCCCAAACTTTTGCTCCTGTGAGCTTTGCAGTAAGGATGGAATGCTTCCTTGTTACAAAGGTAACACACTCCTCCAGGCCTGGCTCATTTTCCCCCTTCTCCCTTTTCCCAGCAACGCAGAGAGGGAAAAGTCAAAAGGGGGGAAAATGGGAAAAGGGAGAAGAATGGACTCCCACCTCCACACTGAGCACATCTCCGGCTCTGAGCATACCACACCACTCCTCAGAGCTTACAGCAGCAACGCCAAGCTCTTACCTCACTCTTTACATCCCCAAAGTGCCATACAAGCATTAAGCAATTAATTGCGTTACACTGAAGTGCCTTTTACTCTCTCCCCCGAGGCGCAGGCCTCCAACCCAGCATCCCAAGCTGCATTTTCCCACGTGCCCATTGCCAAGGCTGGAGCTGGAGGAGCAGCCTCTGCTTCACTGTTCATGGGGTGGAAGGGCCAAAAACCCGCAAGGATTTTGCAGGCCATGGCCACGGTGCCATTGGAAGGGCTGCTCGCTCCCCAGGCTGTAAAATGAGCACCCAAATGCACAGGCAAAGGTTAGAGCCACGTTTCAAGGCGGGAGGGGGACCCTCAGCAGATGAATTATTCAGCTCCCGAGCTGCCTACTGAACATTATCAGCTAATGATCTGTAATTATTAATAAATAATTTAAGCTTTAATAGCTAGGAAATGAAATGCTTAATTGCATCATAACATAATTAATGGAATTAGCTACTATGAATAAAATGAGGAGTGGTAATTATTATTTTTTTTAATTATTTTTAAGTAAAAATCCTTCTTCCTCGTACTGCTTGCGGGTGATTTTGGGTGGTGGGAGGAGGAGGAGAGGCTATAGGAGCACAAACAGGGCTCAGCTCTCCATCCACACAGCAACAAGGGAAGGAAAATGGGAGATGAAGTGGACAACGCCATACAATCCGGCACCAGACCCACCTGCAGCCCCAGACTGGGATCCTATGTGCCCCAAACTGGGGGCAGTGCCACCCCCTCAGGCCAGCTGCCATCACAGCCTCCATTCAATGCCAATGAGCGCTCACAGAGTGCAGCCATCAGACACAACCCAGCGTTAGGGGTTTTTATTTGGCAATCATATATTTTCATCCGTTATGGTGATGAAGCACTTGGGTTTTATGGGGTGTTTTAGTGCGTCGTTTCACTGCGTCTCCCAATTACTCCACTAACGTTTCAGGGTGACATGGACCATTTTCCCCTTTTGCTAAAACAGAGCATTTTCAGCAATGGGATGGCCGTGAGCACACGTCTGCTTGTAGAGGGAAACAGCCCATTAAAGCCTGGGAATTCAATTCCAAAGCCTGCTCGTCATTAATATACCTTATAACACACACGTGGGCAAAAACCAATGTTACTACAAGATAATTGTGTGAGTGTTGTAGTGATGGGCACAACGCTTCACTGGGGGTTGAGTATCTCGCTGCTTTGCTTGCACCCACCCTCACCCCAAAAGCAACGTAGAGAGGTTTCCCAAGCTCATATTCTTGGTCAGTGCAGGTTTAATGCCATGGAGACCATAGAATCATAGAATCACCAAGGTTGGAAAAGACTCACGGGATCACCCAGTCCAACCATCCACCCATCACCAATAGTTCTCATTAAACCACGTCCCTCAACGCAACACCCAAACGATCCTTGAACATCTCCAGGGTCGGTGACTCCACCACCTCCCTGAGCAGCCCATTGCAGTGCCTGAATGAGGGTCTTTGCATTGATTCTTATTTACAACAGCTACATAAGGAGCTCCCTGTCTTTGGATGCTGTCTGAGCGCTACGGATGGCGCTCTCCCTGAAGGTCACAGTTTGCAAATGAAGGCTGAGGTCATCAGCCCCTCACCCAAAACTGCAGTTAGATTATTTCTCTTTGAGCTGCTGGGAGAAAAGAAGGGCTACAAAATAATAATCATCATAATAATAAAAAAATAAAAGAGCAGACTATCTCACAAGCAGCCAAAATAGGAAAAAATCACGAGCCTTCCAAGAGTGACAGTTTGCAGAGCGTTGCCAAGCTTAATCGTCACCATTAAGCAATTATTACGGATGAAAACAGAAAGCATCAGCAGCCTCAGCCCTCAGCCTGCTTGGGAATGAGACAGAAAGGGGTGAGACAGCAGCAGATACTTTCTAGTCGAGGGATCAAACCGCATTCCTGTCACAAAAGGCTCCCCAGCCCATAAATAATAACATGAGTGACAACTGCAGGGCTGACTCCACCTCGAGGTGCCACCCAGTTGTCCCCCACCCCCAATCCTGACTCAGAATTCATTGCGGAATTAATGGGGTCTGGGTGGGTCCCACCCCATGGTGATGGGGATGGTGTGCCAACGCAATGGGACTCAGGCACAGCCCCCATGAGGGGGAAGGGAAATGCTCCATGAATTAGGAGTAAACAGATTTGATTCAGTCCAGAGCCTTTTTTGGGTGTGTTTTCTTTTTCCCCCCCTTTCCTTTCATGGTAAATTTTCGGCAACAAGGCAGCCAATGGCAACAGAGCACAGGGATTGAAAACGGTTTCAAAGGAGCCTTATCATGCTGGGGACATATGCACATTGAGCCTTGTAGATAGGATGAGTGTAGGTCCCTTCTGCGGGAGGCAGACAAATATATACTGTTTGCATTTGCTTTTGCCTTTTCCTTTGGGTTGCATTTTCTTTTTCTTTTTTATTTGGGGGGGGGGGGGGGGATCCAACCTGTCAGCATTTACTGATTTGGGCTGAGACTTCAGGAATTCAATAAATCTCTTCCTTAAAGGGACACTGTCACCGTAAAAACACACCACCGGAATGCAGTGTGTTTTCTCAAGATAAAACCCCAAATCCTCACCAACGTTCCTCATAATATCAGAAATGCTGAGAAGGAGGGGGAGTGTTTTAATGCACACAGCTTTCCTTCCACGTGCTGCAGGCAGAGCGAGGCCACAGGTGTTTGGTTAAGTAGATAAGGGGGTGGGTGGACGGATAGATGGATGGATGGATGGATGGACAGATGATTGGATAGTCAGATGGACAGAAGGATGGATGGAAGGACAGATGGAAGGATGGATGGACAGGCAGATGAATGAACAGGTGGATGGACAGACAGGTGGATGGATGGAAGAACAGATGGACAGAAGGACAGATGAAAGGATGGATAGGAGGACAGATAGAAGGATAGATGGACAGATGGATGGGCAGGTGGATGGATAGACACATGGATGGATGGAAGGACAGATGGATAGAAGGACAGATGGATGAATGGATAGAAGGAAGGATAAATGGACAGGTGGGCGGATGGATGGACAGATGGATGGATGGACAGACGAGTGGGTGCTGCCTCAGTACAAGAGGAGATGGGCAAAGAGAGAGTTGTACTTTGCAAAGTAAAGGCTTATCATAACTGCACCTACCATACAATACAATAAACATGCCAAATATACACATATAGCAACAGCAATAAGCCCAAAATAGCAGTTTTTTACAAGGAAAAGAGGACAGATTTAGCATACATCATTTCAGTGCACACGGTGCACTGGGTGCCATCGGGATGCTGCGGTCTCCATCCCTGCCCCACATCCTCCTCCCAACCCGGCTGCAACTCCGCAGCGTCCTTCACGCTCTGGATCACCCGGCGCCAGAGAGCTGTGAGCTAAGGAGGCTCCCGAGGAGGATTTAAGGAGGAAAGGGCAGCATGGAGCCCTGCAGCAGGAGGGATGCTCATCAGGATGCTGCTTCCCCATTAAGTTGACCACAATGGAGAAAGCTCGAGCAGAGGAATGCTGCACCCATAGCTCCCAGACCCGCACCTCAGCCCTGTGGAAGCATGAGCACGGGGTTTTTGGAGGGTTGCTATTTGTTTTGGAGAGCTTGCTTTTCTCTTTTCATTTAGCTTGGCAGAATTTCAATACTTCTGCCTTTCACCTCAATAAAAACAGCATGTCAGGCAGCAGGTTTTGATGATGGAGTGACCTTTTCCACATGCAGAAAACCCATACATTTTCTTGTATTTGGGGGGAGAGCGTAAAGCTGCTTTTGATGAAAAACAAAGCCTCAAACTCCACGGGTGATATCACCGTGAAACAGAAAATTACTGTAATGCTGGCTTTTTTTTTCTTAACTATGCCGAGTGACACCAGGATGCAACTTCCATTAACACTGAGTTATTTGCACGCATAGAAAATTGCCACCACCAACACCACAGCCCCAGGGATGCCCGGACCCATCCCAGGACCAGGTCAAAGCCTGGGGCACTACATATGCCCACATGCAGGAGAATTTCACATCGCTCTTTGCCTGCTTTGTCCTTTCCCATTTCCAACTCTCCATGGAGCAGCCTGCAGATAAATAACGATGCCTACAGAAACTCATTGAAAGCCGTGCGAGCGCATCGTGTCCACGTGCCATCGTCCCGTTCATTAGCACATTGTTGATGTTCATTAATCGAGTGTAAAACTGTAATTAAAAATAATCTCCTTTTCTTCAAGCGGCAGCAGAAGCAAAAGAAAGAGGACGCCGAATAAGGGGAAATAAAACTGACGCATGAATTTGCTAATTGCAGCTGTGGGAGCACGATGGCAAAACAATTTGATGCCTTGTGCTGGTGCTGCGGGGACACGTAGGGGTCTGGCACTCACTGTATGCTGCAGGATGGGTTCTGTGCAGGGGAGATGTAGGGCCAGGCTGGGTTGCTCCTGCCCCATTCCTATTGGGACCAAGCAAGGAAGGATGAGGATGAGAATACCAAATGATGAAGAGGAGGTAGGAGGGAAGGATGCAGAGCAGACTCCTATTGGGATCACTCTTCCCGACCCTGCTCCTGCTGAGCAGGGCAGTGCTTTATGTTGGCTGATTTATCTCCTTCGGTGGAGATTTCATTTCAAGTTGGAGGATGTTCAAAGTAAAGCCAGCCCTGTTACAGACTTAATTGGACCATATTTCAATCCTGGTTCATCTATTCAGCGTGGATTCCTTATCCTAGGTCCATAAACTTTTATTAAGTTATATATCAAGGAATATACATATAGGGTATAGAGATACAGCCCTGCTTACACGTTTTTGGAGATGAGAAAGGCAGCGGCCGTGCAGACGTGGGCTGAAGGTAATGGGGTGTCAGTGCTGGGACGGAGCAGCAGTGCAATGCAATGGGGCAGCGCTGATCCCACTGGGACCAGGGGAACGTGATGGCACAAAGCATCATGGTGAAGCAGCACGAGGCCTCCCAGCCCCTCCCTGCCCTCTGCATTCTCATCCTGCCTCCCTGCTCGCCCCTCCTCTTCGTCAGCTGAGCTTGTGTTGCAGACAAGTAATTACCGGCATGTTATCCGCGCTCAGCCGCATGTCGTAGCAGCGCCTGCTGATGTACAGTAGCAGGCAGCTTGATAATGGGACGCATTTAAGCTGATTGCCACTGCAGATAAATGATTCCTCTGAATGGATGCACTTTTGTTAAACTTCTGAAGGCAGAGGGAAAAGTTACCTTTTTCTTCCAAAAAGCACCCTTTGAAAAGGCCGTGCCTCCCCCGAGATTCTCATTTCAGATTAGGATATCAGGTGTACGGCGAGAGACGTCTGATTCCCCGGCTGTCAGGGCTGCTGTTTGATATTCAAACCTGTCATTTGATCGTTCCTGAATAGCTGCCTTGGTGTCCTTGAGGATAGCTCTATTAAATGCCGAATTCACTCCTGGTCCCGCTGTATCCACGATGAGACAGAGCAACTCTCACGCAGGAGAGCGGGCGGCATTAACACAGTGGTGAGAGTGGGTGGAGAGGGAAGGGGACGGGCAGGGGAGGGAGAGACTGGGAATAAAACCCACTTGAGCTGGAGTGCCTGGTTGTGCTGAAAGGCGGACTGGAGAGAGCGGCCCGAAGATCAGAAGGCAACAATATCTTTGTGAGATACAAAGAGGAAGAGATGAATTCAGTGCTTCATGCAAAGAACTCCATTGCAATGGGCTTGGGTTTTTCTTTTTGTTCAGCAACTCGTCAGGAGATATTGGGTTGCACTTTGGCATCTAAAGAGCTGGAAAGCATGGGATGCTGCCAAGATCCCATGGGCTGCACGTGGACACAGCCCAGCAATCGCCTTCTGTTGTCACCATGCACCGACCTGCCCGGGCACAATGGCGCTCGATGCAACGACTTGTTCACACCAGATCTCAGTGTTGATTGCTGAAGTCTCTTCCAGTTAATTACAGAGTTAATTACCAGCTAATAAGTTTGTTGCTAATAGCTGTAACGGATTTTTTGGCGAGAGTTGTCACGAGGGGCTGATTGGATGCTCTCTTGGGTAGGATCCTCGTTACAGAAACAGATATACTGAAGGCAAATGATCCCAATCTTTTTTTTCTTTGATGAACAGTAAATTATTCTAATATCCTCCACTATTGTATTCGCTTATTATCTATGGGTAATTAGAAGCAAAGAGCTGCAAAGCTGCCCCAGTTGCAGAGAGGAGGCCACAGCAATTGTGCTGCCTTGATTTCTGATGCTCATAGATTGCTTTGTCAGCTCTCGTCTTTCCATTGCTTCCTCAAGACCTGTGGTGCCCCAGCCTTTGCCCTGCATCCCCAGCCATAAATACACCTGCATGGCTGCACCATCCTATCCAAGTGCATGTGACAGCCTCTTACTGCCCTGCACCCTACTTTAGCTGCTAAAAAACCTGTGCTTTTGGGTCTGCTCTTCCAGGTACATCCTAGACTGCTTCTTTCCTCTTCCTCCTCACCACATCATGATCCTACTTTGCATTCCTGCTGCTTTGGGCAGCACCACATGAGCATCAGCACCTTGCAGTTTCCCAAAGGCACTGCAAGCCACTCTGGACACAGTTACAGCTCCCAGGGCAAACATGGCATCAGATCAGCATAATGATGGTGAAAGATCCATAGGGAAGGGAGCCAAGACTGGGAAATGCAACGGATGCATGAAAACAAGATACACGGTTAGGTCTACAAACAGCTGCTTAACGTCCCTCATCCCCCAAGCATACGTATGGGATGCTGAGATCCTAAGCATCTCATGTATGAGAGTTCTGTGAAGAATTACAGTCCATTCCACTGATTCTTAAGCAAACACCTCCACATCTCCTTCCTGGCAGCCAGGACGTGGCACTTTGGCACACAGGAGGTTCTGGAGCTGCCTCCCTGTGAGCAGCATCCCCTCCTCTACCATTGTGCCCCAGCTCATTGGAAGGCAATCTGTGCTAAGCCCTTAAAAGCTGTGCCTGAATGCCGAGCAGCCACGAGCCACACTTGATTTGGATGGAAATTAGCAGCCAGCAGTTGCAGCGAGGGGAAGGAAGCCTTGGAGACCAGGGGAGATTATCAGAAAACAAATGAACAGAACAGCGTGTTGTCCCCAGCATGGCAGCAAAATCAAAGGCGCAGGCAGGAATCCTAACACAGGGGAGGTGAGGTGCAATGCAGGGCATGTGTCCCACCAGCTGCAGCCCCAGCAGGGACAAAGCCACTGCCACAGGGGAGCTGCAGTGCACTTGGCAGCACTTCCAGATCCTTACAGCTCCCAGAGCACAACACAAACGCGCTGCAAACATCCGAGGCAAAGGCTTTATCGCCTCCAAACAGCAGATTGATGGGAGATTCCCAGGGAGCTCAGCCAGGCTTCTGCCTGGCAGCCTTCTTCAGCTCCCATCCCTGCTGCTGAGAGGGAGATAAAGGCAGCAGAAGTCACTGTGGATGGATGGGAAGGGAGCAGAGATACCAAGCAGGAAAACATGGCACGACCTCATACCAAGTCATCACTCCCATAAGCATCCTATGATGCTGTTAGATCAGCCGCACTGTTACAGGGTCCTGGTGAAACCACCTGGGAGGTACAGGTGAAGGCACTACATCAGCAGTCTCTTCCTGCATCCTTGCCCTGCTCCTTCCTCTCCCACCGCACGAACACTTTGCAACATCATCACAGCACCAGAGCTCTCCCATGGATGTGCAGTTAGCAGATATGGCCCCACCATAGACCACAGCACAGTGCTGGGATGGAAGAGGCAATGTCACCTCACGCTCCCTCCCCTAACTCAGCATCAGTGCATCCTATGTCCCTCAGCTGAATTTTGTCACTGCTTTTGGTAGCATTGTGCCACTGGTGCTGGGCTCCTTGTGCACACCAAGCTCGGGAATTGGCTTTCCTCCATCCCCTCCTTATCAACCAGATGCATGCACTGACATCGGGGAGAGGGGGGATCCGGAGGAGGCAGCAGAACAATGCTCGATCTGTACATCACTGCAGGGCAGGAGGATTTGGATTCCATTCCCTGAGCAAATATAGGGCTGGGGACATCAGGCTGAAAGCTGATTTCACAGCAATGGTGGCTAAGAGAGAGCAGCATCCTGCTGCCAGCACTCCTATAGTTAGCAGTCACTGTGCATTTGCCATATACATGGATGCCCAGGCAGCAGGACACATGCCATTAGGTCACTGGGTCACTTGCTCTCCTCCATTGCAGCAGACTTTGCTCCCCATGAAGATTTCTGTTCCTTCCCCCATCAGAAAGCTTTTTTCTCAGCCTGTTCCTTAAACATAGCCTTTTTCCTCATTCCTCCACTTCTGCAGTGCATTTCCATTTCAAAATACCAATGGGGAATCTTTCCCTCCCTCCTGATTCTTCTGCCTTTATGATAACAAGAGATAGGAAAGAAAGAAGAATGGGGAAACTCATAACTGAGTGTGCGAATATACCACCTCAAGCAGCTCCTGTAGCATCACCTTCCACTGGGCAGCTTTGTGGGGTCCATATAAATGGGACCCCCAAGCAAGAGCAGCCCCAACCCCTCCTGCTTCACGTTCTCCCCTTGTCTCAAGCTTGTTTGTGCTGGACTGTGATTTATCCAGCTCCGGATCTGAATAGAATAGATAACAAGAGGCTTTGGATCAGCAGCTGACCCCGACCACATGAGTAATTCTGCAGGTTGCTGTTATCTGGATGTATAGTAAAATAATGATCTGTAAATCAATAAAGCCCTTACTATTATACGCCACAACCATAATACGTATTCATTACAATTTGTAAATGCCACGTCGAGAAAACTAATTCAGAATCCGTTCTGGCTTTCTGTGAGCATTCAGACCCCATCACACACTCTAAATATTGAGCTTTCCTGGAAGCCACGCACAGTGCAGGTCCTGACAGCTGAACACGCTCCTTTCAGGTTGCTGCAGCACGCTGAATAGATGCAGCTGTAATCACCCCGCAGTGAATGACGCCGAAAATTGCAGCTCCCAGAATGCAGAGGGGGAAGCGGAGCCGGCAGCAGGTGACGGTGTTTGAATGTCACTTAAAGTTCACTTTCATTATTTTAATCTCCCATTCAGGCCTGATTATGCTCTAAGAGAAATCGGAACTTAAATCCCAATCAGGCGGACCTGGGAGCGTTGTTGGGCTGACATGTAAAGCAGAGCCTGAGCCGTGATTAAGCAGCAGTATTAGTGAGCTCTGAACAGCTACCAGGAGACTTAGGAGCACGCGGGATTAATGCTGACTAATTTACATGGCCAAAGCCAGCATGCTGGTGGATAAAGGAAAGCTTCACCTCTCGGATGTGGTTGTCACACTGCTGCTTTGCCCCACTTTCTCTCCCTGATGGAGCAGGAAGGATTTTGCCTCGAGTTCCCAGGCATGGTGAGATGCCACTTCTTTAACGCAAACAATTAAGGGGAAGAAAAAAAAAAGGAAGAAAAGATGCTTCATAAGCTGCCTGAAGTGTAACCTCCTTCCAGACAAACCAATTTGCAAAGAGATAGAGCCAGTGGGATCAGGCAATAACTTAATAAGCGTCTCTGAAAAAAACAATGCATTTAAGAACATGGTATTTTTTTCCCCCCTAATGGAGAAACATCAGCTCTGTGGGGAAATAAATGTAGTAAACTAAAGTCCAATCTCCACAAACATTTGTTTTCTTATCTCTGTAAAATCAATATACATGTTGCAATTATGTCCTCCGATGAATCCCCCAAACTTCCAACTCTCTCAAGGCTTCCTGCTCAATTCAAGTTCATTACATCTCCCTTTCTTCATCGAGATAAATTTGGGTTTTTCTGCATTTCTAAGCCCAAGTTATGTTTCATTTTTTTTTTCTTGAGAGGTTTCATTTCTCTTTTCCTTACATAACAGAGGGAGAATAGCACTTCCCTCAGCTTTAATCTAATCAAATTAAATGTAATTTAATTGCTGTGCAAGCTTATATTTGTTAGGAACCCTGGCAGCAAATAAATGAGAATAAAATCAAGGCACACACTCTGCCTGTCAGGGGTCCTCCTTGCTTTGCAGTAGGCTTGCAAGCTGCTCTTCCAAACTCTTACCTCCAGAAGGAGATGGAGTGCATTGTTCTGTTGTTCCACACTGGGCCACTTCGCTCCCATACACCCCCAGCACGGAGATCATAGAATCACTGAGGTGAGAAAAACCTCTCAGATCATCAAGTCCAACCGCCAGCCCATCCTCACCATGCCAATAGGATCACAGAATCATCATGGTTGGAAAAGACCACTAAGATCTCCAAATCCAAACCCAACGCATCCCACCATGCCGTCAACCACATCCCTCAGTGTCACATCCCCATGGTCCTGGAACACCTCCAGGGATGGTGACCCCACCACTTCCCCGGCAGCTGTGCCAATGCCTCACCACACTGCATCCCGTTTGCTATTCCCAAAGTATCAATGGAAATGTGGGTAATAGTCCCTCAGGAGAGTTGGACCAGTTGACCTTCGCAGGTCCACTCCAACTCAAACAATTCCATGATTCCATGATCTATGCCTTCTGCTCCAACACAACAAAGGCCCTCTTGGCTTTGGAGCACAGAGCAGCACTTCTAAAACCCAAAAGATAATGCTGGCAAAAGCTTCCCTCATGGGGTGGAAAGCAAACCCCCCCAAATAGCTGTTGATTTAAGCGTCGAGAATGCATATCTCGTTCATTTTGATGTGCTCAGAGAGGAGACCTCCTTCTTGTGCCTCTCTCATCACTAAAACCACAGCAACAGCCTCTTCAAGAACAATCACTCTGAGCAAATATTTTGCTTCCATTACCAAGTGACCCAAGTTTCCTCGAAGGAGGCTCCCCACAGCTGCCTGCAGAGGAGGTCACGGAGTAATCCAGCATTACACGCGCTACTCTCAGGAACTGAATCCCCTTTTCCCTTTCTCACCAGGCAATAAACAACCCAGAAGTCCTCCCTTTCTGCAGCGACGATCTGTGTTTCACACTTCTGCATGCAGACAGTGCCACAAGACAGATGAGCCCTGTCAGGGGAGCCAACACACTGGGAGCAGAGAGAGACGGCGCACAGCAGAGAGGCGAGCAGTGCTGCTGGGATGCACAGGGTGTGCAAAACCTCCCAGGGCTTTTGCTGCATGCTGGGCTTGCTGGATGAGATCTTACCCTTACTTGATAAAAATCGGTCATTTTTACACTTTTTTCCTCTCCTAGCCTTTTTTCTAGGTTTTTTTTTCATACTAAGACTCCACAGTGCTCCTTTCAACCAGAGCATCTCTCCAAGATGCTCTCCCCAGCACCTGCATGTGGCTCAGGGGAGCACGGAGATGCACCACAGCTGCCTGAGAGCATGAGCTGGGCTCAGTGCTCAGTGTTTGCAGCTTCCAGGATCTCCCATTTGCTGCTTTCAGCATCTCCAAATACCCCACGGCATCTCCTCTCAATGACGCTGGTTTCCAATGGGTACCTCAGGCACAGCTACCATGAGCCACACATAGCATTTGGCATCAGGGCAAATAGAAGTCATGTCTTGATGAATGATGGGTAGATCTTCCTCCAGTTTCCAGTCCAAGGAGAAAGGCAAAACTCACTGAACCCTCCTTCATTGGGCACCATAGAACCACAGCTCCCCCCAGCCCAGCAGCGTGGGGGTTTTCTGACTTGGAAAGGGGTTGGCTGAAACAAATTGCATTAAAATGAACACACAGCAGCCCGCAGGGCGTGTGGACAGCAACGATTATCTTCTTTAACGGGAGCCCCCTTGGGCGCAGGGAGCCAACGCGCCGTGCAGCCAACTAATGGCTCATTTGTAGGATTCAGTTGGTTCAGAGAGTTCATAATGTCCCCGTGTCATGGCAGCTTAGCTTAAGAATATGGATCTTCTACTTAAGGAGACGCGGCCATACATCAAAGTGTTTAACAGCCTTAGGTCAGCATCCTTCTGTTGGGTAGGTCTGGGAAGGGAGCCAAAGGAAACCACTCCTTTCATTACAGGACTTTGCAGAGAGATGTTTAGGAAACTGTTCAAATAACGCTTGAGAGCAGGCATTTGGCTGAGGACAGCATGTTTCTCACCTGCAGAGTGTCACAGAGGGAGGAGGAGATGGAAACAGAAAGGTTTTAAGCTCAGGGCTTTTTCCATCACATCATCCAGGTCCAGAGTTGACACCGTGGGATTAGACACGGCTCATGGATGCTTATGGAGAAGGACAGGGTGGTGGGGAGGGCATGGAGCAGCAGCAGCAAAGCCACATGCTAGGCAGGGGAGGAAGGATTTGGTAGGCTGTGGGACAGATTCAGAGCAGCCTGGCTGAAAGCTGACTAATGCTTACCTCATTTATTTGAGGCTTTGGGAACATCTTCCCTATTCTCAGCATCTCACCTTGCAGCCAGGCTTTTCTTCCACCTTATTGCAAGCCATTGAAACCAACCCTAAGTTCTAGCAGCAGGAAAACTTGGGAGCTTCTCCTCCTTGTCCCATGTCCTTCTCTTGGCTGCTGGGACCAGGAGGTCCCCATGCTCCATCCCTGCCCACCACACCTCTCGCAGTGCAACCAGTGCCCACGATGGAGAAATGCAACGTGAAACACAGAGCCTGAATAAAACATGAAGCAGAAAGTAAATCCTTTCTGGCACCTGGTTACTTCTCTTCCGAGTGCAATATGCGAGGCTGCTAATTGCTTGATTTACTGTAGCAGTCACTCTGCCAGCAGCAATAAATAATGTTAATTAATATAAGGTAACCCACTGACAGAGAGGCTGGTAATTACCAGAAAACCAGAGAGATGGGCCTTTTGTGGGGCTGTTAGAGGAGAGACGAGCACAATTTCCTCTCCCGTATTTGGTTATCTATCATCCTTTATTTGTTTGCCTTGAGCACTATGTGAAAAGATCTTGGGTCCAATTTCTGTTTGTTTTCTTTTCCTTTTTTTTTTCCCTTCCCCTTTCCCCAAGGATACTGTACGTTAATCAGTGAAGAGTTTCCTTGATTGTACACACACAGAAGTGATGCTCTCTTTTATTCTGAGCGTGCGCAGTGAGGAAAGCCCGACGCCAAATGTTCAACATTAACATCCTGGTGTGCCTGATGCAAACAGGCAGCTGCTATTGCAATGCTGCTGCATCCCTCTGACCCTGCAAGGAGCCACGTGCGTGCTGAGCATCCTCCTCCACGAGGCATCAACATGGCCTTAAATACCGTTTCTGAATCTGTGCCTAAGGAAATTTAGGCTAATCTCTGTCCTGGCTGCATCCCTTGGAGAGATGCAGAGAGAGGGAAGAGTTTTAACTACACAGCAGGAAAAGATATGCATTGAACTGTTACAAAAAGACAGCAGCCTCTGTGCCGCCTTCTACATCTGGGCTCCTTTTCACTCCAGCCAAGGCGTAAACCATTGTGAGATCTGCGCATCAGGTCAAAGATGAGCAAGAGATGGAAAGCTTAGGGAAAAGAGATGAAATGAGTGTGATGTCCCTTAGCACAACCAGCCTAGAGAGGAGAGTCCATGGCTCGGGGGTCCCTGCTGGAGAGCCTCAGGTGCTGTGCTAAGGGAGGGGAAGCAATACAAGAACCAGGATTCCCCCCAGATGATGTAGGGGATGCACACAGCATCTCCTGGAGACCTGCATCCCAGCCATGAGCACCCAACCTGCAGCAGCCGGGAACACAGAGGGGAAGTTTGCTGTGCACTCTTTGGTCAGAGAACTTTCATTACATCCACCAAAATACTCAACACTTCTTTTTCCTCTTTTTTTTCCCTCCCCTCAAGACCCAGAGCTGCACCGGGCAGCATTTGCTCTGTGCTCATGTGCAGAGAAAGAGCTCAGGGCATAGGAAATCAGGGCGAGGGATGGGGTTTGCTCACAGGCAGCACTCACTCAGCATCGCATGGAGAAGTGCCTGGGAGCAGCGAGAGGTGGGAAGAGCCCCCACTTCCACAGAGCAGCTGTGAAACACCCGAGCTCACAGCCGCACCCCCCCCACTTCCTCCCTGCGACAGGCTTTGGGGATTTAATAGCAGGTTTTCAGCCCTGAGAAAAGCTGCCATAAAAACATCCCAGATGTGATGAAATTACGAGCCCTCCTCGCAGCATGCAAGTCGAGCAAACTCATTTGGATGATTTTTTGCATTGGATTTTAGCGAGAAAGGAAGTTTAACACTGCAGCTCCTGAAGGAGAGGAGAGCTTTAGCACCGCTCCCCATTAACCTAGAGGTACCATCCTGCAAATTGTGCCTTTTGGCCACGGATGCTGATTCTCACATCGTGATGCTCCGACTGGGACGCATCTGCAGCAGGTTTTTCACAGCAAGTTTTAAGAGCATCTCCTCTGGGGAAGAGCTTCCTGCACATTTCCCCCCCCAGCATCCCATCACCTCGGAAATATGGTTCAACATATGTCATCGTGACTGCACAAAAGCCATTTGCAATCATTCACGCGCCCTATAAAGACACAGTATTTGTTAGCAAGATGTAAACCTCACCCCGGACAATTGGGAAGGGAGAGGTGGGCTCTGATCTTTTGTTCTTACACAGCATACTGCCCACCCCCATGTCAGTGGCTGTCAGCACTGCAAGCATTAACCTCATTTGCTGCTGCAAGCCGTTTAGTTAGCGGCTGATTTATTCCAGCTTTGCAACTCGCTCTCTGAGAGTTGCATGCCCTGTGCTCAGGGCAAAAGTTGTTGCTTTGCTGTATCTGCCTTTTTCTGCATGCTGGAGCCACCTGTTTGAGCCAAACCACCTCTCCTGCTGCTATGCAACACCACACACTTCATGCCAGCTGTAACCCTGCCTGGCATCTGTGGCTCTTTGAGCACTGCTTGTGTCCATTACAGCAGGGTCTGCAGTTGCACATCTGCCTTTGGTCTTTTTGCTGGAAACAGAGGGACAGTGAGCAGCAGCAGTGCCTGGAGAGGACAGAGCTCAGATTAAACTCTGGGTGAATCATTGTGGATGTCACAGATTTGTCATGCTGAAGGCTGGAAGATGCCCACACCTCACCTGACATTGTGCTTAATGAGGGTGTGCAAATTCTCCAGGAATTCCCAGCTCAAGCACAGCTGCCCGCAGCCTAATGCAGTCAGAGCATGTTTCTACAACAGGCACTGACCTTTGGTGGTGGATCCCATGATTAATTACCAGGCACAGCTTTAATTTCAATTAAAACGCGATCGCCTTCAGCTTTCAGACACCGGGGCTGAACATTGCTCCATCTGCTTGGCTTAAAGCCCAACACTACACACAGAGTACTGACCCCTGCCTCGCTGAGACCTTCACATTGGCTTTCTCCAAAAGATTCCTGCTGAGGTTTCTAAAGTCCCATTAATCCAATGGCGTCCTTTAATTTTAGGCACCGTTCTTGGCTCACTGAGAACAAACCTACCCAGGTAGAGCCCTGAGGGAGATCAAAATGGGTGAGGGACATTAATGGGGATGATGGTTTGATGGTTCAACATGATGGTCTTAGTGGTCTTTTCCAACCATAACGTTTCCATGATTCTATAAGCAGGAAGGAAGACAGAAGGCACCCCGCAGTCACCTCCAGGCATTGTGGGGAAGAAAAAGCCCCATTGCACACAAGAAGGCTCGAGGTGTCACCTGCAGTTTGTTGGCAGCATTAGGTTCCCTCTTGATTGGGGAAGAGATCTCCTGCTTTTCATGTAAATGCTCTTTAATGGATGCTTAGCAGAAAGCTGACAGCAAAGTGACAGATAGGATCCTCGCAGGGCTTTCTGCAGTCACGCTGTTAGTTTACTCCTTTCGATGACAAGAGATCTTGATCTCTCAGTCTTTCAAGTGCTGTGTATTTTGGGTTTGGAGGGTGGTTTTTTTTCCCCTAAATATTGTTGTCCTTGACAAATACACAGAAAATAACACAGAGCCAGGAAGAAAATACCAGGCTGCCGTGGGGATAAAAAAAACAGAGCCTATATAACAGCATCACTCTAGATGAGCTGAACCCCACTGCTCCTCCCTGCCTCCATGGGGGTATTTATTGTCCCCACCAGATCTGGTCCTATGGGGCCGAAGGCTTTGGACACTGCCCTCATCTGCCAGGATGGGAGAAGACCTCCAGACAGAGCAGTTGGCCAAGATGGAACCCTGGAAATAGAATTCCTCCCCTTCCTCCATTAGTGTTTGCATTGACTATTTCATTATCCCATTAATGCAATATTGTGTTGAAAAAGCAGAGCTGATTGTTAACTATTTTGTTAAAAGACATCACCCCCTATTGCCCCCAATGTCTTCCCAATGCAAGAGCTACAAGAATTCAATCCCCCCCCAATCCTAAAGGGAAAAAAGAAGAGTTTGGAGGAAGAGGAACAGGGGAGGATGGAGGAAGCCGCACCCAAAGAGTAATTAATGAATTAAACCCAATCAGAACCAACCACCTACAAGGCCAGATGCAATCAAGGAGAACAGATGTACACATGTAGAACTACTGATGTTACCTAATGGGAAGGAGAGGAGGATCTCTCCATCATTTATATTTTCTAACACGCTGAGACTTAGGACAAGCTATTAGGGAGCTGACATTTGCAAGTGTATTTAAGCCCTGCTTAGATTAAAGCTTTTTTATTTCTTCCAACTCTCTCATCTCCTCTCTATCACATTCTGTAACATTTTCGCCCTCCTTAGCAGATTTATTCCTCCGGAGCTATTCCATATCTCCATCCATATCTACACATCTCCCCCCCTTTTTTTTATCTCCCTCTATTTACAACGAAGCTATCAATGAATAAATTAAGAGCAAAAATGAATATATTCCTTCTATAAATAATTGATGGACATCTCTGCCGCACGCAGATCCCACACAGGTTTCTGGGCACAGAATGTGCAGAGCTTGGGGAACGAGAAAAGGAAATCTGTGCTCCTCATCACAGGAACTCAGAGTCCGATGGGAGGAGGAAGGGGAATATTCCTGCCTGCTCCATCCTTCCCCAGGCAGCAAAATTAAGGTGCTGTCCGGATTTGAAATACCCATGGGTCAACATAGGAAACCACATGGGGTTGTGCTGCACCAATACACCACTGCTCTCTTCCCAGATATTTGCAGGGAAAACTCCTTTTGGGGGGGGCTCTTCTCCATCCCCACCAGGACTGGGAGGTTCCAGACCCCCCCTCCCCCAGCAAAGAGCAGCCAGGCCCCCAACACCACAGTGCCACCCTCAACCCCTGCTCATATCACCACCCTCAGCTACTGTCAGTGCCCCCAGCCCTCTCTCAGTGCATCCCGGACACAGCCACATTTCAGCAGAACAGCTGAGGATAATTAAACTTTGCAGTTAGGAGATAACATGTGAGATGTGGTTTTTCCTCCGAGCTTTTCACATCACAGCTGGAGGCATTAGATAAGGTGGAAATTGGCCTATTTTCCAGCTGAACGTAGCTGAGAGAACACAAGGAAATTTAAGATTTTCCTCCCTGCTTTGAAACAAAAAGTTGACATTTCCCTACAGTTTTGTACTGCAATACCCCCACTCCAGAATCACAGGGATGCAGCACCTCCTGAAGCCAATATTATGGTAGGAAAGAGAACATTGCATCCTAGTACCAGAGTAGAAGCTTTGGGGCCATTCTTATATTTGAGGAAGATGGAGCATGGCTGGGGGATGTGTTCACATCCATAGGAGTGCAGATGGGAGAGGACAAGGGATGGGAACCATGTGCTGATCGATCAGGTTTGTCCATCAGCCTCTGGATGCATGATAAGACCTGAATGACCACTGTCCTACAGCTCACACACAGCATCAGGGGAAAACTCATCTTACTCATCCACCTGAAGCCCAAAGATGGCTCCCTCTCCCTTTCCCAGGATGCTGTAGTTTGGTTTGGGTTGCAGCTACCATTGGGAACAGAGCTACCCTGAGGGTTTGGGTTGGAGATACCATTGGTGTAATAGGAATGAACACATAGTCCAGCACCACCCCATCTTCATGCCCTGCTAACGCCAATCCCGAGCCCCCGACACTGATCCCTTCCTGACCACAAGGAAGGGGAAGCAGGGGGCAGCTGGCACCCGGCATGGCCGTGCAGCAGCAGAAGTGACAGCGCAGGGAGCCGCGGGCAGCCAGTCACTGGGAATTAGCATTAAATGCCACATCTGCTCACTTCAGTGCATGCTGGGCTGGGAATGCATCTCACCAGGCATGAGATGCTCAGCAAAGACAAGCGGGCAGATGTGAGTGACATCAGGCTGTCCCCCCTGCCCTCCCCAGCTGATGGAGTATCTCGATAACGCTTTCTGACACCTGCATTAAAAACTGCCAGCTTCAAGGGGATATTTGTCAACTGTGGCTCCAGAAATAACCCCACATGGTGAGGGGCACTGCATGCCCAGAGGGGAGCTCATTGCCTCGGGGTGAATGCAGAGCACGAGAGAATCTGGAGCACTGAGAGCTGGCACTGAGCATTGTACATTACGGAGATGGCAGAAACCCTCTTAGTTTGTTGCTAATCATAATTAACTGCAGTGCTATGTGCACTTATTATGTGTATATATATATATTTATATATATACACACACACACATATGATTCCCTTCCTATAGATGCACACCTGCAATGCCCTCCCGTGGAGGGCTCAGCAAAGCCAGGTCTCAGCCCTATGTCCTGACACTGAGCTCCTCAAACAAATGTTGTGACTTGGAGTTAGAAAAGGCTCTTTCTTCATTGTTCTCCTGCCTCCACCGCCTGCAAGGTGCCACAGGCTTCTCCAAGGCAGCCTACACCTTGCTCCCAGCAGCAGCAATGCACCAATAGCTGTTTACTGGGAAGGATGCTTTCACACGAGAGGAAAAAAAGTCAAACGACCTCAATCCAGGATATTGCTTCCTTCCTCCTGACATTTATGAACTATGTATTTCACATCTCTGGTGCCGCGTTCCATAAAATAACATCTGTCATAGCCGGCAGCCTTTGGAAAGTGCTCTCGCTGGGGTTTGCTGCACAGATTTAGTGCTGGTGGATGGGGGCACAAAGGGGACCGGGGGGGCTCAGCAGCACGTCTCTGCAAAGATTTACATGTAAGTGGTGTGTGGGGAGGCCAAACAGCTCAGGTAGCAACAAGCGTCCCCATTTTGTGCATGGGCATGCTCAATGGGGCATGGCCCTGTGCCCAACACTGCTTCCACTTACAGAGATGCTCAAGACCAGGTGGGTTGGACACTGGACCACCTGAGTTCTTGATTTAGCGGGTGGCAGTGAGCCCATGACTCTGGGTTGGAACTGGATGGGCTTTGAGGTCCCTTCCTACTAAGCCATTCTACGACTCCACGGTGCAGGACTGCAAGGCACTGCTCCCATCCCAGAGCATCTCATCCCAGCACCACAGATGCTCAATAGGAAGTGAATAAAAAGCAAATTTCTGACCTGAACACAACACTTTTCCACATCTCCTCCATCCCAGTGCCTTTTCTTGCTACTCACTCCTGCCCTCCTTTCCACTTTCGCCCATCTCACCCCTCCTTGACACCACACTGTCTCACTTCCCTGCTCTCTAAAGCTCTCTCTTGACACCGCGAGTCACCATGACTGCCTCCTTACCTTGACTGCAAAACAGACTTAAATGTTTCCCTACCACCACAGGCTCTTGTGCCACGCATCTCCCTCCTCTCTCACCTGACCACTGGATACTGCCAAGGTCTGGAAGGGGCTCATTTACAAAAGCACAAGATTATCAGGTTGGAACAAGGACAGGCGCATAGAGACCACTCTGGTTACCAAATTAAGTTCACTCTACAAAGCACACAGGTCTATTTAGGGAAGATTCAGACTAGATGTAAGAAAAAAAAATTATTTATAAGTATGGTTGTCGTGAAAGGCAACAGCAGACAACCAGTTCTAAATCATCCAAAAAAGCACAACAATCATAATCCAGTTAAAGAAAGATTTCCTTACCTGTCCCAAAGATCAGGGCCTGCAAAACACTCCAAAAGGAGGGATCCCCAAACAAAGAACCTCCACCCACAGCAGCCAGCCCTTAAATGAGGCTGAGGGAGGTGTGGTGCAACCAGGTTCCACTCCTTCCTGAGTTGCTTTCACCTGTGCTCCGGGGCTGTGTCCCTTCACCAGGTGCTCAATCAGTGGTTCAGGCTGTGACTTAGCAATTCCCATACAGTAGTGATGCCCAGAGAGGTTGGATGCCCCACACTTAGAGACACCCAAGGTCAGGTTGGATGGGGCTCTGAGCACATGATGGAGCTGTGGGTGTCCCTGTTCACTGCAGGGGAGTTGGGCCAGATGGCCTTTAAGGGTCCCTTCCAACTCAAACAAATCTATGATCATATTCCCAGTTCCTACAGCAACCTTCCCGTTCTCCCCTGTGCTAACCATGTCTGCTCAGATACACTTGTCCTGTATTTTAACCCCATCATAACAGCTTTGGAACATGTCGTGATTGCATATGGACTGTTATCATCAGTCTCCAAAGAAACAACTTGTTGCAGCACAGTATCTGTGTACATCCAACCATCAAGCTGTTGGATAATCCCCACCAGAAGCAACGTGGAGAGGAATCGCTCTGCAGACAGAGCCTCAACTCTGGACCTGCATCTACAGCAGACAAGCACAGATACGAGCAGAAAAGCTCTGGGGAAGGGAAACATCAATTCTGCCCCGAACTTTCATTCATTAGAAAGGCAAAATAACCTCTTCTTGCAACGAACAGGCCGACTCCATCCGCCCGATGGGCTCCGTGCAGCAGGAAGGAGACACGTTTCCAAGAAAAACACAAGAGACCTTTCAGCTACATTAACAGCCCCGATGAGAGCTCCTGCAGGCTTCAAGGAAAACACGCCATCGAAGCCAAGTGCGTTAATAACCGGGGGAATGAAAAGCTGAACGCTCACATCTCCCTGTTGGCTCCTTTGGAGAGCACAGGCGGCTCTGTTAATAGGGGGAAAGGTGGAAGAACCTTGAGCATGATTTTAGAAGGAAAAAGCCAGGCAACATAAATATCTGCATAGCCTGCATGTCTACAGGTAATTATGGCAGGGCTGGAGGGAAAGAGGGGGGCTGACACTGCTCTGTAAGCAGGAGCAGCAGGAGGAGAGGCTGAGTATTTCTGGAGGATGCTGAAATTCAAGCAGGACCTGAACTGGTCTGAACTTCATTTGGATTCCCAGCAGTCAGAGCTCACGGTCCAGCTTCCATATGTCAGATTTCACAAAACAAATGGGTCTGAGCTTTGGATCTAGGAACTGGTTTGCATCTCAGCCATCCCCGGGGCTTGCCATTTTGGACCTGAACATTGGACTTATGCTATGTTCTATTTGAAAGCCCCCATCTCAGTCAGTTTTTACAATAAATTATCCTATCAGGACAAGGGGGGCAAGCGAGGCAGTCCAAGCACTTTGTGATAAATGCAGACAGACGGTGCAGGGCATGGGCATGCCAAACACACGGGGTATATATATTGGAGTAGGTCTGCAAGTGATGGCACCCAGCTCGTGCATTACCTCTTGCTTTCCATGCGTGGCCTCTTCCTCAGCCTACTGACTTGGCTTTGAGCCTTTATTCTGCTAGCTGTGCCTGTTTAAGTCAAAATAGAAAACAGAGCACATTGGCATTTGATTTTCAGGGGTATTCTCTCTACTTCCCATTGCTTGCAGAAGTCAATGCAGAGCTGCTCGCTGGTGCCAACTCCTGGCGTTGAATACGCTTCCACAGATGAAGTTGTTTTGTTGCAGATCTCCCCTTGAAAATGCAAAATAGCTTTAAAAAAAGAATAATAACAATAGAAGGAGAAAAAGCAGAGAGAGCTGCCTGGGAACGAATGGAGGGCCATTGCTGCTCTGTGCTGGACATGCTCGGAGCTGCCCAGTGGTGGAAGCATCCCAAGGGGGATACGGGCGTCAGAGCAGCCTGACAAGGTCAGGAGCTGTGGAGTCAAAAATCCCTGTGGCCTGTGGCCATTGCAGAGCAGACAGGGCATAAAGGGGGAGCAGCCAGGCTGGGTCCAGGCTCCAGTGCATCCCAATGCCGCCTGCATTGCGCCGGAGCAGAACGCTCCATCTCGCCACTGCCGTAAAACTGGGGATGGGATCTCCTTTGAGGCTTAATTAATGGAGGCTTGCAGAGCGCTCAGAAATCCTGAGGGGGAGGGAAGGCCGTGTTATCACTGCCAGGAATCTTTTTTTTCTGAGTTTTATTCGCATTAGCTGCTGCTCGTGTTAAATTCATACAGCGTTTTGTAGGCAACTGAAGCACTTTCTCCGCTGCGCATCATTCACCACCGCTCGCAGCCCAAATCAAGTTGCTGAAAGGATGCTGATGTCTCCAAGAAAAAAAAAAAAAAAAAAGAAGGAAAAATCCTTGAAAGAAGCATTCTGTGCCAAGATAATTCTGCTTATATAACACATTATCTGTCTTTCTTTTCTCCTGGATTTTATTACTAAGAGATATTTGCATGAAAACAGGGTCTTTGTTGCTTAGGAAATTCATCTGCTACCACTCATGTCCCCATTCTGCTGCGGTCGAGTGACAGCTATTGTGCTCTGCTCTCAGCCCCGGCTATTTATACACTCCCAGCACAGTGCTGCCCGCGTGTGCTTCCGCCTCCATGGGAAGAAATATCCCTGCTTTTAAAGGGGAAAAAACAAATTAGATAAAAGCTGCTTCTTGGTCTTTATTGGCTCAAGGAGCTGTAAGAAGGGAACAAATGCCGGCTTTGTGTTCGGCTCCGTTTTAGAGCTCAGTAAGCCATCGTAGCTCAGGGATGTTCTGGGTGGAAAGGTGCTGGTTTAGGGCTTTGAATCCAGCATGGCAAGAGCAAATAGCTCAAGCCAAACAAATTCGAACAGGAAACAAAGTGCTCATTTGTATAGCGATGGCCATCAGTTGATGGAACAAATGGCATAAAATCGTGGGTGGGGGGATGCTCCAGGGATGTCATTGGAATGGTTGGGATCCTTGGGTCAACGGGGATGCAGGGATGGATGTGATGATCTCATTCCATGATGCCATTAGAAAACGTTAGTGTCTGTATTTCTTCTCCTCCTTTAAGTGGGACTGCTCCTTGCAAGAAGCACAGGCATTTGTTTGTTTTAGCATGGAAACACAAAGGAGAAATAAAAAATGCAACTTTCAGTGACTTTAAGATGTCTCGAGCCTGAAAGGAGAATGCAAATGTTTCTGTGGGTTGTAAAGAGATGATTTCTCACGCTTCATCTCCTTACACCAGCCCAGCAAAGCCTACCAGAGCCATTGAGCCAAAACAAGAGCAGACGCAAGGAAATGGGTCACTGGGATGGAGTGCGTGATGGGGAAGAGCAGGGAATGAGAGAGCAGTGCTAAGGTGTGGGTGAGGCAATGGGAGGACCCCATGCCAAGAAGCAGGGGAAGCCAACTCCGGGATGCTCAGCTCCCTGCCTACAGATGTATAAATCATAGAGGTCTGGTGGAGGGCATCCTTCCAGCTCTAAGCGTTTCGGAGGAGATAAAAGAGAGCTGCGAACCCAGGGACAGCAGCCGTGCCACCTTTGATTAAAAATGAAGTGGTGCAAGCAGGGAACGGCCGCCTGCTGCCAGCACTCCCTGCATGGCTTGGGACTGGGGAGCCGAGCTTCCTCCTCCTTCCCACCAGCATGGCAAAGGGGGGAAGGCTCATTGAGAAAAGTAATTCTGGTCTGCACTGATATCAAGGCAGAAGAGTCAACGAGTTGGTGCTCACTGCTCAGGTCTGACCTCGGTTGTGCTACAAACATCAAAGGAACGCAATTAGTTTTATAATGGGCCAGGCATAGGTAAGAAGTGGTGGGAGGGGAGCAGGCTGTACGGCTCAGCAGGTTGGGGACCTTTAATTGCTTTCTATTCATTGATGTTTTGAGGATGCTGCGCCATGCTCTGCAGCCCTGATTAAAGGGCTGGGTTACCAACAGGATGCAGTAAGGCAAAGGTTATTTCTTGATGCTTTTAGGTCTCCATACCTCTCTGCCAGATGGGAGCCACGTTCCATCTGCACACATCCCTCACAGCCCTTCTCAATCCATCCCATCACCAGCTCTGGGCTTTGCAGGATGCGATCACACTGCACGCATCTCCCTGCTGCTGATATTTTCCTAGAGAGCCTCTGGGCTTTTTTCTCAAGCCTCTGCTGGGGAAAGCCTCCTTTCAATTCTCCTCTCGTTAGCTGCTCCTTAATGTTTCATATTCCTGCCTGGGATCTGGGGCTTAGCATTGCTTCTGAACAGCTCCTCTCGCTGCCCTCCCGCAGGCGCCAGGATCAGGAGAGAAGCATCATTAGAGTAAACCTGGGATAAAAACACAGCAATCCAGTATCGCTAGGAGATTTGTAGCTTTTCCTGCTTAGGAAGCCCTTGAAAAGGCAGGCCTTGCTGAAATCATCTCTCAGAAACAAGCAGCCTCTCCCATTTCGTACTTCAACAAGTGAAACACAAATACGCCCTGACTTGTTTAACAGAAGTGGTGGGATGGAATCAGGATAAGGCTCCAGGAAGAAGTGCATGTCTTCTCATCGTATGGCTGAGCGCCCTTTGTGTCCCTTGGGCAACCAAGACCTCATTCCCTATAGACTTTTGGTGGGGTTGATTTCACCAGGTGTTGGCCCAAACCACGGTCCGTTTCCTGCCATGGATGTATTTCCTCTCTTTCACAGCTTTTCCTGTCCTCACAATCAGTTCCCCATTGCTCCGACATCCCATTGCAGGTCAGTCTCTATGGGGCAATGGGATTTTTGGCTCAATTTCATTTCCCCAAATGTCTCTCCTCGAAGGTGAGACCTTAACGGCAGGAGTCAGCCACCCCCCACCCTCCTTCCCCAAATGAACCAATGAATTGGGTCTTGAAAAGCTGAGAGTTTAATAACAATTATAAGCATTTGGGAGACAGGAGTCATAATTTGACCTTTTAACAGCAATCACAGGGGCTGGAAACTCGTTCTCATTTGAAGTTATTATAACTGTGTAATGAAAGCTGGGAGGCTCGTGCAGTAACATCCTCCCAGCTCTGGGGTTTTACCAAAACCCCAACGAGGCTGAGCCCAAATGGTGTGTAGTGCCCCATCACTCTCCTGTCTGCCCTTTGGGATGCTCCACTGATTAGGAGGGATGCTCTGATGGTGTAGGTGACGAAGCACTGATGTAAGGCAGTGTGTCCATTCGTGATGAGAGATAATCCTCACTTCTCATAGGCAGATCGCTGCCCATGGGGATTCCCAGGAGGGTGAAGCCCATGAACCCCCATATATTCCCATTATTCCACCTTGAGTTTGATGCTATCCAGCCCTCACCTACGTGCTTCTGCAAAACCAGGGCAACGCTTTCCTCCTTCACAAAATTATTCCTGCTCCCCGTAGGTGCAATGCCATTGCAAAGCTAATTATGGTTAATTTTCTAAGGCGTGGGCTGGGGCTGGCTCTGGAGCTGGCTGCAGAATGCCATGGCACTGCATTGGGGGCAGAGGGAACATTATTCGCCTTGCAGTGGATAAATCCAGAGATTATTAAAGTTGGATATACATGAGTGCGTAACATCGCATTTGCACAGTCACTTCTCCAGCTGCAGCCACGTTCCTTTAATGTATATGGGAAAGTTTGCTCCACAATGATCCAGTTTAAAGACTTTTATTTAGGAACTAAAAAGGAGAGTTAAACCATCGCTATTTTCTCCCTCTTCTTCCAAAAGCTTTTATGACAATACTTTGAATTTAAAGAAAAAAATCCCTCCAGGCTTTCTAATTGTGCGAGTGAATCTCAGAGAAACATACGACTTATTTCTAAATGCTATTAAACTTGAAAGCTAATAGCACAGCCAGCAGACTCGGTGATTTATACAGCAGCTTGGCAGCAGCGACCTGTCTGCTTACATTAGCGTGGCCAAAACCCACACATACACCCACTGAAGGGTTTAACAAGAGAGGTGCTGATGGACCCGTGCTGGCCATGGGATGCCCACCACCCATTTGCTTGGAGGCAGTTCTCTACTCATTGTGCAAAGCCATGCATGCAGCACCGTGCAGTGCAACAGGAGTTGTGCGATGCAATACATAGGAATTGATCGGGTCCTTGCACAAGCTCAGCTTCCCCTCCAAACCCACCAGTGCACCCTGCTGCACAGCCAGGCTACATTCCCAACCTGATATTTGCACGCAATGCATTGCTGTGCTGCAAAAGGGCAGTGGGAGGCTGTGGCTGAGCATCCCCTGCCCTCGAGCTCCTCACCCTGCTATCCGAGCTGGCAGATGCACAGAGTGGCAGCAGTAATTCGTCTCCAGGCCTCTTTTAATTGCTTACAAGTGGCTGTAAGTGGGCACTCCAAGTTGCTCTGCTATTTGCCCTCTCTGCTCTGGCTGCTGAAAGAGGGTTGGAATGAGTGACGTTGGGGACTGCAGGGTTTGAAATCCATCCACTTCCTCTCCAAAAGCACTGACTCAGGAGCTATGAATCTGAGCTAAATTAGTGCCCTTTAAGGACATCCATCCAGATGGAACATCGGCACCTGCCGGCTGAGCTCCTCCGGCTGTTGGGGCCACAGATCTGAGCTTCACGGTGGCAAAATTGACTTTTCAGGAGGAGACCTGCAGGCCTGAGCCCATCCATCACCCCCCCTGCTATAAGCACCTCCAATAGACCCAACTCCCACCGTGACTGCGTCAGGCTCTGTCTCCCTGATCGGCAGCTAAATCATCTACTTCTTGTTCCCAGCCACCCCAGGGTCTCATCTCCCCCTCTTTCTGCTGCCATGCCGGCTGCTGGCAAAGGGAGAGGAGAAGTCAGGAGGCAGCAAGCAGCATGGCTGCTTCATCCCATGCTGAGCAAGGTCAGCAGGGAGCTGGCAGCACCAGGAGAGCATCAGCACTGCGAGCGTACTGCTGCCCTCACCTCACCTGCAGCAGGTTTGGAAAAGTCATGCAATTGTGCTGAAGGAGGGGGTTTTTCTACAAGCATGGGCTAAGGGAAAAAAAAGCACAGCAGAAACAACAGGCATCCAGATCCATCCTAAGATATAAGATCAGTGCAGCCATAAAGAAAGAGGGGAAAAAAGAGAAAAGCCTCAGAGCCTTTGCTTCTGGGGTGTCAGGGGTGTCTTGGCTTGCTCGCTTTGCCTTGTTGCTGGTGTTCTGTGCAGCACAAATGTATGTTAAGTGGCCAAAGTGAGCCTGCAGCTGGAGCAGATGGCCGGGAAGGGAGCAGGTGGAGCGTGCTGCTGCATCACATCCCTTTGTGCATTGCATCCTCCCCAGTGCAATGGCACAGGGAAGCAGAAGGTCTGGTGTTACAGGCTCAGTGGTGGAGGAATGCCAGGGCACAGCTCCCTGGGTGCTTGGCTGGCACAAAGCAGGCTGGTAGCAGCCAACTATACAACTTGAGACCCTCGTGCATCCAGCCTTCAGTGCTGGATGTTAAGCTTCAACTCAGAGCCAGCACTCAGGTGGCAGAGCAGAAGGAGATCCATATCTGGGCCGTAGGATGCTCTGCACCCAGCAGATCTGTCCCCTTCCTGCAGTGACACCTGGGTGCAGGTGGGATGGGGACAGCAGACGGTGCCCACCCCGCTCTCCCCCTGGGATGACACACACAGGTTTTGTTTCTACGCACTTCCCTCGAATCAACTCGTTATTTCCTATGCAAACATAATAAAGACGGCATAATGACTTCCTGGAACATTCACATTTTAATAAAAATTATAGAGGGGAAGAGATATGATGTGGCACCTGAAATTGAAACCCAGCTATTTCTTCCATCTTTATCATCCCCAAAAATGTAATATTTTGACATTTATAGAGAACTGCAGCGTTGTGATTTTTTTTTTTCCTATCTTTCCCTGTATGATATCAGGGAAGCTCTTCTCCATTTTCTAATTTCATTAACCAGCACTGAGAATAAACCCCTTTATTTCCACCTGAATCCGCCCACTCAACACTTTGTTCCTTTCAGCAGAGATCCATACACACGTAAGGCATTTTTCAGTCTGATTGCTCAAAGAGAAGCAGGCGGAGAGCAGCGATGTGAGCCCATGGAGCATCCCATGGCACCAGGGCAGCACCCTATGGGGCTCACAAGGAAAAGATGTGCTCATAAGGAAACAATGCCAAGCTTGAAAAGCACTCTGTGGAAGGGAAAAACAACGACAAAAAAGAACCCAACCCCATGCCAGGAAGCGATGGGACAAGGAGAGCAAAGCAGCAGGAGCCCTATCTTCATGTCAGCCCTGCAGAAAAGCGCTTGTAAGGGCCCTGATGTGTAAGGAGCTCTGTGATATACGGCGAGGGCTGAGAGCACTGTCTCATCTCACTTGTTTGTGTTTAAAGGAGAAGTCGCAGCTCTCGAGGATGACAGGTTTTATTTTTAAGCTTTGGCATAGCGGGATGGCACAGCTGCTCCTGTGGGGCCCTGGGAAGGCGCAGACGCACGGAGAGCTGCCTTGAGCTTTAATGAGGGGGGACAGAGCGGAATCCTTCAGAGGAGCACTTTTATCTGTGGGATCTTCAGCTCTGGAGCTGAACGGGTGGTAACAAAAACAAGCCTGAAACAAAACCCATTGTCAGCGCTCACCATTTGCAATGCAATTCGACGCTGACATCCATCCAGTAGAGCCATCCCTACAAGAAGGGCCTTTGCTTTTGTGGGATGGGACCACAGCTGCATGACGTCAGGACCACACAACGCACACTGCAGCATCCCCAAACCCCTGCACATGTATGCATAAAAGGGATCAGCTACCGAACTCCCTTTGCCTTGTGGCTGCTCAGAGGTTGTAGACCTCAAAGTACGACACATCTCCAACCCAAGGTGGGATTTGGCACAGTTGTGCAGCAAAAACCCCACCTGTGCTCCCCAGATCCACATTATGCCCATGTTCATGGCTCTGCAGCCTAAAAAAGACATCAGGGAATTAGGAAGAGTAGTGAGCTGAGAGGAGGAAGGAGAATGATTAATGCTTCGGAGGGGATGGGGTGTGATATGGTGAAGTAATAAAAGAAATACAGATGGAATAAAATCCTCCCTTGAAGTCTCATTCATCCAGATCTAAAAAGGTGGAACCTTGCCACCTAAATCATGGGTTTCTTGGCCAGAAGAGCAGAAAGATAAGTAGATGGATAAGGTTCCTGTTCTATCTCTCTCCCCTCCTTCCCCTCCCTGGGTCACAGTGAGGTTTATCATGCACACTGCGCCAGCTCCTGTGTGTCCTATGTTATCCATCACTCCAAAGCAGCACTAAATAGCAGCCATGGGTCTGCCACTGGCAGAATTTTGAAGGATTGCTGCCTTGAGACATCACTCCGTGAGCATCGTGCTTTGGCCAAGAGTCCAAGGATGGGGTAACGGAGCAATTGGAGGGACAGTTCATGCTATGCTAAGGAGCCCTGGCAGCCTGGGAAGTAAATAGATCTCTATTTTGAAGGAAATTATGGCATTCCAGGTCATTCTCTGGCTTCTCATTGAAATAAGTTAGAACATTAATGTTTTCCAGGGAACGGATCCTCTGGAAGTGCAGTGGTGGACACAGCTGGGATGGGAAACAGTAACACTGACCCCTCTGCTCCAGTTCAAACCAACTCAGATTTTCTAAGGCAGCATCAGATGGTTGGACCTGATGGTCTTAGAGGACTTTTCCAACTGTAATGGTTCTATTTGGAAACCCCACTCTGTTTCCGAGATATTTTGAGAAAGCAAAGATCCACATCCCTTCTGATGTAACAGCACTAAACAGAAACAGCCAACCTGACACCACATCTGTATTCCTCTCTCACAGAATCACTGAGGTTGGAAAAGACCTCTAAGACCACCAAGCCCAACCATCCACCAACCACCAACACTGAGTGCTGAACCTCATCCCTAATGAGAATGAATTGAAGCCATGAAGTTGAAACAAAACATTTTTAGTTTCCTATTACTTCCATCCCGGGGCTTTGAGTTGAACCTCAGTGGCCGGGCTGGGGGAGCACAACATTGGGTGGGGCATGGGATGTCACCACTGAAGAACCCCCCAAATCCCTCATGCAGGCAGCATTTGCCCTGGGAACCCCATTGGTTTCTCTGCTCCACTCTCCGATGCTGCACACAGCAGCGCTGGCGTGGGGATGGGGATCAATAAGACAAGGAGCTTCTATTAAAGCCAACACAAAAAAACACATTTTTGAGGCAGGGGGTGGTTTTTTTTGCACTTCAGGAAAAGCTTTTCTCCACCAATACCAAACAAACCGTGGGAAGAGATGCTTTGAACAGTGGCAGTTGAGGAAGTGTAATTTGCCAAGCAGGAGGAAAGAGACATGGAATGGAATAAAGCAAAATAAAACAAAACCCAGGTCGGCAGAACAGCCTTCCTGCTCACTCAGCAGGGAGTGGGGACTTCTGCTGCCTGCCTTCTCCTGCCATAGAGCTGCCAGGCAAGCACCCCACACAGCCCCATGCTGTGGGGTTCAGGATTGGCACTCACTCACGCACATCCTGGATAGGTGTTTTTCCCCATCAAAAGCAACAGCTTTTGGCCAATTTGCTGATTTTCCCCAGTCTGCCCAGCCCGGGGGGGGGTCTGTCCCAGTAGGAAAGAGCAACAGGGGCTGCAATGTCCTGGTGAGGTCTGCCTGTTGGTTTCGGTGATAGGGTGATTTATTGCCACTGTTTGTGTGGTCGTGGAAACAAACGGAATAAATAAAGCCATCCATCCCTTCCAGATACATTTCTTGTAGTGCTGGTGCAATCCTTCCCTTTGCTGGGATGCAGCCAGAGCATCTCACCCTCAGCATCCTCCCATCCCCTGCAGTCCCTTCAGCATGAGGATCCCCCCAGAGGTGGTGTAGAAAGCATCGGACCAAGAGCAGAGTGGAGCATCAGCCTTTCCTGCTTCTTTTCAGAAGCCTGGACCCCAATTCTAGCGAAATGTGACAGCAATTTGGCATCGCTCTGCCCATGCTGGACCCAACAGAGAAGCTGAGCCCATTGCTGCAGCTTTTCCTGAGACAGAGACACGACAAAAGCAGCGCAGCCCTCAACAGCCTCCGATAGGGATCTTAATAATTCTATTCCCACTAATCCCCACGAATTAGTAAATACAGCTTCATCCTATTTGGAGATATTGCACTACCCAGGGGTTTCTAATAAGCTGATAGAAAGAAAGAGCCAAAGTAGCTCAGCTAACCGTGCTTCTGAATAGCAGCATCAGGTAGTGTGTCTAATAAGCCCTTCCTGGTCCAAAGGGAGCCCCAGATCAATCCACATTAGGCAATTCCCTGCGTTACTTTCCGTTTACCTCTTCAATAATCCCCTCCAGCAGTTAATCAGTGCTCCACGTTCGGAGTCACTTAAGTTCCGTTGGCTCTTCCTAATGTTGCTGGCACGTTAATATTTAATGCCGTTGCGCTGCACCTCCTCGGAGCCAACGGATCTGGGATTTTGTTCAGCTGGAGCTTTTGTTTCAGGGCAAAGCTGATGGGTCCCAGGAGTAGATCCTGGGTACAGTGGCAAACAGCCTCAAGCAGCAGCTATGGGCAGGCTGAGTGACCATGGGACCTCCCCAGAACGCTTCCAGGGTTCCTCTGCTTCACACGAATGTCCCACAAGGTTGGGAGCCATCCCCAGCAGCAGAGCCACAGCTCAGTGATGGCACTCAGACAGGACTCCCCCATTGCTCTACAGGGATATGAGGTGAAAGAGTCTCAGAAAAGCAGGATTTGGGTGGATTTGGGGTGTTTTGGACAGCGGTGCTGCACTGAGCCCACATCTCAGCATCAGCCATGCCATTCCCAACAGGACATCCCCATCCCCTCCCAAAATGAGAGACATTTAGGGCAGGAAATCCATTATCCAGCTGCAACAATGACCCATACTAGATACGAACTGTGAGATAACGAACATTTTAATTTTACGTATCCCCTCTTTCTCCCTTTCCCCCCACACTTCCTTATAAATAAATAATTAAGCATCTCTCTAACAGCTTTAGAAGTGTGGGGCTGAGCAGGTTGATTTAATTTCCAGCTCCCCTCTCTTTGCCAAACAGGAAATCTCTCATCTGTGGCTCACAAATCTTTGCCAAGGGAAGAAGGGAGGATTGGGAGCCCATCCGTCTCTTTCCTCCTTTCTCACATTCTACTGAAAGTCCTTCAAGGGACGTTCTGATGATGTGATTCATTCTTTTTAATCTCTGTTCTCCCTTCTCTGCAGAGTCTGATTAACTCTTTGCCACACGAGCCCTCAACCCCTTTTGCAGCAGCATTCCCCCACCCACCACCTGTTGAACCCTGAGCTGACATAAAGCCACTGGGAGCATCAAGAAGCCCAATTCCCTATAAAACTAACATTGCAAAGCCTGGGGAGCACTGGAAGGAGCCATCAGGACCTCAGCCAAGGTCACTTTGGGAGCACCAAGAAGTCCAACTCCTTACAAAACTCCCATTGCAAAGCCTGGGGAGCACTGGGAGGAGCCACCAGGACCTCAGCCATGCTCACGTGCAGCATGGTCCTGAGAGCAGCACTCAGCACTGCTCCTGCAAACGTGTCAAAGAAGGGGTGCACCTAAGGAGAATTACTTACGTTTAATCCTTGAAGTACAACAAATAAAATAGCAATAGGAGCAGGGGGTGAAGAGAGCGTGGAGATCTGTACGGAATTAACAGAACTGGAAAATCTAAATAATAACCATGCAGCTCAAAAGAAAAGAAAAACCTGCTGGAAAGCCTCACTCAGCAAAGCCCTTAAGTCTTCGAGTGGTCAGCTGGAGCCAACGGGGCTTTGTCTGCTGAAAGCCCCTCTTAGTGTCAGCCGCTGCCAAGCTGGGCTGGAAGCAGAGCAATCTTCCACGCCTTTTCCTTGGCTTGAGGAAACCTTCCAGGGAATTGATGTCCATTTTCTCTCCAATTCGACCAAATGCTTTGGGTTGGTTTTTTTTTTTTTTTTAATTTTACATTTTGTGCTCCAAATCTTCAGTGAAGATGGGAAAAGGTCACAGATTGGAAACAAAGCACTCTGCTCTGCTTTATAGCTTCTTGCTGCCCCTGACATGCAAACACTTGGAGTCTTGACCTACCCAGCTCAGTCCATAACTGGACGTATTGCAGCCGCTGAGAGCCTCGCTGCAGTAATTGATACCATAAACCATCTGCTGCAGCACCGTGCTAAGAGATCGTCCTGCTGCTGCCCTAATTCTCCAATAGAGACCACACATAATATCCTGACCAGAAAGCTCCATGCATGAATGTCACTCTGCAGGGTACAGTACAGAGGTGTACAGACAGCAGGTTTGTGGGAAATGGTTCGAGTGGAAAAATGCAACCACATCACCTGCCCTGGGAGTGCTTCTCAGTCTGCCCATCACCCAAGGGATGATGTGGGCAGCTGATTTGGGCATTTGACTCCTTCTATGGTGTGGCAAAAGGGAAAAGGAAAAAGCCCTTTGGTTTTGCTATGCTTGAGGCATTTGGGGCACGCTGCGCCATGCACACTCCTTGTTGTTGCCTTGTTTTGCACAAGGGTGCTCATCTACACTGGGACAGCCCGATGTGCAAAGCATCACCTCTGGGTCAAGTTGACAGCATGGAAATGAGTTTCTGTGGCTCAAGCCTGCAAGCTGCAGCAGCTTGATTGCATTCAGTCGTGTGTCCATATCTGCATATCGTTTTGGTTTCCTCTTCTTATTTAAGAAAAATATTATTGCACTTAATACAAGCTATTTCTTCCTTTCAGTTTATGCTGATGAGTTCCCATTCAGTTCCTGTGGGTGCTTTTACCAAAATGAAAATTACAATATCAAAATAAAAATCAGCTAATGTGGTAGAATAAATGGCCCAGAGAGCATCAAAGAAAACGTACCAGGAGCGAATAATAAACCATCATAATTTGTCAATTCTATCTGTCCATCCATCTAACTATCTGCCAGCCAGGAGGAATCTCAGTTAGCTGTTAGAAGGACATTGATGATTGTTTCATGGGCACTGCAGTGCTGTTTCCCTTCCCAAAAGCTCACACAACTCATTCTGAGCAGATATATGGACAGAGGGAACCCTGGCTGAGGAAAGCTGAGATCCCAACCAGGAGAGCAGGAAAGCAAAGAGAAGGGCGCATTTTTCTGCCCTAAATCTCACCCTCACCCCTGAGGTCAGCACCATCTCCCAGCCCAGAGGATGGGGAAGCAAACCCCAAATAAAACCATTATGCCTTTCCTGGAGGTGCTCAAGGCTGCATGGGGCTGTGGGCAACCTGATCTGGTGGGGGGCAACCAGCCCATGGCCAGGGGTTGGAACTAGGTGAACACTGAGGTCCCTTCCGACCCAACCATTCTGTTATTCTATGGAACAAGATGCTCCAAGCCCCCTCCTCATTCCTAATGGGATCGCTCCCATTTATCAAAGAGGACAGAGCCAAAGCAAGCTCCCAAGCGACCCATTAACTCCCGTGTATGCAATTACCCTCAGCAGCCTAACGAGCTGACCTCCCTGCCTCAGCTCCCACTGTTCAGAACAATCAGCAGCTGCAATTAGCTGTAATTAGGAAGGATTACAATGACTCTACCACATGCGTTTTTACATGCACATATCAAAAACCTGAATTTTTATTTATGGTCCCCGTGTACACGTGAGTGTGCACGCGGAAGGAACACAAAAGGGAAAGGCTTCTTTTTGTCATTATTTGTGTCAAGCCTTTACATCAGGGCTTTCTGTCTGCAGCTGATTATAGACGTCAAATTGAATTCTAACTGGAGACAGAGAGAGAAATTAAGCAAAAAAACCCAACCAAATTGCAGCGGCTGTAATCCCCACCGAACAACCTCCCTGGGACTGCTGCGCACTGAATCCATCTTCTGCTGCCTTTGTTTACCTAACAGTTTGATGATGCATATTTATGTGAATTGGAGCCTGGCTGCTTTTTGCTGTTTATTAATTAGCATCTCATTCTGGCCGTGTAAAGCAGGCTCGGAGAGTTTGTCTCGTTTGATCAACAGTTGGATTCCTCCCCCACCGCACCCATGGCTTTAATGAGGTTTGTAGGTTGAAGGGAAGGTGCCCATGGAGCACTGACCTTGAGAGAGTCCAGCATTTGGAAGGAGAAGAGGGAAAAGGGGAGGGAAGAAAAGGAAGAAAGAGGAAAAAAAGCAAATTTCAGGAGTAGGATGCATGAATCACACCCCGTGTGTGTCTGGTTTACCCCCCATTTCAGATAGGTAATCCTCCCCTAGAAGTACTCATGGAGTAGGGCTGGCACCCATTGTTGTGAATGAAGCAGTTTTGCAACCAAAAGGAAGTGGGGGCAGTTGCATCCCAGTGCATGGTGCCAGAAGAGGCACCGCATGGCCAACAGCTGCAGGGCTGCATCCTGGGCAGGGATGCTCAGGCAAATAATGGAGGGGGTGCACAAACTACAAGTGAGCAACCTCACCAATGCTATGCCTCCAAAAGAGATGCACGTTGGCACCAACACCTCAGTAAGCGCTCAATGAGAGCACAGCAGAGCAGAGATAGCTCCTCACCAGGCTCCTGCCTGCGTTCCCCTTCTCCCGGTGCCTCTGCCCTTCCTCTGCTCCCTTCAAGGACGATTTATTTCGCTCAATTTACGCATTTGTTTACAAATACGTAATGGCTGGGGGGGCACCCGTCAGAACAGCAGCATGCCTTCCCTGCTGCCGGCCTCTCTCGCCACCTCCTCTGCAATTTCTGCACACACACGTCCCTGCAAAATGAGTCTAAACACTGCAATTTGCCAACCATTTTCAGCCAAATTGTCGGCAATTTCCCAGTGGCCCTGGCACCAAATTGCAGACGCGCGGTCGGCGGTGCAGGAGGGCAGGGAGCGCGATGCTGCGGGGATGCAGGAAGGATGCAGGAGGGATGCAGGAGGGATGCTGTGGGTCCACACGGTGCCATCACCCAGCTGCCACACGCTGCCCATCATTAGCAGCCACATCCCGGGTGTCAAGTCCCCGGGGTGAAGATGAGCATCTTTTTGATGGTTTATCTCAGGTACAGCAACACAAGTCCACCTGGCAAAGCAGCTTTCTGCATTACATTTGTGGCTTCAGGGTAGAAGCGGATCCCAATATAAGTGGAACTATTTGCTGGGCTCACGCTGTGGCTTTCTGGTTCCTTTAGGACCAACGTCTCCATCCCATGCTGGGACATATGGGGAGTCCTGCAATGCCTGCCTTAATACGGTGATGAGAAGCCCTGCTCCAGCTCTGCTCTCACATGGTAGCTCTCAATCCCCATCACTCTCCCATCACATTGACCTATTTCATTCTGCATCTATCACAGAATCATTAAGGTTGAAAAAGACTGCTAAGATCATCAAGTCCCACTGCCAACCATCCCCACCGTGCCCACTAAACCGTGTCCCTTACCCTATCCTCTGCCAGATATCCCCATTAGACACTCATATACATTTATCACAAACAGCCTTCGTTTCAGAAACGAACCTCTCTGCACTCAGAAGGAATGTATTAATAATTACACAGCGCAGGATAATTACTTCCAAAGCAGTCTGAAGTCTTTTGTCTCTCCTGTTCTGATTACGCAGTTATTTCACCAGCGACTGGAAAAGTCAAAAAGTGTCAAGGATGGCGCTTAATTCCGGAGCCGATAGCATTTATTAAAATTGCTAATGAATCTAATAATTAAACACATAAATATAAGTTACCTCAGGTATTAAATCTAATTACTGGGCCTGCAAAAATCAATTTTTGTGCATATGCATAATAATGTATGGGCAAAGTTAATTAGAAATGTCCAGATCAATATTTGAATAATTCTTAACCGGTGGAATCCCCGTCTGAGGAGTGGGGCTGGGCGCTGTGAATAAGTTATATTTCAGAAATGAATGCGTTTTCCTAATGGAGTTTATCCCGGTAAATTAATAATACTCCGGCAAATCTGCAAAATAAATGACAAACCTGTTTGCCTGAATATTGCCCTCAGGGAAATCATTAATATCCTCTGTCAGCTGCCTCCGAGGTCGGATCCTCAGCTCGCAGTGAGCACAGCTGTGTGCCCACCTCTGTGCTGGGGTGGCTTTGGGGGCTCATTTGCAGCATTTGGGGCACTGCTTTGCGTTGGCATAGCCCAACCTGTCTTAGAAACATGACCTGCTGGTGGGAATCAGTGCTGATTTATGGAAACGCAGCTGATCCGTGCACCTCCTCCCATGGCTCCTAATGCCAACTAAAGACTGGAAAAAGAGCCCGAGCGCTGCGTGCTGCCTGGAGCGGGTGCTGCAACACGGAGCAAACAGGAACAGCACCTCTTCCCCCAGCCTAGCGTGCTCTCCCTTGATTTCCATCTCAGCTGAAGGGAGATAAAACAGATGTCAGGCAGCGTGGGACTCGCGCTCACATCCTAAATCATCCTGTCTCCTTGCACGCCGCACGGGAGCGATGCTCGCAGCCAGCCTGGCCGAGCTGATTCAGTGCACATGAGTGGTTTGATTGCTGGGTTTCTCCTGTATGTTGCTGGCACGGCAAAGGGAAAGTTACTCAGTCATGGGTGAAATCACTATGGGTAAATCTCTGCTCTGAATTACACGGGGGTAAATCCATTGAAGGGTAACTCAATTGAGATCAATGGCCCAAGTTTTTTGCTTTCCTTTGCTCCGAATAAAGGCCTGTGTAATATTTTTGGAGTCACAAGCAATGTTCCCAATTTTCACAGCTGATGGGCAGATCTGATCCACCGTGTTTCCAGTGTTTTGCACAATGCATTTTATACAAGCGGCACTTGGGAGAGATTATTCCATGTGAGACCACCCCAACCCCTCCCCACTGCCGTGTCAGAGCAGCACCAAGGGCAGATCCACACCCTAAACAGGCAGATAAACCACGCTGAGCACAATCTCCATCTCATGACCACAGCCACACAGTGGCAACGGGGACCACAGAGAGATGTCACCCACCGGGACGTTGTGCCTTGTGGTCACGGTGAGGACAGAGCTTGGAGGAAAAGATTTCTGCCTTTTCCCAATAGAAGGCCACCCAGAGCCCCCCAGACACAAGCTGGAGCTTTGTTTTATAGCTGTTATAACAAAACCAAAAGCACAAAAATCCCTCTCACCCCACAAAAAACAGAAGCAGCGATGAGACGATGTGCCAAACACCAAAGAACTGCAGCTATCCATGCCCCATGAATTTGCACAAAGCAGAGGTCTGGTGGGTGCCAGGGTCAACGCTCTGCTCTACCCAACAGCATCACCCATGGTCATCACCCACCTCTCGCAGCACTTCCCCCTCTAATTGATACTTTCCAGCTACTTTGCAGCAATTGGAGTTTCTGGCAGTGCTCATTAAGGGAGAGAGGGAAGAAGGCGGAGTGGAGATGCTACTAATTGTATAAAGCCCCTGGAAAAGGATGGCAGGACTCTGGAGGCTGCTAAATTGGAAGCATGCAAAACAACCTGGGCACAGCCAATTGAGCACAGCCACCAGAAAATGGGTGTAATCCAGGGCCACTTTCTTCTGGAGTAGATTTTATGGGCTATTCAAAGGCAGAGGCACAGCTGCTTTGGCTCCATGTAATTACAGACACAGGGAGCAGGTAATTTGTGAGAAAAATGGAAACCCAAAGGATGCTCCTATTGTCAAGTGGGCATCGTGGGGTTTGGAGTAGAAGTTCCTGGGATGGGCGTCATGGTGAGCAGCTGGAAGGCAGCTCCAGTGTGGTGATAGATCCCTGAGAAAGGCAAAACCATCACTCTGTGGACGTGCCAAGCACATTGGAAGCACAAACAGGTGAAGAGACAGCTCTGAGGACAGAAGCTGTTAAGTCTGTGGTGGCAAGAAGAAATAAAAGCCCCAGAGACTGCAAAGCAGCAAATTATTGAGCTGCTGGGTTCTCTAGCAACTAATTCTCCATTCATTAAAACATCATTGGCTTTTATTTACCCTTCATGTGCTATTTATACAGCTGTTCCCAACGAGGGTTGGAGGGATGCATGGGTCCTGCTCAGCCCCTGCAGGGCAGCATCCCCAGCTCCGTTTGTTTGTCTCTCTTTCACTCTGGGGATCACACCATCTTTCAATCCTCCCTGACACATTCGTTTCCTGAGGGCAATTTAAGCTGAGAATGATTCCCTGATTGCTCGCTTTTCTTCCTCCTCTCTTATTCTGCAGGGTTGGTTTTATTCTTTTTTTTTTTTTTTTTTTCCTGAAGGATCATAAAATAACATGTTTAGAAATAATTGCATGATAGGGATGTTTTCTTGCCATGCGAGTATTGCTCATTTCCTCTTTAGACAATACATTCTGAGCACATTTTTGCTGAAGTTTTCCCACAATGGGAGTGCAGGGCTGAGCCGGGCAGTGCCGCAGCCTTTGAGGTTTCAGCTTTGCCCCCAGTGGAGACGGAATCTGGCCCCAGATGCCCTCCCCAAGGCAAGGACAGCCAAATAGACCCAGAAATGGAAAAGCTTATCTGGATGTGGCATGGACACCGAGAACCCCACTCCACCACCGCCGCCTCAATCCTACTCCAAAGCTCAAGAGTGCTTCTATTTAGTTGTCAATTTATACGTATCAGATTACACGTTGCAAGTGCAAATAAATTCCATGTATTACCCAATGCCGTTTGATTTAGTCAACAATGAGCAGGTATACTTCAAAGCACCGCGCTCTGCAAGAAACACGAATTATGCACAGCTCTGCAGCTTTTTCCCCTCTTTTTCTCTCTTTTTTTCTTTTTTTTTAACCTTTTCCAGGCCATCCAGACACCATCATCTCCTAATAAATCTCCCCCTGACACAGCCATCATGCAGCTCATTATGGCCCCTGCAGTGCGTGAATTACATGGCAAAGGTTTATATAACGATGAAGATATTTATGGCAGGCCATACTGCTCCTTTGGAAAATATTGATTTGTTAACAACCAAACGACTGTATGGCCATTAAATCAGAGTGCTCTATTGCACACCCCTGGTGCTAACAGGAGAACGAGTTTACTTTTTACATTTTTATGCCTATTTTGTTTTAAACCACTGAGGTGGGAGTGGAAAAGCACAGGCACTGAGCAGCCATAGAATCATCAAATCATTAAGGCTGAAAAGACCTCTGAGTTCATCAAGCCCAACCACCCACCCATCACCATGACCACTAACCCACATCCAGAGGATATTGGGGTTTTATTCTCAAAGCCCAAGTGGGAACCTCTCTGCAGGGGAACTCTTTGTGTCCCAGTGGAGGGAAGGTCCCCACCTGGGGCAATGGTGATGCTGGGAGAGGCAGAGTTGGTCTCAGCCATTGGGATGCCATGGATTTAAAGGCAGCAGGGCTACATAAGGTCACCTTGAAAAGGACAATGCTGCTATCCTCCACTGATCCTGAAGCAGAGTGGGGAATGTGCCCACTTGGGATATTTTCAGACATTGAGAGAGAAACTATAGCACCATCTCAGGATTTCTGAACCACTAAAACGAGGTTTGCATTCACTACCGCAGTGCTAAGGCCCCAGATAAAAGCACAGGCAGACATGCATTTTTATACTTTTTTAGATATACAACTTTCTTCTTTTATTGATTGCTTGCTTTTCATTTTATGTCCTTTCCCCTTGCTTGAAATGAGAAAAATGAGTCCCTGCCACAGGCCCTAAACTTTACACTCCCTCACTCCCTTCTCCCTTATTCAACGCCATGGCAGCAGGCATAGGTGAGAGCAAACCATGGGCTGTGCCATAAAACGTGGTGATAAGGGCAGGGAGCAGCCAGGGACGCATCCCCCTCCGGTACAGCAATGCTTCCCATCAGGCCGTGCGCTGCTGTGGATTTCTGCCTTTAAAATTTGATAGCAAAGACAACGTTTTCCTTTGGAGCATATATATCTGTATGTATTTTACACACGCACACACATATATCTATATACACACACACAAAATAACAATGGGAGAGGGAAGAATGAGGGAAGCATACTCAAGGTTTGGGAAAAGAAACAGCATCACCATTGATCCCGATCCACAGAACAGCTTTGCACTGCTCAACTTCTTGGCCAGCCAGCACCATCCAGCCGAGAGATCAGAAATGCCTCCAGCAGACACCACAGCACGCCTATTGATCTCTATTTGTTGCCCTTCTTGACTCTAATTGCTCCCCTTGATTAAGGCATTTCATGCCCAAGCATGCAAGGCGTGGAATGCCATCAGCATGCAAAGCATCACACTGCCAAAATCCCCAATATAGGCGCGTGCCCCCATCCCATTGGGATTTTTGGGTGTGGGGCTGGTAGGGGAGGGAGAGAACATCCTCAGGGGGAGGACAGTGAAAGGACAGGGATTAGCTCAGCCCTGTGTTTACTTCTGCTGCTCGGCTATAAGAGATAACGGCACGCAGGTGCAGCTGGAGGGGATATTTGGTGCAAGATGTGTTAATATGGGCCTGACCCTGATGGTTCTTTTCAATACAGGCATCTCTTGCTTGTAGGGTGCTACACATAGAGGGGTCTTGTGCCCTCCAAGGGCATTGACGGGACAAGAGCAATTATCAAGGCTGGGACTGCTGCAGTATTATCACTGAGGCCAGGACAGAGGGTCCTGGTGGCCCTTGCAGGGTTTCCCAGCAGGAGCAGAGCCCCCATTTTCCACTCCAGCACCAGGCAAGGCTGCACATAGTGCGGCTCACATCGCACCCAGCATGGCCCCTGCCCTGCTGACCCATCTCCACGTTTAATCCCACATCACCATGGCTGAGTTTGCTGCAGAAGGGATGGATGCAGCACATCCCATGCAACCACCTCCGAGCAGCCCTAGAGCGCTCTGGTTCAATGCCATCCCTCATCCCAGGTGGAAAGTTTGGGAGCAGTGTGTTGGAAGCAACCCCTCAGACAGTTTGGTTCTCTCCATCCCTACAGCCCTCACAAATGGATTCCTGCATCCCTCCCTACCCTGCCTCCTTTCAATTACCACTCCAAGGTCAGTGTCAGCCCACTGGCCAACTCCCTGCAGCCTTTGGGAGATGCTCCACTCCAGGTCCATGCCCACCCCACTTTGGCCATCGCGGTGGGAAGCTCCATTAATCTCCTTCATTGCCTTTCCCAGAAAGACCCAATTATCAATATTTTCTCCCCACTATGGAGATTCAGACCCTTGGGGCTGGGTTGGGACCAGGACAGGAGACAGCGCATCCCTGCTCTGCACGTTTCCCATTGCCTCACTGCAGCCCAACAGGGATGTCAGCAGCACTCAGACTTGAAGTTTTCCAAACACACACTTAATTTGGAATTAATGGGAAGATTTTTCTTCTCCCCTATGTTAACGGAAGGGAAAAAAAATGATTATTAAACACAGATTCTCTGAGCTTTGACAACTAGGTAGTAAATATCCACCCAGCACATGGCTGCTAATTCCCAATAAATATGTTTCTTTCAATAACCAGCTGGTTTTAATTTAGCAAACAAATAGCTGTCTGGTAAAATCCAAATTAATTGGCTGTTTGGAGACCTTAATGGAAAATAGCAGCATGTTTCAGCCCCCACCCTGACCTGCATGACCCTCCTTCTTGGCACAACAGAAACATGGGGCTGGGCACTGGTAGGGAAAGCAAAATCACATGGAACCCCCCAGGCCCTTTCCTCACAGTGCATTGTACCCATCTCACAGCTGAGGACATAGAAGGACTTCTGGGTGCTGACCAAAACCTGCTTGCCCACACCACATTGCCTCCCGCTCTTATTTCCGGCTGTTCTATGGGCAATGGTACCGATAAATTAACAGTATGCTTATTAGCATGGCGCCCTCCTTGCACAGGATGCCGTGCAACAGTTTTGCTGCCAGCTAGAATGGAATGAAACAAAAGCAAGCCAAAGCAGAAGTTATTATTTCTCATCTGTGGCTTTTCCGGAAGCAAACTGCAACTCTTTGTGCTGTCTCAAGGAGAAAGTCCCAGCAGTGCCTATGGGAGTTCTGACCACACACTCATCCCAACCTCTACTGTCACCAAGCAAAATTAGGGCGGGTGAAGTCAAAGTCATTTAGATTGGTGAAACCCTCTCCAAGTAATTCTTTGTCTTAGCCACAGTTCTTTCCCAATATGTTCTCACTACAGCTACACCAAGCCCCTACCATGCACTGTTCATGCTCCCTGTGCATAGGAACCCTGGGGAAGCAGCAGGCAGCACTCCAAACCCCAGCACATCAGCAGTGCTTTGCAAGGGGAAAACAACATTTCCACATGCAAGAAACAGCCTGGCCCCAAAGTCCAAGCCTCAAGCTGTGGGCAATGCCCTATCGATCCACCAGCAGCACCAGCATGGAGTGCATTCAGCCCTGGATGATATTCACATCCCCTTTTACAAGGGGAAAGAGCACAGAGCTGAGGTGACAGCAGTAATTCTTTATAATCCTTTTGCTGCGGGTTTGGCTTCACCTCCAAAGCTGAAGCAGAGGTGAAAGGGAGGGAGGGATGGGGCTGAGCACCGCTGCTCCGTGCAGGATCAGTGGATTAAGCGCTGCACAAAAGACCTGCCAGACATCATGCAAAAGTGTTTAATCAGAAAATTGCCTCTTGACCAACCTGAGACTTCCCAGCTGCCACAGAGATCCCTGCCTTTGTGAAAGGGCTGCAGCAGGGCAGAGTTAAACATCTCGTTATTAAATCCCCGTGTCAGGGATACAACGCCTGCCTGTTTGCTTATTGCAAAGAACACGCGGGGACCCTGAGGTCCTGCAGCAGCAACAGAGCTGCGAATGAGTGGCAGACACCAGAGAGCAGCGAAGATGGGCTGTAGGTCAGCACACACCCCTGCAGCCCCCCCAGGCCTTTGGTTGCTGTGCGAGCAAATGGGAAGGGTCCGAATCATGAGACCCCCCCCCCCCCCCCCCCCCCAAGGGGCAATGTGCCCAAGCTGCTTCCATCAGATACAAAGTCACCTGGAGGTGCTGAAGCAGAGAGCAAATCTTTCCCTGTTTGAAAAACCAAGAATTCTTACAGCTTTGCTCTAAATCCTATGAGAAAGGTGTAAAAAAAAACGTCCTGGGGAGGGGAAAAGGACACCATTCCCTTTCTGCTCGCTGAATGTTGCATGCAATGCACTCAACTGCCATCCATCCAACCACAGTCACCCCTACACCCGGGGCACAGCAAAGCCAGTGCCTGGGAGAGGACCCCAAGCTTTCATTACATCTCGTTTAGCAGCTGCAGGCAACGTCTGCTGCAGTTAAATAAACAAGCTGCATGAGCCATGAGGGTGGTTTGTTAATTTTTCCACAGGGAAACTGAGGTTTTGGCATCATTTTGGCTGAAGGGCTGATCATAACAATTAGGATAAATCGGTGAGAAACAGAACACACCTGCAACAAAAGTTTGGGACAGAAGGATGTCAGTCTGTCCGGACAAGTCCAAAATGGTGCCTTTTGGTAGTTTGCTTTTTCACACTCAGTGTTGGAAAGTGGTTGAGGAGATGTTTGAGACGAAGACCTCGTACGTAAATCTGAGCTTTCCTTTACATTTGGTTGCATGCAACCATGCTATTATTTAGGAGGAGGAGGGGGAAAAAGCCCAAAAGGAAGCAAAGATGCATCTGCATTAGAAACACCAGACCAACACATAAAGGGCAAAAACAATTGCTCGATCTGCTGAATCCCTCCTCCTGGAGCAGATTTTTCTGGCAAAAATGAATGCATTTGATGCATGGAGCAGATTTTGCACTGCCTTGGGGCAGAGCACAGCATCCCTCCTCCCCACCAGCAGCTGCAACACGAGTGGGCCCTGATTTCAATGGAATCCCAGCGAATGGGATTGAGAGAAACTCCAACAAAGGCTCAGAGCGATCAAAACGGATCAGCCAAGAGATGAAAGGAGAAGGGGAGAAGCAGAGGTGTGCTGCTACGTGAGTGGTTTTTATGCTTCTCTTTCGTTCTTTCTTTTCCTCCTTTGTCTCCATCATTTCTTACGAGATGATTAAGCTCAGTCAGAAGCAACGTTGTGATTTTGATGGCCAGGAGGGCTGAAGTGTTGAGCTGTCAGGAAGCACTCGGTGCTTAGCATCTGTAATAACTCACAGACACCGTGACACGGAGCTGCTGTGCGCACACCAGCCCCAACCAAACACTCAGCTTTGTCAGACAGGAGACGCAGATGCTGCTGTCGAGCGTGGTGGGTGATGGCAGGAGATCCAGGGTGAAGGCTTACCAGATGGAAAGAAGATGAAATGGGGATTTGTAGCCTTATAAGTGCCAATGTGACCCCAAGATTTCCTGGGGAAGGAGGCAGAAAGCAAGAAAAAAAGATAAGACTCCAGCTTGGAGCTTCAGCTCTGCACCAAGCAATGGCCTCATGCTGCAGATGGGGCAGCCCTGCATGCAGAGGGGGCTCAGGCAAGGAAACAAACTCCCTTGGACATGAATTTAATCCTGAAAAGAATGCATATATTCCATATAACCTTCTCCAGCAGTCAAGCTGGTTAAAGCCCAGGAAGTGCCTCATAACACACAGCTACAAAGACCATTATGCCCACTACAGCTTTGACCCCCTGTGAACACTAGGTTAATCCCAATGCCACCATGAGCATCACCACATATGCTTCAAGCACAGCCCTATTGTGAAGCTCCAAAGGAACCCAAATCCATCCCCAGACTCCTCTCAGGTAACACAGGCAACAGCTGCAGGATGGGTATTATGGACCCATCCACTTCAGATGCAATCTGCTTCATTGCCAGAAATGTCCTCAGCTCTTGGATGAATGCAGCACTTGGTCGCTTTTGCAAGTCAGGCAATGCTGGAACTCAGTCGCTGCTCATGGGGATGTGGGGACACAGTGCTCCCAGTGCCATAATGCAGCATAATTGGCCAACAGTCTCCATCACTCCACTGGGAGTGAGAACCATCATCACCACGGTAATAAAAAGGGAGGGAGGAAACAACAGGAAAGAAAACAAGAGACTTCTAGCAGAGGTAGGCACAGCACTTCCAATGGATGCCGGCACTCGGGCATGCAGCTCTGATGAGTGCATGGCTGAGTGCAGCGCTGACGAGGGAGCGATGGATGGAGATGGCAGCAATAAAGCAGTGATGCATGCCAAGGAGAGCCCCACCTGCACGGCTCCTCTGACACCTTCTGGTACAGAGATAAGGAGGTGTGTTAGCGCTCACCCGGGTTGGTTTTTTTTTCCCCTAATATTTAGAGAAAGCAAAGCCTGGAGATGGTTTGAGCTTTGGTAGAGCAAAAGACATTGCAAGTACAGACAGACGCAGTTACACACAGGCAGGGCAATGCAGGGAGTAGCGATGCTCAGGGCTGCTCGCACCGGTGAGACCAGTGGTCCTCCCCTCCCTGTCCTCCCAGAGGGGTGCAACGTTCTCAGCCTCTGATCGGGACCGAGAACAAAACAAAGCTGAATGTCAAAGCAATCCAGACAAAAACAAAAAACAAAAAACGCCAACAAACAACAACGCTGCTCAGCCTCACTTCCTTGGCACCGCTTCCTCTTCGGGGGCTTTTGAAGAAGCCTCAATCATTTCATCTCTCTGTCCAATCTGGCACTAAAAATAAGCTGCTATTTTCCTACAGGTTTCTCAGGTACAAAGCAGTAAGCCTGCTTTGTAATTTATTTGAAAGAAAGGAGCGATTTTCTTTTTAATCCCCTAAACAGCGTTTCCCCCCTTCTGCAATGTGCCAAATCTCAGGGATTTTTTTTATTATTATTATTTTTTGTTACATTTTAGAAAAGAAATTAATGCATGGAACAAAACACCACCGCAGAACAAAGCAGAGAGGGTTTATTTGTCCCCAGCAAAGGAGCTGAGATGACAGACAGACGGCCTTCCGCTGCAGGTACAGACCAGATTCGCATTTTTCTCTTTGTCTTTGATGCTTCAAATTAAAAAGTGGCAGAAGACTGTAATTAAAAAAATACCCTGAGAGCCAGCGGGATTTTTTGCATTCATCTGATGCCTCAGCTGTTCTGCTTCAAGATTTAACCCTGCCAATGAGAACTCCCCGTGCAGTCACACCTGAAGGCGCACTCACCATGAGGGACAAGGGTTGCCAGCAGACCTCCCACCCAAACCCTGCCAAGCCAAAGGGCTGAAGGTCATTTTCATCCCCTTCTCCACCCTATATGCTCTCAGCCTTCGTTCTGTGCAACGTCTTGCTCCCTACAGCCATCCCCGCTCTCGTTTTCCATCTCAGATACGAGCACAGCCCCTTGGCTGGGGGGACGTGCCTCGTGCATGGAGCCAGGGCTGCTGAGGAATCTTCAGGCTCTATTTATGGCTCTACAAATGATTCACTGAGCGACCTCAAGGAGAGTCCTTCCCCCCAGTGTGAGTCAAACCCTGTACAAGTGCATCTGCCGTCAGCCCGAGTGCACTTATCCTCAGTCCGTGCTGGTGTAAATACAGAGATAACTTAGTTCTCCTCTCCACTGCTACCCTCTACCCTGCTATAAAATGTGACTCACACTGGCAATTCTCCCAGCGGAAGGTTGCAAGGCTAAATTAATGTGTGCAGAGCGCGTTGAGATGCTGAAAATTGTTTTATGAATGCAGAGTATTAATAATATTAGTGTAGTTACCATAGAAGAGGAAGGTGATTTAGTGCTATTTGTGTCTGAGAATTGCCATGCACAAAAATGATGCCATTACCATAATGAAGAGGGAAAAAAACATTATCGAGATTTATATGGAGCGAAAGGAGGCAAGGTGTCCTCCCGGAGTGCCTCTTCCCATCCCTGCTGATTTGCACATCACAGAAGTGCTGGGAGCCCCAACGGAGACCAAAGCCCCATCGGGCTGAGAGCTGAGCTGCATCTGCCAGGGACAAACTGCTTCCAAGAGCTGATAAAAGGCAGTTAGAGGGGGCAAAAGCACACTGCACTGCATTGCAGCAGCTCCCCAAGTCATGCCAAGGCTTCTGAGTGAGATGCACAGCTCCACGCATCACCCGTGCTGCTGATCCTTGAAACAGCCTCTGTGTCTCTCTCGGAGGTTTTAGGAAGCATGAGTGAGGCAGATAGGGATGCAGAGCTGCATCCAGCAAGGATTTCCATCAAGGAATCAACACTGAGGCCAAACACACAGACTGGAGGCCTCTGGGTGCCCACATTGCAACATGGGGTGCATCTCCTGCAGGACCAGCTCCTAAAGGTTAACTAACGCCAGACTGAAAACCAACCCACACGACAGAATGGGAAGCAGCTCTCTGACCACAGAAACCACAGCCTGCTGAAAGCTGGAGCAAAGCAGCAGGATGAATCAGCTGGGGAAGTTTGCCCATCAATAACTGATAGCAAAGGAAAATTAAGCAGAAGATCCGTCTCCTGTTAGCCAGATGCTTCAGCCCATGGCCTGGGGACTGCACAGCAAAGAGGAAGTGCGAGCACAAATCATATCACAGGGAGCAGCTAGCCGTTATTTATCAAAGCAGAGTGAACAAATACATTTGCATCCATTAATAGCTCCGTGATCAATTACTGATAAGAACAAACTGCTCCATCCTTCTTGATCACTGAGAGCTCGCTGCTAATTTGGTCATAGACTGCACTTTTCAGCTAATGAAACCGAGCAAATATGAATCAATCCGCCCAGGGAAATAATAATGCCTAAACTTCAAATGGAAAAGAAAGAAACCTCCTCTTCTCAATACAGCAAATTGATCATCTGTCACTTCCAAGGAGGTTCTCTGGAGTTAAGGGGATACGGCGAGATATCCTGATACCGAACAGTGACGGAGAAAGAGCCTCTTTCTTAATTATCTCCCATGGGATGGCAGAAGAAAACAGCCCCATAGCAAACACTTAAGAACTACACGCATTAATTTATGCTGGCTGCCGCCTTTGTGTTTTGGAACGAGTTGGACTGGATTTTTTTGTTCCTAATTGCTTGATGGAGTGCCCCATCAGTGCTGCCAACGCAAACGGTGCCACTCCATAAGAGATGCCCACGTGCCACCCAAGCAGCAGCAGCACTCAGAGCCCACAGGCAGATGTGGAGGAGACCCCTGAGCCTCCCCACCTCGAGGAAAAAAGGAGGCAAAGAGGTAGAATAGCCCAATAAAACCAACAGCAGTTCTGGGTATGTTTCGTTTGCGCTGCCTCTGAGTGCCTCCAGTTGGAAGAGGATAATTCATTAACTTGCTGTCTCTATGGTTGACTTACTCCTTGCTTTGACTGCATTGCTGCAGCTGATTTTTGGCAGCGAGAGCATACAGGTTTATTGCTTTCTGGGAAAGGTAGGCCAGATCATTCTCCTTGGAAGCAGCACTGAATTGATTTGTCATTATTCAAGGGATAATTTACCCAAACGGTGTGGGTGGGGATGGCTAAAGGTGCCAGGCCTGGAGCAACAGGGTGCTGTGCAACAGGCCTGCAATGCCCAAAATGCAGATATCCAGCCCTAAAATGGGTTCACCACCTCCTGGCCATCCATCCCTTGGGTCACTACAGGGCACTGGGCTGAGCATCTCAGGGCATCTCTTACAACCCCAGTTTCCAATCAGAGCAACCCAAATCCTCCAAGTTTCAAGCAGTTTTGCTCAACTCCTGTTCCTGCAGGCTCGTGTCTGTTCCCATGTGCTCGGAGGTGTAACACAGGTTCCACGTGCTCCACCATCAGTGCCTCCATCCATCAGCATCACCCGGGGCAGCCAGCGCCGGCAGTCCCAGCTTCATCTCCTGCTCGCTTCCATCCATCAGGCTGCTCTGAAAGCTGGTTGAAGGCATCGTGACGCACCCTCTGAACGCAGACAGGACTGCAGAGCAGAGCCAGGGCTCGGGATGGCCCACAGCACTCAGCCTCATTAGGAACAGCAGCAGCATCCACACTCCTTACCTGTGCATCATGCTGTCACCCGGAGAGGAGCCCACGGACCGGCACGTGCACCTAACAGAGATGTTGTTTAGCAGCTTGTCAGCAGCTGTAAATTGGCCGAGGAGCAGAGCAGTTTGCATTCTCCACGGGGCTTGAACTGAGAATTAAACAGTGGCAGCGACTGCAGCTGCTGCCTGATGGAGCAAATCAATTCTCTCCCAGCCTGGGTTCATCGTGGCAGCGGCCACGTAGGACAACATTAGGCAGAGTCCTTCGGGGCCAGCAGGAAAAGGCAGTGAGATGTAAGGGCAATTAACCTGAAAGGCCCCCAGAGAACGAAGGAAGGAGGCTGGGGTAGAACTCCGGATCTGAGCCCTCCATCTGTCCGCACACTGCTTTAATTGATCTGGGAGTCAATCAAAGCAGATGAAGCTTTTACTCAGCTCAGCTGAACTCAGCGCAAAGCAAGCAAATAGAGGGCAAAAGTGCAGAACCAGACCCTCAGCATCTCTGCCCATCATGGCCAAAGGCTCTGGCATGGGAAACAAACCCATCAGCAGTGCTGTACTCCATCTATGTTGATACCAGGTTTAAAAAGAACTTCCAGTACACCTCCGCACCCAATAGGACAGGCAGCATCTGACCACACGCCATCATTCCATCACTAAACACCCCCAAGTTGTGCCCCACTGGCTCCAGAGCTGCCGTCCCCACACTGAGGGGCACAGCCACAGTGGGTCACGGGCTTCAGCTCCTCCTGACAGCCCCTATGCTGCAGCACAGCCCTCTGCCCTCTCTCCATCCATCCCTGGCAGCTGTTCCCAAGGCCAAAAGTAATTAGGAGGAACGCTTTGTGAGGGGGGCCATCAATAACCCACCTTAACACGGCGACGCGTGGGAGCCGGGCAGTCCGTCATAAGGCAGTGACAGATCGCCCGGCCAGCAGACCACAGAGAGAGGAGTCCTCAGGCACATTAATCATCCCCAATCCCAGCATAACCCCAGAGACCTCACCAAACATTAGCAACACTTGCCTTTATCCCTGCCCGTTGCTTCTCGCCTTCCCTTTGCTATTTCTCATCTTTAATTTCCACTTTTTCATCACACCAGCACTCCCACGGTGCCTCCTCAGTGAGCCAAAGCAATAGGGGCAGTTGGGAGCACTGCCCATGGGCTGAATCCCACACTACTTGGGTACCCCAGTGCTCACCCTGCAGGAGCTCAGCTCCTCATCCTTTCATCGCTGCACTCAAAGCATAGCAAGCTGCTGCCTGGCTCAGTGCTGACCCTGCAGCCTTCATGCCCTGCACCACCCAGCTGCATTCAATGCCCTCTGCAGCGCCCCCAGCCCAGAGCCTGCAGCCTCATTGCATCCGAGCCTGTAATTAGTTTGCAGCGGTTGCCTTTTGCTCTGCAACACCTGTTTAGCATGGGCGAGGGAAAAGGAGGGAAGCGGTAAACATAGCTTTATTTTAGAAGGAAGGCAAACATTAAAAGCCTCTGACTGCCCCTTCCAAAGCCCTGTGGCTTTCTGATTTCTCTTCAGAAGACAACCCTGTTATTGCAACCAGCTCCGGGGAGCTGTTTTCTTCTTGTGAGCAGTGCACATGCAGAGAAATTACGCTTCTCCTGAAGAGCTCTTACGTGCATAGAGCTGCTCTGTCAATGCCCAGCCTGGATGATTAACCCCAGGCTGTGGCTCTCCCATTCACTCCCAGATGCTCTCCGAAGGCGTCCGCTCTCCTCCTGCTTCAGGGAAGGGAGCAGATGGAGCTGCTTTCCCTCTGGTTCTTCTCTTTATGGAAAGGTCAGCTCCAGCACTGCTATCACCATGCAAAGGTGCTGATGGGGGGGTGCTGGAGGAGTGAGGCTTCCACAAAAGAAGCCATTTCACCACCTTGCTCCCTAATTGGGAGCGAAAAGAATGCAGCTGGGTAACAACCTGCAAGTGATGCTTCCCATTTGAGGGGTCTCAAGGCACTGAGTCAGGGGGGAAAATGTTCACTGTATCATTGCCTACAAGTGCTTGTGCCTGATGTCTGCAGGTCCCAGGGGATGCTTTCTAGGGACAAGCATTCAGCCACCTGCACACGATGCCTCTGCCCAGAGGTCTCTCAGACCCCTCAGGCAATGGCCAGCCCCAAACCAGCACACAGCCGTGCCCTCTGCAACCCACATCCGTGTCCCCATCCCTGCAGGAAACAAACACAGCACAGCCTCACATCTGGGAGCCTCTGGGCAACAGGGACCCTTATAACAACCGTGGTTACTGCAAGATGAAAGGTTGTGTAGCTAATATCACAGGTCTGCTTCTACTCCTGCACCACCACCACCCCTCCTGCATCCAGAGCTGCTCACAGAGCTCCTGGCCTTGCTGGGAAGCATAAGGTTTAGAGATTATGATGGGGCTAATTCCTTCCCAGAGGAAACATGTGCCTGGCTGAAAATAAACATCCCATCAGCAGCAGATAGAAGCCTGTATCCTGCAATGCGATTCCTATCAGGTTTAATCTCATTCCTCAGGCACCAAACAGTTCCTATGCCTCCTCCCCTTCAGAGGATGTCTGCAAAGTGCCATGCAGCTCTGCCTTTGCTTTTCAGCACAGAGAAAGCTTCAGAGAGGCCATACTGTGGGTCAGGGGATGGCTCAAACCCTGGTACAAACCCTGGACTGTCCAGGAGAGTTTGGAGAGAAGGAAATTCAGTCTCAGATGCTCTGTGTTGTGCTCCCAACTTGGGCACAGGGAACATCCTTTTACCATTACTGGTTGACAAAGATTAGGCGGCATTAGAGGGGATAACTTGTCAGAGCAAGACTTGGAAGCCTGGATTAGCACCAGAGGGTTATCTCCTCTTAGGGCTGGCATGAGAGGAACAATTAGATCATTAGCCATGCTTTCTAATTGTGCTGTAATGAAAATAACACCGGTGTCTGATGCCTCCTGAGCATCAGCCGCAGGGGACAGCACAGCTCTTTACCTCCTGGAGCACAGAGCAACTCACACTTGCATCACAGCAGCTCCTCTCCATCCCAAGAGGAACCCTCAAAGGCAGAGTTTGAGGAAAGAAGTGTTCCTTTTGTTGCTGCTACAACATTTGGTACCAGTCTTCTCTTTTCAGGTGCTCAGAGATTGATTTTGCATCATCTGTCTCTCACTCAGGTTTCTGGCCTGATAATACCACAGCACAAGCAACAGAAAGGTTACAGCGTGCTCAATAGGGAACACCATTAGGGAGTGGGATGTGACAGCTGCTGCCTTCCTGCTGCTGCCTGCAGCTGCTCCCCGCCACCAGAGCATCTCAAACAGCAAAGCCACAGCACAATACAAGTTCCAGGACTTGGAGCAACACAGTGCAAGCAAACAGCTGTCAGGCTGAGCTGCACACAGCAGTGCCCCTGCAGGTCCTGCTCCTTGCTTTCCTGTTTTGGACAGAATTGCAAGAGGCCCAAGCAAAGGTGGGCTTGAGAGGATATTTAAATGAAGAAATGGGATTTGCATGCAGCGCCCACCCTGGGTTTAAGTTCATTAATAAGAAGGACACAATTGGTATCTCCTGCCTAGAGCTGCAGTGAAAGATGGTGGTATTTCAGCTCAGTGCTCAGCACCATCCAAGTGATGGAGCGATGCAGGAGCTCTGTACCTCACCCCATCTTCTGCCCCCCCCCAAAAAAGAAATCCCCTGAAGCAATCACAAACCCCCAAACCACCCAGTAATGCCACATCCAAACCCGCCCTCTGAGCGCACCCAAAACGCAAGCCAACATTCAGCAGTCAAACCAAACCACCCTTTGTAAATCCTCCCCAAATCCCCACATCCTCCAGCTGAGCGCTCCGGGATTTGGGGAGGAGTGGGAGACGCCGTCCCAAAATGCGGCTGCGGGGGGGGGGGGGGGGGGGGGATTTGGGCACTGAGCCTCCCCAGGGTGAGCTGCGCGCTCCCACCCCGAGCTCCGGCAGTCCCTGCGCAGCTCGGGCTCTGCACGACTGACTCGTGCCACCTAGCGCTGCCAGCGAGGCGACACACGGGGAGAGGCGGAGGGTCGCGACGTCGGGATGCGGCTGGGAGGCCAAAACCTCAGAGGGGCGCAGGGAGGTCAGACAGAGAGCAGAGGTCAGGGAAAAGCGGCTCTGCGCCGCTGTGTTGCGCGCGGGATGGAGAACAAGGATGGAGGGATGGAGAACAAGGGCTCTTTCTCCGCCGGCTGCTCGGTGCAGGATGCGGCTCAGGGGCTGCGCAGCCCCAGCGATCCAGCCCTGACCCCTGTTTGATGTGGGGGCATAATTCACGCCTGGAGGAAGAGTAGCTGCCAACCACCCCAGGCTCCCCAGCACCAGGAGGTGCTACACGGGGCTGGCACTATGGAGTTTACAAATCTGGGGCAGGGAGACCCCCGGCTGCACCTCCTCCATCCCTCTGCGCACTCACAGCTGCAGGGGCACAGCTCTGTCAGCACAGGTGGGAAGGGCTGCAGCCATCCCTCCATCCATCCCCAGGCTGCATGCTCACCTCTCCCCACCCACCCCACAACCACCTGGACACCCCCTGCCCACACCCACACAAATCCATTTGCTTGCAATGAATCACCCAAACGCAGACTTGTGTCGGTCAGTGGCTCACCTCAAATCTCCCCTCTAATTGCCCACCTGCAAAGCTCTCAGCCTTTTCAGAGCCACAGGATTACAGCGCTCAGGAGGGACCTCTGCAGACCATCAAGTCCAATCTATCTGCTTCAGAAGGTTCCCTGCAGGACACCACCCTTTTGGGATGCTCAGCTCCTTCCCCACTGCCAGGTTGGCAGAGCCTTTCTCCCACTGCTTCCACCACAAGCAAAACTATTAGGCAAATTTCTTATTGACTGTTTCCTATTAGGCTACTTCTTTTTTTTCCCTCCTCGGTACTTTCATGGCAACACAACTAATAAAAATGCACTTTCTGGATTTATGGGTTCGTAAAAGTGCTTTTGTGTACCTCGGGGAATCAGGGGATTAGAGCTGTATTAAACATCTCCAGTGAAAGTGCCACTCAGGTGAAAAAGGGGGGAATTCAAGGGCAAGGAACAAGTGAGAGCAAACGCGGCGAAAAATATGGTTTTAATATATTATCTAAAGAATAAAAAGCTCATAAAAAGTTATCACCAGGCGGGAGGAATTCATAATACCACCGCTTGTGGGCTCTGCCTGGGAGCTGCCTTGGGGATGAGAGCCATTAAGGGAGAGGAAGGCACCAATGTGCTCCACAACCTGGATGGACAGGGAACACAGACATTCCTCCCTCCCCAAAATGAAAGCTCCTGCTTTCATTGGGCCATCTGCACACAGAGCAGGTGGTGTTCCCCCCATGGGGGGCACAGAGGGGACCCAGCACAGCAGCAGCCCACTGCTGCGGGTGCCACCGGGCACCGTGCTCAGCTGCAGCCTGTTGGAAGTCAGCATGCCATCTCACCTCTGACCCACAGCCTTGGGTTTTAATAGGGGAAATTCCCATTTCAAATATTTCAGGCTTCTTTCCCCCCTTTTCCCCCCTCAAAAGAAAAATGTAGAAACGAGAAAGCCTTTGAGGATGCAGTTAAAAGCATCTTTTTTCACCAAGCAATCACTTCCACAGGAAAATCATCACTGCTGACATATCACCATGAAGCCTTTGATTTCAGCCAAACTGCTCTTTCCACTCTGGTTTAAAAAATCCCAAGCTCTGCCCCCATAGGTGATCTCATCATCAATTCAGGGGAGATAGCTGGGATTTGCTGATACGAGAGCAGAATCTACAGCACTCACTACAAAGTGCTTCAGGATCTGTTACCACCTATTAATTTCCTTTATCTTCCAGCCAGTTCCCACACCATTTTCTATTCTCTATTTATCCATCCCTTTCAGGCTTGAACCAACTGCTGCTGACGTCCCTATGCCCACCTCTGGCATGGAGGTCAGCTCCTACAGCACGGTGCTGCATTTCCTCCTCCCTTCCTTCCCTTTGGCAAAGCGCCTGGGAGGAAGTTGCCCGCAGAAAACAACTTGATTTACTCCCAGACATCTGAATAGAGGGATATACATCGCCGTAATTAATCCTCCGGGGGCACTAATGGCATCGGCGGCACTGCTGGCATAAGTCAGTTGCTACTAAACAGCCTGTGTTATCTAACAAATGCATTGCTCACCCAGTAAACATCCCTCGTGATGAGTGCCACTGAACTGACTGTAAATCTGCCCCCACCACTCAGCATACAGACACGTGCACGGGAGCACACCCGGAGCAGCCCTCCTTCCTGCACCCATTGCTTTAACCAGAATTGGCACTTTGCTCCTCGTTTCCCCATCCAGGAAGGGGATGATTTTGCTGCTGCCACTATAAGCTCCTTTGGGCAGGAAACACCTCCATGGGGGACAGCTTCAGCTGAAGGCTACTTATCCCCAGCATACCATAACTACGGCAAAATCCCCTCCACCACACCTGCAGCCATACCCAGTGGCAACACACCCCATCCCCAGACTGATGCTTAAGAGGAATCTACGCCCCTTTTCCTTCTGAATCCTTGAATTCTGCCTTCCTGAGGCCACGATGCTTTGGTGCTGGGATGTTTTCCAGCCCATTGAGCAGCTGGCAGTGACATGAGCAGCATTCCAGCCCCTATGAATGCCACCCACCCAAACACCTGCACACAGCTGGCTGCTCTCAGCTCTCCAGCAGAGGCCCTTTACAAATCTCAGCTGGGCATTTCCCTTCACCTCCACCTGCGCTGTCACAGCACTGCAAAGGATGTCCCACTGAGCATCACAGCCTCCCTCTGAGCCACATCTCATGGACTCACGGAGATAATTCCCTCATTCTGTTTTCCTCTGGTTCAGAAATAAGACAAAAGACCACGTTGTACTTAAACCCCACGATGCAATAACAACAAGGCTCTCTGATGACAAAAAGAGGAAGAGAGAACTATATGAAACAGCAGGTGAGAAGCATCCCTTCTCAGCCCCGTTAATTTCGCTTATGACAGCCCTATCATCCCCATCACAGCAAGATGAACGATAGGACACATTGGGAAATATTATCTTCCTCCTGCAGAAAGACAGCACGATCTAATGCAGGATTAGTGAGAAGTGCTTCCCAGAGCCACCGCTGCATCCAGCTCCCCCGCAGCACATGGCCACAGCTCTATGGAAATACTGGAGCAGGCAGTGGGCTGCAACAGCCACCCACAGGGCTGCTGTCAAGAAACGTCATGCATCTTTCCATGTGCCCAACTGTACGTTAAGGAAGTCCTTGTTTGGCCCATGGCAATAACCAGATGGTGCAGAAGGAGCCATCTCCCCTCCATCGCTTCTAAGATGGGAGTTTCTTAAAGCTGATCCTGAGCTCTCTAGATCTGGAAATGCGTCATGCTCACGTACAGCCTTGCTGTGGTGGATTGTGGTAAAGAGTAATTCAAGATGGTGTGAGGCTCTGCTATGTATCTGCGAATATAGCATAGCATACAAGCTCATGCCTTCCCCAGTGCAGGCACTGGAGGTCAAAGGGAAGGAAAGAGCTCTGGCAGATGCATCACAGCTATGGATAATATTAAGGGAGACCATCAGCTGTTGGAAACAGGGATCTATTTCAATGGCACTGCGCTGTTTTACACCTCAGACATGTCAGTTATACATGTACACAGCATAAACGGTGGATTAAAAATCACTAGGGTATTGATTTTCACGTTCCAGGCCATAAAAACCATCTGGGATGGGAATTAATATCTCCCAGCCGCACTGATGTCAGTGCATGGAGGACAGAGCAGGGCCTGCCCCAGCCCTGGGCACTGCTATGACATGGGGCAGCCACACAACAGCTGCAAACTTTGGGGAGAAAACACTCAGATTTGGTCTGCGTGAGGTTTAGCAGTGAGATCCCCACCACACACAGCACAAATCCACCTCGCTGTCAAACTCATGGGCTCCAGAAATGGAACTCCTGCAGCAGGAGGCAGGCAGAGAGATACCAGGGCTTCCACACGCTGGCAAGGAAGTGTCAAATAGAGCGATAAAAAATGGAATATGCAAATAGTTGTCATCAGCTATCGGCAACCAGCCGTGCTGACGCCTGTGCCACAGCTCTGCTCAACTTCCAAAATCGTTTTCCAGTCTCTCATTTTCTTTCTGCAATTACCTTTTCTTCCTAACAATCAGCTACTTGCAAACAATCACCAGGAGGAAGAGCTGTGCTAAATGCAGGACGGTAATAAGAGAAATTTCTTCTTAAGACTTCCCCAAGGCATCACTTCTCAGATAGGCACAATGCCACCATTTCCACTCCAGATCACCACCACAGCGCCAGGCAGAACCTCAGTGTGTGTGCACTGCTTTGTTGCCCAATTCCTCCAGCAACACCTCCTCTCTGTACACACACACACACACACTGAACTGTTTCAGAAGCCTTGAAGTTGTACACCATTGCAACTGAAGGCAATTCCATTGGGGGGATTTGGGTAGCAGTGTGCATTTTACGCACAGGTCTGAAGTGCTGCCTCTCCAGATGGAGTTTCCTTGCCTTGCCAGCTAGGAGGGTTTTGCTGAGCGTTATTTTAACTAACAGCAAACCTGCTGCAAACAGGAGGCTGTGTCTCTGTTGCAAAGCGTGCAGCACCTCCTGCAGCACAGGACCCAGCTTGCAGCCTGCGTGCACCAGCACTGCACCGAGCACTGATGCAAGCAGTGATGCAAGCACCACGCACACGCGATCCTGGCACAGCAGCAGCCAATTCGCTTGAGAAACACATTCTCCGATGGTTTTCTTTCTTTTTCATAAGCAGGAACTTAATTACAGGCCTCGAAAGCCTTTGTGAGCGCTGAACTCCCATGCCCGTCAATAGAAGCAGAGTCGGAGGTATTTGCCTCCAGGGGGTAACCGCAGGGAGAGGAGAGCTGGGAAGCCCCAGACACTGCAGATAAAGACAACGGGAGCAGTCTCTGTACCCGGCAGGGAACTTCCCTGCCTCTTTCAGACAGGACTCTGCCTCTGGGAGCTCCCTTTGTGGCTTACAGACAGAAGTGGAGGCTCTGCTGATCGCTCCCGGATTAAAAGAGCTCTATTGCCTCCCGGAGACGCCGGAACAGTTTCTAAATACAACTGCCTCCCTCTGTCACATCTCTCACCCCTTCTTCTGCTTCAAAACAGGCAGAGCATCACCGCCCCGCGCTGCTCCAGGCACCCACCCAAACGCTGAGCACATGCATTGCAAAGGAGAGGGGATGGAGCACCCAAAACACAACCCTGAGATATTAATACAAGGAATCGCTCACTGATAACTTCCATTATTTCCACGTTATTGTAATTTCATGCAAACCTCTCCTCACTGACTGCCACTACACTTGTTCAGAGCTGGATCTGCCCCCCAGCAACACTAATAATGGCTTCCGGATCATTCTTATTCATTTTGTGTGTTTCACTCACAGTACTTCATGTGACTTATGTATCCCCTGAAGCTCATATTTCTCTTTGAATTGCAGGGCAAGCCGTGGGTTTTAACATTCTGACTGCACATGCATTCTCCTCTCCCTCAAAATGAAAGATCATTTGAACTTTGAATTGCATTAGCATGACATTTTTCTACTAAATTACCCTGGCTGAAAAGCAACAACCCCCTTTTAACTCCGTTACACCAGCATCTAAACACCGGGGGCAACGCACAGAGGGAGGGAAGAGGTCTGAGGCACAGGGGAGAGGTTTGGCATCCTCACCCCAGGAGAGGCAAAGGCCATCTGTGAGCCCTCCAGATCCGAGCCAGGTTTTGCTTGATCCTTATCCAGGACAGACTTGGAGCACTGAGGTCTGAGCATCACTCACTGACTGATCAGCAGCTCCAGCTCCGTGCAGCTGGGATGGCTTCATGCCTGCTGCCTGGCTCCTGCAGACCTCAAACACCCCTCATCTGTCCTCCTGCCCCTGCTGGTTGACAAATTGCAAGCACCACTGAGGCACTGAGACTCAACACTAAATGCCCACTGCTTGGGCTGCAGCTCTTTGGTAGTAGGATGCCAAGTCCTGCTCAGAGACCTCTACACAGATAGGAATCAGGACAAGAGCCACACGATCCAATCCATACCGTAAGCTGTACTCATTCAAGACAACCACGTGGCATCAACAGGTGATCAATGGCCACCAGTGCAGGGGGCACCTCACTCAGCTCACACTGCTCTATCCCCATCCTTCAGTGGTTGGATCCAGTGACACAAGCACTTGACCACCACATTTTGTATAAGGAGACATCTCCACACCCAGACTGTCTCCTCTCAGATGGATCTCCCGGCTCTACAGACCTCTGCCTCTCACATTTACAGGCAATGCATTTCCATCCGAAGAGGAATTTAAAAACTATTAGTCAGGGAACACAGCAGATAGTAACTATAGCAATGCATCAATCACAGCATGGTAATTACACACCACCGAGTTGCCTGTAAAAGCTGGTCTACCTGGCAGAAAATGGCAGTAATCAGCCTATTGGCAGCAGACAATACAGCATCATTTGTAATTCTTATGGCTGCATGTTCCTCATTTCACAGGGGCTGGATGCTAATCAATGAGTTGCCATGGTTACCCGACATCCCCAGCCATCAATACACAATGAGATGCAAGGAAATTAGAGGGGCTTTGAGTCACCGCTGCTGGGGCACCTGGCTGGCTGCAGGCTCCCCTCTGTGCCATGCATACAGGTTGGCAGCTCAGAGCTTGGGCAGATGGATGAGCCCTGGTCCCGGCTGCTATATAGCGAGCACGGCAGCAGGAAGCCAACTGGAAACAGCACAACCACTGCCCAGGGGAGGGGTTCCCTATAAGAAGTTCCCTAGAAGAGGGTGAGAGGTGGTAAAGATACAGAGAGGGAGCAAAGCATGGCTTTCATCCTGCATGTACAGATAGACTGAGGCTGGAAAAGTGAGCAATAGGGAACAAATGGCGCTCTCAATGTCTCACAAGGAACGACAGTAGTAGGCAGCCCATGGCCTTTGTAACACGATGGAAAGCCCAGCAATAACAGCAGAGCAGCAAGGCCCCAGGCTGCAACAAGTGAGGATTTGCTCAAATGCAAAAACCATAGGCACAGAAATAAAGGAAAAAAAGCTGCTTACCTTCAGAAGGCCTCAGGGACACAGGGGAGCTCCAGCAATATCCCCTTGCCTCGAGTGCCAGCCTTTAAATGAGGGCTGGGAAGGGGTGGATCCTGGCTCCAGCCCTTCTGGTCAATCAGGTGCCTTTAATTGCATGCAGCTGAGCTCCCCTGGGTTGGCCCTGCCTTCCCACCAGGTGCTCCATCACTGCTTCAAGCCGTGACTCAGCATTCCTGCTGCAGCCTTGCTCAGGTCAGAAGTTAAGACCTACCCCAACATCACAGGTGTTTCATCCCAGGCGGGCTCGTATTCCCAGGAGTAGCAAGGCTTTTGGCTAACAACCTAATTACTTTAATATGCAGCAGTATTAAAAGAAGGAAAATGACAGTTAGAACTTTGCAAAATCCAAGCCTAGTTATGAATCAATTTCCCAGACCGTTCTTATTAAAGTAATTAAATTACCTGTTGCGTGCTGGAATCTCCTGGGAAAACATGACTGTATGTCCTCAGGGGGGTTTGGGGGTGGGACCACAGCACCGACACGTGCTCAGGGCAGCTCCTGCTCCAGCACTGGGAGAGCACAGAGCAACAGCCAGAGCAGTTTGCAGAGATTGAGTGCTTTTTCCCTCCACCGTGGTTTTAGGATTGATGTTCCCCCTTATGCACCATCGCTTCTCATCTACGTTGAAGGACGAGAGCCACGAGCTGCTGGCCACCTCGAGAAAAGCAAGCAGAGCCCCGTGCCGGCTTCTGCTGCTTTATCACCCCCCCAGCCCAACCTATTCGCATGCAAATTGCACGAGAGCTCCGTCTATTAGCGGTGCGGCTCTCGGCAGCCTTTTGGCACAGCACGCGGATGTCGGTGTGCAATAACGGGGAGCAAACACATCTCGGGATGCGTGAGGAGTACGACCACAACCCACTCCAGGCTTTGGCCGTCCTCACCTCCCAGCCAAAGGCTCTGCCCTCCAGGTGCTGTGAATGAGGGTTTGGCTTCGGCAGAACCACTCGGGCTGCTCAGAGTTGGAAAAGGATTTTCTTCTCTCCCTCCACCCCCATGGAAATGCAGGTCCCAGCTCCTGAAAACCCTGCAGAAATCAGAGCAAAATGGAACAGCACAGACGTTTGGGGTCCAGGCAGCAGCCCGGCTCTGCTCGCCCTGCACTCGGTTGCTCCATTCTCTGTACAGAAGCTCTTTTCCCTGCCTAAAGCACTTCCCCTCCCGTGCGCCCCCCACGATCACCCCTGCAGCACCCCCACGTTCGCAGAGCGCACCGCGCCTCCCACATCTGGACAGGAAGCGACTTCTTCCTCGTTCTTCCGATGTTGTTTCATTGTTATCCTTCGATTAAAGCAGCTGGCACCGGGGACGTTTGCAAACAGCACCAGCAGCCTCTTGTGGGCACGGCGGGTCCTGCAGCCCGGAGCGCTCGGATGGTGCGGAGCTGTTTGCTCTCCCGTAGCCGGGCAGGGAAAAGCAATGCAACCGTGCAACCCCCCCCCCCCTTCCCATCTAACAGCACCACTACACGGCTGCCCAGATCTGATTAGCAAACTAACAAAATCAACCAGGAATGAATGACCTGACAAAATTACCTTGTGACTAAGCAATTAAGCCAGCTCCCAACGAGCTCCATCCCCACTTTGTTGCCACGGCTGAGTGCTGATTTAAGCCACTCGGTGCTGATAAGCCAGGCTGTCTTCCCAGGGATCCTATTTTCTCCTCTGGTGTCTCTGCTCCAGCACAGCACAGCCGAGATGTTATCACACAGCAAAGGGCTGCTGAAACCAGAAACAGCTCAGCCGGCTCCCAGCTAACCTGGGACTTACTCAGAGCACTGCCTTTCGTTTGCTTCCACTCATTAAGCACAGATACAGGAGGAGATGGCCCGCCGGTGCATTATGGACCAAGTAGATGTGAAAGGGGTAAAACAGCTTGCTAAGAAGATCCAAACCCAAGGAGTGGGTCAAAAACAGCACAGTACAGTTATGGCTCAGCTTTTGGGGGCATCACCCAACTCTGCAGAGCAGTTTTCACCCATTGCTGCTGTGCAGTGCTGGTCAGCTGCTGCCCCCCACCCAGGCTTAGTGCCAATCAGCCTGGAGCTGATTCAAACTGTTCTGGAGTGAAGGCAGAGAGGAATGCTGCTTTGGGTCTTGCCCTGATTTAGTGAAACCAGTTTGTATTGGTGTTTATGCAGAGCCTGCTCCGATAAATCTCCAGATTACCACCCATGTTTATAAGTGTTTTAAATTGGTTTAAAGGATTCTGCTTTACAACAGCAGAGCCACAGCAGTAAATCACACCAGGGACAAATAAATAGACAAGTGCTGGAGGAGGGCTTTAATCACTCAAACAGATTTCAGGTGTGCTGCTCCAGAAGCTCAACATGGGGGGGGGGGGTTCCCACCCCAAATCCCCCGGATGTCCCCCTGAGCCTTTCAGCCCAGTTTAAGCATCCTTTATCTGAGCTGGGATAAGAGCTCGTTATGAATGCTCTTCTCAAAGCCCAGCAGGAATGCTCCCTGTTTTCTGTGCAGTTGCAGTGGGTGCACCACAAACGCGTGTGGAGTTGGGGTTAAGAAACACCCACAGAGTGCTGTGAGCCACCCAGGAGCCTCAGCATAGGATGGGGTGTCCACGGGTGCAGGAAAGGACAAATGTTGTTTTTTTGGGGGGTGGGGGGGGGGGGCATGCATTGAATTAACAACTCACAGTTCCCCTTCGGGTGATCTCTGCTGTTTCCTCATCTCTGCTGAGGTCTGAGCACTCCTGAACTCTGTGCTGGAGCAGAGACAAGGGCTGAGTCACAGTGCCAAAAAAAAAAAAAAACCCCAACAAAATACTTCCCTAAAAATACTTCCTGGCAGCAATTCCCTCCATCACATGGGGAGACAACCCCGCATCCCCCAACCCAAAACTCAGCATTCCGTTTTGGAGCAGAGCAGCCCCATCCCCATGCAAAGCTGCTCCCCTCCCCGGGTGCCCCCTGGCAGCCCCCCCAATCCCAGCCATCCTCCTGCAAAGGGACCACATCCTCCATTGGCCGCTCTCATCTCGTCTCTGCGAGGTGCTGAGCTGCAGGAACCACAGCTCTGGCACCCCATAAAAGCAAGCAGAGAGATGCATGTGATCATTATGCAAAGGGCTCGCTCCTTTATGGGGTTTGGATTATGGTTTGTAACAGACAGAGCTTAACAGCGGAGCACATTTGGTTTTATGGGCGCCATAAAGACGAGCGGCCTCACACCTGGGAGAGAGCAAAACAAACTGGGCAGAAGCAGCAGGAGGGCATTGCAGCCCCACAGCAGGGCAAGGGGTGCCAGGAAAACACAAAAGCAAAGACCTCACAGCCAGGATCCCAAAGCCAAGGGTCCCAAAGCAAGGATCTGAAAGCCAAGGATCCCAAAGCAAGGATCCCAAAGCACGGATCCCAAAGCCAAGGTTCATACCCAAGGCCCAGTGCTGCAGGAGCTCTGCAAGCATCGTGCCGGGAGGAGTACTCCCCAGGTGTCTGTAAGGCTGGGGGGCTGAGCAGGAGGGTGACACGGTGTCAGGCCCGGCTGTAAATCTCTTTTATTGTGGTAATTGCCAATGCTCCCACTGCCGTGAAAATCAAATTACGCGGTGCAGAGATAAGGGTCGGTCCCACGCCGAGGGAGGAAGGGGTGGTGGGGTGAGGGTGTGTGGCAGCTGCTTATCACAGGGATGCAGAAAGGATGGGAAATACAAGCAGAGCAGCTGGGGGTGAGGTGACTTTTGCATTGCTTGTTGGGAAAACGAAAAAGACCTGGGGATGATCAGTATCTCATTGCCACGCTTGAGCTCTTTTGCTCCCTGCAAGATAAATGTTACCCTCAGCCCGTCCTCAATCCCAGCCTTGTCCCTCCTCCCCTTGGCCTGGAAGAGGTTTGATAAATATTTAAGCAAAATGCTTCCAGAGTGATGCATGCTACGACACCAAGCACTGAAACCACGATGCACACGGATAGCACCGCGCTGCTCCGCTTGCACAGATGCCCTTTGCAGCCACTCTGTCCTCAGCTGGGCTGATCAGCGCTGCTTTGCCCTGGGAATTTTTAATTGAAACAGCCCCTTGCAAAAACAGCCCATATGTCTGCTGCTCCGGAGAGCAGCCGACTGCTGGCAGGAGCTGCTCAGCGATACCCCGTGGGAGAAGTCAGCTCCGTGAGCAGGGTTTGCAAACACAACACCGCTCTGTGCCACGCTGCTGCCTGGCGGCCCCGACCGCACCACGGCTGCTCTCATCCTCAGCCCCTGGAGATAATGGGAAACAAACCCAAACAACACTTCCCTTCTCGTTTCCTTCCCTCTGTCTCCCGGAGGTGGCCCAGGCAGCCCTTGGTGCTTTTAGGACGGAGCGAAGGAGCATGGAGTTGCTCCCTCTTTACTCCCCTTCACTCCCTTTTTGTTCCCTTTTGCTCCCTTTGCTCCCATCGCCAGTGCATGAGGTTGCACAGAACTCCGCTCCCCACAAAGTCCTCAGCACAAGCAGAGCATCCTCTGATCAGAGGAAATCTGCTCAGGAAAGGCGCAGGGAGCCCCAAAGCCGCACTCTGAAGGGTGATGTAACCACGTTTTCCTCCTCAAAGCTCCAGGATGAATTATTTAGACATACAGCGCAGCAGCTCTGCTGAATTATTGAGGGGGATTTGGGTTTGGAGGCTGATGAAGCAGAAGCAAACAGAGCTGAGCACTGTGCTGAATAGTCCCAAGAGGAAGCTGGGTCCTTTTTTTCTTATTACTCCCCCCATACTCAGTACAAAATCCTGAGGATGAGAAACTTTGTTTGCTGTCAGAGCCCCTGCAGTGAAACAGTGCTTAAGAGGAATCCCTATTGCATGAGACCTGGACTGGGAAAGTGGGACCTCATGGTGTGACTGGCGCAGATCCTCAGATTAACATCACAGATCAATACTGAGAGCCATGCAGTAACATACTGCTGTTTTGCAACATCGCCGGGCAGGGAGAAGCTGCTTTGTTTAACTGCAAAAGCAAACTTTGCTTTGAGGCTCTGGGGACGTGGTCTGGGCTTGTCTCTGGTTTAGCATCGAGCAAAGGAGGAGGCTGTGGAGAGACCATGAAGCCAAGGAATGGATGAGCTCTTATCATTAATTTTAATGGGAAAGGAGCGGATGAATCCCTGAAGTGGGATAGGAAATTTCAGGCTGCCTTTATGAGCTGTGGTGTGATACCATTTTCTCATGACCTTTGGTCTGTTTGTTACTGCTAAACTGCCTGGGAGCGAAACCCTCGAGCACAGCGCAGTGGGATCGGGGTCTGAATGGGGCTGGGGTTGAATCTCAGCCTTCATCTCGTCATGATGAGACCACTGCTGGGCTGGGAGAGCCGTGCCAACCTCACTGCTAAGCACAGCTTCCATTAGGAGTGCTGAGCGTGGTCCCTTCCCGTGCTGCCCAGGTTGGGTTCCTGCACTGCTGCTCAAAAACCACAAAATGAAGTCCCCGTGGAGCACCATGTGGGTTTGGTTCCTTTTCCTATCCTTGCTTCCAGTACTGCTTCCAAGGTCTGCAGGGAAAAAAGCCATTAAATACACCCACTCCTCGCTTTTAGCGCTGATCTTATTCTCTTGTAATCCCCTTAAATTGGCACGAGCTTTTTTATTATATTATACCTCATTTCAATAGATTTGTAAATAATCTGTTAGGAAAAAAGAAAAAAAAAAGGGAAAAAATCCCCACTTTATGATTACTGCTTATCTTCCAACCTAAATACAAAGGAAATGGGACTCGTATTCAATCTACAAAACAACTTAGAGCTGAGCCAGGGCAAGTATGAAGGAGAGTGATAAGCAGCATCTGCCCAAGCAGTGGCTGGGAGTGCCAGTGAGGCTTGCAATGAGGCCTGCAGTGAGGCCTGCAATGAGACCATGCAATGAGTCCATGCAATGAGACTTGCAATGAGTCCTGTAGTGATCCATGCAACGATCCCTGCAATGAGCTGTGCAATGATCCATGCAGTGAGTCCTGCAGTGGTCCATGCAGTGATCCCTGCAATGAGCCCTGCAATGATCCATGCAGTGAGTCCCGCAGTGGTCCATGCAGTGATCCATGCAATGAGCCCTGCAATGAGCCCTGCAATGATCCATGCAGTGAGTCCCGCAGTGATCCATGCAATGAGCCCTGCAATGAGTCCTGCAGCGATCCAGGCAATGAGCCTTGCAATGAGCCCTGCTCCACGAGTGCCCTTTGCTGCTCTTCCCCGGGCTGCCTCATGCTGGGAAAGCTTCCATGTGGCTGAGAGGTGAGGTAGCCCCACGAGTCAGACTCGTTTGAGGGGGTGAGGGCACAGCAGCCAGGACGAGTACTGGCTTGTGCAGGACGGATGGGTCAGGGAGGGCAATTTACAGCCCAGAAGGAGCTGCTGCCAATGGGGCTGCCATGCCAGGAGGATGGCGAGGTGATACAGCATCCCCCGTCCAGGATAAGGGCTGCGCACTGAGCTCCATCACTGCACAATCTGCCCCAAGTCAGGACGATTCCTGAAGAGCTGCAGACACAACCGCTGCCCCATCTGGTACAGATAACTTCTTGGCTTTGCTGCCTTGTTTTGTTATGACTTACTGTGGAAACATGAAGCCCCATTCGAACGAAAATGAATCGTAATTCTTTTTTATGCCTTTTCCCCTTGACTGAAATCCTGTTAAATCGTTCCTCTGCACCCACAGGAATACACTTTTCTTCTTCTCTTTCTCCTCCATCTCCTTCTCCTTCTTCTTCCTCTCTCCAATTTCTCGCTCCTAAAATAGCAAATTCCAGCTGACTGCTTTCAAGGCAACGAGGCGCCCGCGGGATTGTGGGAGCGTTGCTCAAATCAGCAGAGAAACTAACGAAGCTGCCAGGAAACAATATTAAAAAAAGACGGGGGGTGGATCCCATCTGCCATAAATCAAAGCGCTGCGGTCTGAGCGGAGCTGAGCCCTCACTGCTGCTCTGCTCCACCCCAACGCTGCACCTCTCCAACACCTGAGCACAGGGCAGGGCTGGGGCAGAGCTCGCCGCTCCGGTTTGCAGTGTGAGAAGGGACTGAGCAAACCCTGGAACACAGCCTGGGCTGCCCTTGAGCTGTGCCAAAGGCAGCGCCAGGAGTCCGCTCCCATGGGATGCTGTGGGCAGATGGGAGCACAGTGCGCAACCACTTTGGGACCGACTTTGTCCCTGGCCGTGAGGGACAGTTGCTGGCTTGCTGGCTTGCTTTCTGTTCCCCCCAACCCATTTCTCACGTTGACACGGGGTTAGGGACCCACTTGTTGCTCCCTCTTGCAGTGCTGGAGCAGCCTTGCTCGCTGCACACCTGGATGAGATGCAGCCACGCAGCTCCATGCATGGGGCAAGTCCTGATGTGCTGCCAGTCAGTGTGTGCATTCCTGAGCGCTGCGTCAGCCTGAGGCACGGCCAGCAGGCAGGAAAGCTGCCCCGGGTGGGATGAGATGATCAACCCAGGGAGCAGGAGAGGAGGGATGTGGGAATGTAACCACGCCTGCAGCACGGCTCTGGCCACAGTGGAAGAAATCAGTGCTGGAGAAATCTTCAGGGATTCAGAGATCTAGCACAGCTACTCAGTATTTTTCTTTAGAGCATCCCTCCCCACCATCCAGCATGAAAGAGGAGGCCAGGAGGTCTCAAGGGCCTGATCCCAAGGTCTGCCCCATGGCACGGTAATTCGCAGCCCTTTGCCTGTGCTGACCTCAGCTTGCTGTGTTTGGGGCAGTTTTGCTGCCTGAATGTCAGGTTGGGCACAGATCCCTGCCAGGCCCAGCACTGCAGGAGCCGGAGTGGCAGCACTGTGCGTGTTGCAGAAGCTCAGCTCCCCATATCCTGCATTTATTTGCCTTTCCACCCAGAAAACACATGCAGACGGGCATGTACGAACCTTTATGGAGGGGGTTGTTTGCAGAGCCAAAGCCACTTCACTGAGCACCGGGCTGAGTAAGGGGAGGCTGCTCTGCTGCTGCCAGGCAGGTTGGCCGGCCCTGAGACTGTTGGAGCTGGTGCAGATCTGCAGGCGCTGTGCCTCAGTTTCCTCTCCCAACTCTGAGGCAGCTCTGGCCGTGGTCCCACAGCTCAGTTCCCTGTGTCGGAGGGTGGGGAATGTGGCTGGGGAATGGTGTGATCCAGGCCGGGAGAAAGCAGAGTCTGCCCTCCCAGCTCCTGCCCTGAATGAGGTCGAGCAGAGCTGCACCCCCCCGCTGCCGACTGCTGCTCGGAGCTCCGGGCTCTCCCCATGCTGAGCATTCAGAGGCACCGACGGTCCCAGGCGCTCAACCCGAGCACCTCTTGTCCTCCTTTAACCCCCTCCACACCCCAAGTCTGTGGAGCAAAGCAACCTATCTCTTCCCACACACCCTGCGCCGGCCGTGGGGCGGGGGGAGGTGGGGGCACGGCCGGGACACAAAGGCCGGGGGCTGCAGCGGGGCGGGCCGATGCGCGGGGCTCCGGGCTCCTCCTCCTCCTCCGCCGCCTCCGAGCGGGGATGCTGCTGCCGGGCACGCACCGGGAGCCCCGCGGAGCGCTGCGGGCTGCGGCCACCCGAGGTGGGAACCCATCGGTGCCGGGGGGGATACGGGGGGACCGGGAGCCGTCGGGGACGGGGAGCTCCGGGACGGGGGGCGGAACGGAGCGGAGGGGTTTGCGGCGCCGGGGCAGCGGGCGGCCCCGCACGGCAGCGAGCACCGCTCCCAGCCGTGAGCTTCGGGGTTCGGGTACCCCCACGTTCGCGGGGGCACTGCGGGTGTCCCCGGCCCCGTAACACGAGCGCGGCCCCGGCTGCGCGCACCCCTCCTCGGCTGCGGTGTTCGGCTCTGCCCCATCGCCTCCATCCGAAGTGTGGCAAACTTCAAGGAGAGGGGGAACTGTGCGTGCTCAGCACCTCGGGTCGGGCTGCTGCTGGTTGTACACCCCCCGAACTCGTTGGGAAACGTGCAAATGCATGTCTATATCTGCCTTTGGTTTGTTGTGAGCATCGTGCCGTGCTCGCGTCGGGAATTATTTGCTGGGAGAGTGTGGGGAGAGGGGGTGGGCGGCGTGGGTGCAGAGGGCTGCTGTGCGGGGGGCTGTGGTTTGTGCAGGTGTTGGGTTCCTCCGTGTGCGAGGGCTGATGGTGTCAGGATGCCGAGTGTGAGCCCGCAGCCGGGCACTGCCGGTCGTGTGTCAGCCTTTGCTTGTGCCGGTGCTGTCCTCTGTGTGTGTGTGTGTGTGTGTGCACGTAAATGCACGGGAGAGGTCACAGCTGAGCAGAGGATGCGGAGTTCTCAGATCCTGACAAGCCAGCGATTCATCTCTGCCCTTAAAAACAGAGCTTGGGCATTGTTGCTGTGGTTGTGGTGGGAATCAGCTTGGGTCTTCCCTTCTCAGCGGCTCCACAGAGCCTCATGGGGACAGCGTTCAGCCCCAGCGCTGCGCTCCCATCTTCCCTGGGAGTTTGCACCTGGCTGTCTCCAAAGGGCAGGATACCCACGGGGACTTTCCTTCTCCTGGCTCAGGAGCATTTATCTGCTCACTGGTGCAGCTCCCAGTGGGTCCAACACACATTTGTTGGCTCAGAGATGTGGAAGAGCCCCAGCCTGTATCCCCATCGCTGACCTCCCCCAGTACACCCCAGTCCCATCTGCCTCATTGCTGCTGGGTGCTCTGTGTTTGCTTTCCTGTCGTCCCCTTTGGGTGACCCCCTGGCAGTGCCGTGCCCCCAGACACCTCCTCACCATTGCACACCGGTTTGAGGGCCTTTTGGTGCTGACAAGTGAGCTGAGATCTGGGGAACTCAGCACAGGGAGCAGCACCTGACCCATTTTCCTGAGCAGGCTCGTGTTCACGCAGCAGTTCCTATGGTTGTCCAGATTCCTCCGGAGAGCTTGTTTTCCTCCTTGAAGGCTGCAGCAAGTGCAACACGAGCAGGAAACAAAGTCTCTGCTATCAGTCTCACTGATAGCATCGCTCCAGACGCCGAGGAACCTTCCTTTTGAAATAATCACCATGAGAGCCTGCCTGGCTGCCTGCCCCCAGCCTCCCCCGCCAGCTGCGCTCACGGCCATGGGCTCACACCTCCATCCAGCCCAGGACCCGCAGAGCCCCCCCTTGCCATTAATCACCGGGGCCATTAATCAGCGGGACAAAGAATTACAAGCGTAAAAAACCATCGGCACAAGCAATCAGCGGAGGGGGCAATTAATGGCAGCTGCAAAAGTGAGCTCGGGAGCACAATCGGGCGCTGCGGGGGATGCTCGTGGCTCCCACTGGGCTCTGTGTGCCCCCAGCTGTGCCTCTATTGACCCCTCCTCCTGGCACCGGGGCTGCTAAATCAGTCCTGAGCCGTTCCTTCCACCCACCCCTTAGTCACTCTTCCTTGGCACCGTGGAGAGGTGGGAGGCGAATGAATTTGAGGCTCGGGGAAAGATTTCAGGAAAAGGGATGGGTGTAAGGGACCAACAGGCAGAGCAGGCAGCCCATACAGACAAGGGCAGACCCGGCCCCAAGCAGGGGGACATGTGAAAGGGTCACCAGCAGGTGTTGGGATGCAGGCTGGGGCACCCCAGAGCTTCTGTCCCATCTCGTCCCTCCTAACTGTGATGCTATCATCACCCTCAATCGCCGTTTTCCCCTCCTGAAAGCCTTTATTTACTGCAGGCAGGTACAGTCATGCTCAGCACACACTCAGGTGAGGCATCCGAGGCATGCGGGAGGTGGGCAGCTGCCAAGCAGGCTCTGTGCAACCAGCAGCAGAGGGCTGGAGCAGCTCCCCACCTCCTTTGGGACCATGCAAAAACCCATCCCCATCTGCAGCAGTGAGAGCTCCCGGTTGCCCCCCAACACCCCAAAGTGCTGCGTGAATAAGTGCGACAATAGCACCGCTGCAGCAAACTGCTGCTAATGCCCCTGAATGCTGCATGCACCAATAAATAGTTCTGCTGGAGGTGCCAAAACCCCTCTGCCCTATTCACCATTGCAGTCTGGGGGCTGTGAGCTGCTGCAGGGGTGCAGGCAGGCAGCAGTGGGCAGGAGCGACGTGGGTGGTTGCCATTGGGAATGAGTTAAATATAGCAGGGAATGCACGAAGGTTTGGCACGTGGGTCACAGAGGATTTCCTGCAGGGGCTGTTTGCCAGCATTGGGTGTTTCAGAGTGGTGTTAAGAAAAGGGCCCCCTAGAGCAGGAAGGCTCAGTGGGTTGGCTCTGGAAGTGCTGGGTGTGTGCATGCACGGCCATTGCTTTGTTAGAGAGGGGAAAAAATAGGAGCAAGGGGCACTCTGTTGCACAGGCAGGGCTGAGATGCTGTCCCTGCAGCACCCTGCAGCTGGGAGCTCAGGACAGCAGTGCTGTGTTCAGACCTTCCTCTTCCTCCTGCAAAGTTCTCCTCTTGAGCTAAAAGCAATCTCTGTAATCCTATTGCAGGGCCTCTGCAAGGCAGCTCCTTCCAGCAGAGGGTAGCAATGCATGAGCATGCTGTCCTCCTTGGGATAAAGGGGTTCTTAATTGTTCGTTAGGGATCCTCACCTTTGGAGCAAGCATCTCCCTTCCACGGAGCAGCGGCATTTTGCTGAGGTTTCCTGCATGCAGAAGGGACAAATGCATCCACTTCCAATCCTGCAGAAGCAAAGAGAACGGTGTCAGAGGGAAAGTTGGAAGGCGGATCTCAATATTTAATTGCCTTTTAGCAATACATCAGCCATAGCAGCAGCAAAAGGCAGAGCTGTATCGCAGAAATGCCCCTCTGAAATGCAAGCGGCTGTGTTTGTTTTCTTAAACAATTAAACGCCATCTCCATCAGCCACTTGTGGATGATCTTATTTAAAGGTTAATTGAATATTCCTTGCAACTTTGATGTGCATTTCTCTTTGGAGAGAACTGCTCCATTTGGCAGCCAGGCATTAAAGGGGTGGAATGCGCAATGGGCCAATTCGGGAAAAAAAAGAGGAGGAGGGAAATAGGAAGCAAGAACTGAATTTGCCTTTTCTTTTCCCTTCTGTGGCTGCTGCACCGAAGCAGTTGAGCAGAGCAGGGATGGGAGAATGTAATGCTCTGGAAAGCAAAAGGAGCTGAAGGAGAGGGGCAGACAGCGGCAGCACAGCAGATGCTCTGCACAGCAGGGACAGAGCCTGGCTGGGTGTCAGCACGCAGAAGTTGCCTTTTCTCAGCTCCCTTTTGGCTGAGCACTGCGCGGGGTACAAAAATACCCGGAATGAGAGAAATCACAGCACAACTGGTGCTGCAGACAGGGAAGGATGGTGCGGAAGGAGTGCGTGGCTTTGCTCTGGAGCTTGGGTGCCAGGAAGCCAACGTGGGCTTAACACAGACAGCCTTGGTTTGGTGGCAGACATGAAGTCCTACCTGAGAGAAATTCTTTCCCTGATCCTCAGCCTTCTTGCTAAGCTCAGGGGTTGAGAATGCTCAGCTATCCAGGCCAGTTATTTCCTCTCCCAGCACTTAGCAGAGCACCCAGAGGACACGGATTTGCTTTTATAGCCCCAGAAAAGCCCGTGGAAGAGGAAGGGGCAGCAGCATGGAGGCAATGAGGGCTCCCGGCTGCTCCTCTGCCTGCTGGGGGGGTAGGCAAGAAGATCACTGCAGATGGAGACTGGTCTCCATGGCAGCCCGCAGCTCCAGTTCTAAATTTTTCTCTGTCCATGGAGAGGATGCTTCTCCTCCGTGTGCTCTGGGGGGGCTGCAGCAGAAAGAGCCTCAGTTTGGGGTTTTTTTTTTTTGGCAGTTTAAGGGAATGGGAGAAACCCTTGGTGCTCCCACCTTGGCAGAAGCCAAAGGGCAAACGGACACCCCATCACTCGTTCGTGCTGTGCCCACGACTGGGGAGCAGAGGAAGATGCATGCAAAGCCCATGGAACGGAAAGCCAGGAGGAGCCGTATTTAGGGCACATCTCCGGTTACGTGAAGCTTTTGCTATTTCTGGCTGCATCCTTTGCATCAATGAGATCCTGGAAAAAGCTCACGGAAGACGTGTGGGACAGACACTCTCCGCTGAGCTGTGGGGATGGAGGGACAGCATTCTGCACATCCCAACCACACTCAGGGGCACCTGCCAGGCGAGGCAGCCCCTTGCCAGCCCCCTTTTTTGGGTGCCCACCCTCCCCCCCCTTCCATCCTCACACCCTGACAGATTGTGTTTTACAGGGTCGGAAATAGATGCGCGAGAAGGGGCCTCGCAGATCCCAAGTGAAAGCCATGCTCAGCTGTCACCCACCCCAGCACCAGCTGCTGGCCCCAGACGGTTCCCAAAATAAGCAGCCCACAGCTCCTGGGCATGGCGCGGCCGCTTCCCACCTGCCAACCCCGCAGGGCTCTCTCAAATCCCATCCTGGGGGTACAAAATCCCCACCCCAGAGCTCAATAGAGGAATCCTGGGTGCCACCAGACCTGAGCATTTCTGCGTTTCCAATTAGCAGGGCGTTAATTGCAGAGTTCGTTGCTTGTTAGCAGGAAAAGCCAGATGCTCTTAGAAGCGAAGCGAGCTGAAAGGATCTTTCTCCCCACCCAAGGAATATTTAAGTATGTCTCATACAAACATTTCCTTTGTGTTGGGAACATGACTGTGGGGACATGTGGGTGCTGCTTAGCTGCTGATTCACCAACAAGTGCCAGGGTCCATCCACCATGGGAGCGGGGCAAAGCTGGAGCAGCTCAGGGTGCTCCTGTGAGGCACAGGTGGGGCTCTTTGTGCACGGCCAGGTGAAGGCTGGGAGATGGTCCTCCACCATAAGCTCACATAGCAACACTACAGGGCAGTGCATCCCTGAGCTGGGGAGACTCAGTGCAGTGTGTTGTAGGGCAGTCCCTTTGGGAACCATCTCCTTTGGGCACTGTCTCCTTTGGGCACCATTTTGCTTGGGAACCAGCCCCTTGGGCTCCGTCTCCTTTGGGCACCAACATCCTTGGGTACCAGAAATCACAGCTTTTCCTGAGTATAACTGCCTGCTGCAGCCATTCAGCACCAAGTGCTCGTGGTTTGTCTTGCTCTTAAGTCCTTCTTGGGCTAGAGAGGCAGAAAGCATGATCTGTCACTTCTGTAGCCCACATACCTGCTTGTGCTATTAGCGTAGGCGAACTGTCCAGTAAGCATTAGCTGCAGAGAAAGCACAAGGCTCTGCAGGAATGCAGACACTTGAAGTCTGGGCTTTGCTGACTTGCGCCGAATTTCTGCAGGTTGTGCAATCAGTCCCCAGCAGTGCAGGAGCCTCTCCCTGCCTCCAGCAGGGTTTCTGCACAGGGAAACGCAGCGGCTTCCCCACAGAGGGATCAGACAGAGTGAGAGGAGGCATTGCGCAGTGGGTGTTGAGTCAATATCCTTTCCAGCTCGCTCTGCCAATATGATTCATTGTTAATTCAAGAAATTCCTCTTACCCTACTACTGGGTTCCCTAATCGTGGCTTAATCCAGGCGCCTCAATGCCACCTACACCATCACACCAACGCCCATTAAGGCCACTTGTGGGCTCACCTCGGGTCAGGATCAGGCTGCACGCTACACGGGTGCCTGCAGCTCCTTCTGCTCTTTGCAGTGCTGATGCTGAATTCTGCAGGAATAAAGAGCACCTGAGACATTCTGCAGGACCTGCAGGGAAGCAGCACTTGGCGCTGCCAACGAAGCAGGTCTGGGTTTCTTTGTAGTTGCTCAGTGCAACTAAACTTCACCTCCAGGAGCCCAGCTGCCAGGGGACACTGGCACAGCACAGGCTACGGCTGCTGCTCTGGCGTTGAGCCCACCAAACCCTCTGCCAAAGGCACTGCTGGCTCCTCTAACAAGCACCAGCCAGGGGGTGTGAATTCTCCCAGTGTTCATTGAAATAACATTAAGTGTGATGGACTCCTGGGCTATTAGAGTGGATGTAACATGTAATTGAGGCTGGTTATTCTTCATCTGGAGTGTCCCCCTTCACTAATGGCAGATCAGGGCAGAACACATGGTGTGTGCTTTGTGAGCCCCGCTGCAATTCACTCGCTGCCTCCGATCAAAATGATCCCAATGAATGTCAATGAATGAGTGGGGGGACAATGAATTAGAGTGAATGAAAGCCTTGTCATGGGGCCCTTTGCCAGCACCGAGCCACAATGCAGCACCACAAGGACAGCGCCTGCCTGGGTGGTGTTGAGTTCATTCCCATTAGTGCAATGAGGATCACGGGGTGGGGGCAAGGTCGGTGCTGCTGATGGGGCTCTCCAGGCCTTATAGCTGCCATTTATATGGGGACCGAAGTGAGGGGGGTTGGAGGAGCTGGGCACAGAGAGTTGGGTTGGGCATAGGCACGGGTGTGCTCGGCCCATGGATGCTCACACATGGACTGCCCATATCCTCTGTCCGGTGTTTGCTAGCACTGAGGATGTGGGATCACCACTTAGCCTGAAATCCAAACCATTCAATCCCAGTTTTGATTCCAGATCTCAATCCCAGCCCAGTGAGATTGCTGCTCTCCAAATTTTGGATTGAGCCGCCTCTTCATTAAGTTGTTAATCAGATGCTGCAGGCAGCACGTGCAGTGCTTTTCACCATGGAAATGCCCACGTTTCCCCCTGGGGCCACGTTCTTAGTGTCTCAAAGACCCAGACCATTGGGCAAAACACGGGCACATCACCTGGCAGCAATCAAGGGGAGGAGGAAGGATGCTGCTCCCAGATCCCGGCTCTTGGCAGCTGCTGCTGCTGCTGCTCCTGCGCTATCCGTGCACCTCCCAACAAACACCCAAATGTGTAGGCGCATCTGCACAGAAATGATGAATAATAATGTGAGAGGGAAAAAGAGTGGGCGAGAGGGTGCAGGGGAGAAGGAAGAGCTCAGATACCGGAGGGGAAGAACAGGATCAGCAGGGAGGGAGCGATGCTGTGAAGCCTGGAAAGGAAGGAAAGCTTTCACTGAGGTGAGAGAAAGCAACTGCCCGTGAAAGCTTCGCAGGGAAGAGGGAAAGGCTTCAAAGGAGCTGTGCTGCCAGGAGATAAGATTAAATTCCTGCAATCTGCAGGGAGAGCTGCCCTCCTGCGTGTGATCGCAGGGCAGACATGATTGGATTTTGGAAGGAATGCGGCATGCCATTCATTTTTTCCCCTCTTCCTGCAAAAAACAAAAGCAGGTCCAGTCCCGATTCATCCTATCTGGGCAGCGTGCACTGCTCACAGCACCACGACCCCCTGCACACAGCACTGCAGTTGCTGAGCACGGCATGGGATGTGCGTGGTCCCCTGTAGGGCGATCAGTGATGCTGAGCACCACCCCGACCCTCACTGCTGTGCTCCCATCCCGCTGCCTGCAGAGCCTTTTCCTTCCTGCTCATGCTGTGTGCTGAATGCCAACACCTCCACGGCTTTCAAATTAAACCCACAGAGGGAAGGGGAAGAAAAAAGCCGGGCCCGACCCTCCCAGGCACGCGTGGGTTGGATGGGAACACCTCCTGCCAAGGGGCTGGAAAGTCCCCGCGCTCCCTCCCCAGCTGCAGGCACCCACAAATCCATGCAGATGCACACACAGTGCTGTTATCCCACTCCCTGCAGCAATACCTCCTCCACCGTTGTGCCTCTCACCCTGTAAAAGTGAATGAACCCAAACTCATGGATCACTTCCAGTGCATCAGCATCCAGACGGGCTGCTGGCTCACTTCCCTTAATCTCCCAAAAAATGGATTTAGGGATTAAAGCGGATCTTCTGTCTTGCTGGGACTTTGGTTTGACACTTAATCAATGCGAGTCCTTGGGGCACAGAGGAAAAGCAAAGAAATCAAGCTGAGGGATGGGCACAGGCTACAGTTAGTGAGCTCAGGGTGCAGAGGAGCCCGACAGAAAGTCAGAGCATGACAAAACATGGGGATAACATTGGAGCAGCTCCTCCCAGGAAGGCAGTGAGGGTGCCCCAGGGCTCTGTGCTATGGGCACCTCAGAGCGAAGCCAAACTGTGCAGCACCCACAGCACCAAGCATGGAAGCGTGCAGCAGGTTGCATGCAGCAGGTTGCATGCAGCGCAGAGCATGCTGCTTCCAATTGCTCACGCTCCCCAAGTGACTCAGTCGTCAAACAATTCCTCTTTGACATCTCGCTGTGCAACCCAAATTTAGCTCACTTTGGTTATGCTCTCATATCCGCCCACCAGCAGCTTGTCCCCCTTCTCCCCGCCTCACCCTTTCATTACCCCATGGAAGGCACATCTCCATCATCACCCAAGCACTGCGAGGGCCCCCAGGAGTCAGGATTTGATCCTATTTTGCTCTTTTTCCCCCCTTAGCAGAGAGAACTAATGCGCTGCATACCTCCGAACCCTAATCACAATGCTCAGCACACACACAATGCCTCTCCTCTTCTTAAGTGCTGCACCAACATTAAGCGACATTAAGCGTAATTAAGCCTCGCAGCATCCCTTTTCAGGTGGGTTAAGAGGAGCACTGAAAACTGAAGAGGAATGGGGGAGAAAAGGGTGATGAAGCACCCTCATGTGTGGGGGATGCCCTTTGCATGACCCTTTCTATGCTGTCAGTATTGCACCTCCAGGAGCAGCTCCCAGTGCTGGGTGCACAACTGTATCCCACCTCCACTCCGCACGGTGCTCACTCTGCTCTTTGCCTCCCACAGGATTGCAGCTCCGGGACACAGTGAGGGCTCTGCTATGATCACAGCCAGCGTGCCACCTGCCCAGCAGCAGCATGGGCAGTGTCAGTAGTCTCATTTCTGGCCACAGCTTCCACAGCAAGCACTGCCGCGCCTCGCAGTACAAGCTTCGTAAGTCGTCCCATCTGAAGAAGCTCAACAGGTACTCGGACGGGCTGCTCCGCTTCGGCTTCTCCCAGGAATCCGGCCACAAATCGGGCTCCAAAAGCAGCAAGAATGAGGACTTCTTTTACATCAAGGTCAGCCAGAAGGCGCCCGGCCCCCATCGCACGGACTACACGGCGCTGGGCAGCACAGAGCTGGGCCAGGCTGGGAGCAGCGGGGTGGACTTCGGGACACCCACACCGCAGAAGCTGATGCCTTTCCCCAGCCAGCTGGAAGTGGTGAGGAGGGGAGATGGGGCCCTAAACACATGGCTTCCTGCTCTATGGGGTGCTTGGGGTGGTCACCTTTGGGGTTTAAGGCGGTGCTTTGGGGGGCAGAAGGGATGGTGGTGGGTTTATGCTGATGGGCTCTGTGCTTCCCCCAGGGTGTGGAGAAGCCCATGGCACGACCCACCGCCTTCAAGCCAGTACTGCCCCGCTCCGGTGCCGTCCTCCACTCATCCCCAGAGAATGGAGCTCACCTCCCCACACAGCTTCACCCCCTGGACAAAGGCAAGGAGCAGGAGCTGAAGCCGGTGCTGTGCTCAGGAGGGCTGTCTGACTCAGGCAGGAACTCCATGTCCAGCCTGCCCACCCACAGCACCAGCAGCAGCTATCAGCTGGACCCCATCGTCACCCCCGTGGGGCCCATCAGCCGCTTCGGGGGCTCTGCACACAACATCATGCAGTGTGCCATCATCCAGGACAGCAACATGATGAGCCTCAAGGCCATGTCCTTCTCCGACGGCGGCAACAAGATCCTCAACCCTGGCAAAGCCCCCCAGCACCGCGCCGCCGAGAAGACCGCATGCATCCGCTCTCCCATCTCCACTGATGAGTCCACTATCCAGGAGCTGGAGCAGAAGCTGCTGGAGAGAGAGGGAGAGCTGCAGGAGCTGCAGCTGAGCTTCGAGGAGAAGGAAGCCAGCTCCTGCCAGGTGTATGAGGAGAAGCAGCGGCGCTGCAAGGAGGAGCTGGAGGGGCTCAAGCAGAGGTGCAACAGCAAGCTGAAGCAGAGCTCACAGAAAACCCAGCGCACGCAGCAGGTCCTCCAGCTCCAGGTGTTCCAGCTGCAGCAGGAGAAGCAGCAGCTGCGGGAGGAGCTGGAGAACCTCATGAAGGAGCAGAATTTGCTGGAGACCAAGCTGAGGTCCTACGAGAAGGAGAAGACTAGCTTTGCACCAGCACTGGAGGAGACCCAATGGGAGGTAAGGCCCAGGGAATGGAGCTGTGGTGCAGAATGCAAAGGTGTGCATGGGAGGAGCAGCACCAAACCCTGCAGCTCTTCTCCAATGGTATTCACACCATCAGCAGCCCCTCTGGTGCTAGATGTAGCAGCTGGCAATCAGGCCTTGGCACGGGTTGGGACCTGATGGTCTTTGAGGTCCCTTCCAAACCAACCATTTAATGATTCTGTGATAATCTCAGTGTGACTACAGTCCTAATGTCAGCGCTGTCTTCCCACAGGTGTGCCAGAAGTCAGGGGAGATCTCCCTCCTGAAGCAGCAGCTGAAGGAGTCCCAGACTGAGCTCACCACCAAGACCACTGAGATCCTCAGCCTGAAGGCACAGCTGAAGGATGTGAGGGCCAAGATGGAAGGGCTGGAGATGAAGACCCAGGACCTGGAGGGCTCCCTGCGCACCAAAGCCATGGAGCTGGAGGTGTGTGAGAACGAGCTGCAGCGCAAGAAGAACGAGTCCGAGCTGCTGAGGGAGAAGGTCAACCTGTTGGAGCAGGAGATAGTGGAGCTGCGGGCAGAGATGGCCGTGCTCCGGGCACAGCTGAGCGATGCCACCCGGCCCAGTGAGGTGCAGGCACTGCAGGGTGAGGTGGAGAGGCTGCGGGCTGAGCTGCAAGCTGAGCGGGACAGCAACGAGCAGATGAGCTCCAGCTTCCAGCAGGAGAGGCAGACATGGAGGGAGGAGAAGGAGAAGGTGATCCACTACCAGAAGCAGTTGCAGCAGAGCTACCTGCACATGTACAAGAGGAACCAGAACCTGGAGAAGATGCTGCAGCAGCTTGCGGCGGGGGAGGATGGCAAGGAGCCCATTGAGCTGGACATCCCAGGGGCTGACGTGCCCTACGAGGACATCATCGCCACTGAGATCTGACCCCACTCCTCTTCCCTGTACTGTTTGATGAGCCATGTATTTATTAGAGGAGCCGGCGCCCGGCCAGCTCCTCACTGCTGCCTGTTGTGTTCGAGGCCAACAAGCCACTCGTGCCAATGGTGACGTCCTGCAGCCTCCCCTCCCCACCTCCCCCTGACCCTTGTAGGACCGGCAATGAGGGCAAACAGGGAATGGGACTTGGGCAAATGCTCGGTAGTGGGATGATGCCCTTGGCCCCAGCTCCCTGCTGCAGCCTGGACAGGGCGTGGAGCTGCTCTCCCCTATTATTTATGGCCCCCACATGACCCACTCCGGCCCTTCAGCTCCTGCAGTGCCTCAGGGAGGACCCTGCACACGTGCACGACTTCACACCCACAGGAGCGACCCTCGGTGCACAGCGATGGTGCCTTCCAGCTCCAGGGAGCAGAGGTTGGGATGACCCAGACAGCAGGAGGGGATATCTATTTTATACAGAAAATCCAGAGTGAACCTGGATTCCTGCCTCCTCCCAGTCTTTTTAGAATCACAGCAACCAAAAATGCATTTTTTCCCTCCCATTCTCCCATCACAGCAGTCACACAGCCCCAGGTTGAGCCAGCACCTGGCACCAAGCCCCCACCCCATTACCAGCACCCACCTATCACCACACACTGCTGGCCATACATCCCTCTTCCCCCCTCTGTGAGCAGGACGAGCCCCTCCCTTCCTGCCACGAAGCACAGGGGGCACCCCCAGCACAACCCAACACCCCTCACCCACAGACGTGACCCACAGAAACCAGTCTGTGCCTTCTGCACTGCTCAGCAACCACCAACCACGTCCCCCCTGAGCCCACAGCTGAGCCCCGAGGTTGCAGATCAGGGACCCACAGCCAAGCCAGAGCCCCCCTCCCATGGGCTCCCCACCACAGGAGCAGAGCTCAGCCCCCCCCAGCCCCACTCCTCCCCCCACCATCCCAAGCCCTCACCCCCAGCAGCCAATGCTGTATGATGTGACCGCCCAGAGGTGCCCACTGCTGCCTTTGCACAACGCTGTGTGTGACCGTACGCATTGCAGGTGTGTGAGATGTGTGAGCTGTGGGCCGGCCGGCCACAGCCTGTACAGATAATTATTATTTTTCTGCAGTTTGGTTTTTTTTTGTTGTTTTTTTTTTTTTGATGTTATTTCTGGTGACTGATGTAAACTACTGGTTAATTTTATGGTTTTATTTATAAATAAATTTTTTAAAACTCACCTCTGTGCTCTCCAGGCATTTCCACCATATCTCTGGCCAGCACATCATCCCCCAACCAATGGGTACCATTCATCACAGCACCACCAACGGCCCTTTGGGGCCATCCTCCCCCCTGGCCTTGCTCACCTCCATCCTTACGGGCTGCCCTATGCTCCACCTGGCAGCTGGGATAACCCATGCATGGAAAAGCAGCAACTTGCTGCAGGCATGGAGAAGAGAAGACAAACCCCTGTGCTCTGCCATGGAATGGCTTTCAGTTCCAGAGCAGCCCAAACAGAGCAGCCTCTCTGGGAAAAGAGGTACAGAGAGATACAGGGAACACATCCCGATGAAAGCCAAGGGAGTGTTTTGACTGTAACACACTGTTTTCCCCTCCAACCTGGGACAACACAGCACTCACAGCAGGGAAAGCTGGGGGCATCCTCTGCTGCATTGAGGAGCAGTGAGCCCTGGTGACACCGGTGGTACCCAACACAGCACCGGTGTGTGCTGGGGACAAAGCAGCAGCAATGGCTCTGTGCAGGACTACGGGTTGCTGTGGGGTTGGTGCTTCCCATTAGCTCTGCCCCAGCTGCCCGAGCCTAACCCTGCACAACAGAAGGAGCCAGAATTAGCTGTTGAACGAATCAGCAGATGGAAATAAGCTTCAAGAGAGAGGAAAGCTGATTTACATCTTTTCTTAACACCCCGGTGCCACTCGGCCACTTTTCCGCTATGGGGGGGGGGCTGAGTCAGACCCAACATCCCAGCAGAGACACGAGCAGAGCTGCCTTTGAAAGAGCAATTAGCCCGAGCAGCCCCGCACACAGGGAGAGAACGCAGAGCTGCTTTTGATGTGCAAATCCCCCGCAGCAGCTCCCGCACCGGCCTGCCTCGCATCTGCTGCTCCGAGCAGAACGAGGGGCAGTGGCCACTGTTTGCTCTGCGGCGAGGCAGCAGCTGCCGTGGGCTCAGGCTGAAGCTGGAGGGTGGAGGGGATGGGACCCCCAGGCAGTTTTCATTAGTCATTACCAAAGGGGAAAATACTGTGTAAATGCACCGAGGCAGCAGCTGTGAGATCAGCACGTCCCATTTAGCACGGTACCTGCTGTCACTGTGCCATGAAATATTGGGCTGTTTGTTCAGCCCTTTTGTTCCCAATGCAAAGCGTCCCTCACCTGCAGGAACAGCTCTGACCACCATTGCTCCTGCTGTGGGGTTCCTAAAGCACGAGGACACCTCTCTCTCACGTCCCAAGTGCCTCTTTGCTTCCCTTCATTTTCTTACCTGTAGGAAGGGCTCTGTTCTCAGCACAGTGCTAAAATAGCTGCATAGTGTTAAAATAGCTGCATAGCAAGCCCCAGCCTGCTCCCAGGGCCTCGGGCTGAAACTATTTTTGTTCTGCTGCACTATTTGCTACCTGGGAGCTGCCTGTCTGCAGGACCTGCTGGTTTCCTCCCGCAGCTGGGGAGCTGCAAAGGGGGAAGGCAGGGCTCACTGGCTGTCCCACAGCACAGCCTGGCTGCCCACGTGCATGAGCATAGGGACAAATCTAAACTGGATAAACTGGATAGGCAAACATACCCCATTAAAGCAGAAAGTAACCCTGAACTAACTGACCCAGGTCAGAGCTGAAGAGCCCCAGCGGGCTGCTTTGGTGCCTCTAAGCACAGCCCTTGACCTTACGAAGCCAAGAGAAGGAAAGCAGCCCTGCCCCGCTGCTCAGGAACTCACTGCATTTACAGGTGCTGGCAGCCAAGCAAACCAGAAATCACTGCTGTGTGATCACTGCTTCCAGTGGGACCAATAATTTCTGAAACAGTTTTTGCACTGCTGAATATTTAATAGCAAAACAACCATTTCCAGGTGATTTAGGGTCTGAAGCAGCCCTACTTATCAGGAGTGCAGTAACAAGGCTGATTTGGAGCCACCAGGCAGCAGCTCTCTCCATCCTCTCTCCACTCACTTGGCTGTATGAGCAGACCAGGCAAGCAGTGCCACTACACGGCTGTGGGGCTGAGCTGCACTCAGCAGCTGTTTCATCCTCAGCACAAAGCCACCCTCACTATTTACATTCAACCCAAAGCTTTGTCTGCCCTGAACCAGCCACACTGTCACCAAAGGCTTGCCTGCATGTATCTGCTCCAGCACAGGGCTCAGACATCTCATTCTTTTTCCCCTTTCCTCCCACTGACTGCAAAGAAGCAGAGCTGATTTGCAGCAAGCATAGCAGCAAAACTCTTTTCACTCTGCTCTACAGTGTTTGCAAGGACCAGGGGCCACATTACCCATGCACATACTTGCAGGTACCTTGTGAGAAGCAGCTGCTCGCTCTGCCGCGCTCACCGCCCGCAGGAATGCTGCTCAACCTTTGTCCTCAGCCCTCACCACCACTGAAGGATTTCAGGAATCCATTGGACTTTGGAATTTCTCCTCTTCCTCGTGTTTTCAGCCTGCTGCCGTCTGCTAATGCAGTTATTCGCGTGCCTTAACCACAGGCTCTCCCTCAAGACAAAAAGTGACCGTGAGCTGAGTTGGCTGGATGGGCAGAAAACATTGAGATTTGTTCCCAACCTTTTTGAAGACTTTTTAGCATGCTATGTTTTCCTTCCTCTATAGTATTGAATCTCTCTCAAAGTCTGAGAAATAATTACAAAGCCATTCTTAATGCTGAGGAGATGGGATTTCTAACTCGGTGTCTCTAATAGTCAAAAAACAACTGTCAGAACCAGCCTGGACAGTTAAATGAGTTCTTAAAGAGTGAGGTAATGTCTTCCTCTGCCCTCAAGGACTCCTTGTGCTTCCACGCAAGCAGCAGCTTGAATTGCAGCATGGTAGAATAGTTCATAGAAAGAGACTGAAGACAGCCTCAGAATATCAGAACAAACACACCCACGGCACAGCTCCCCCTCGCCCTTCATAGCACCACTCAGACAGGAAGTGCAGAGTCAACACCCCCCTTAAGATCACCCCTAAGCAGCCTCTCCAGGAGGTTTCCCAGTCTCCTCCAGCACAAACTACCAATTGAGATTCACGTGGAAACGTGGTATCACACAATGATTGCACCACCCACCCACTCAGCAGCACAAAGCATTCAGCCCTGAAGCTGAAGGCCAAATCTCGAGCCCCAAAAGCTACCAGCTCCACTAGCAAGGCATGTGGCTCCAGTGGCCCTCACTGCAGACAACTGAAGTGTTTGTTTTCAGCAGACTAGAAAGCATTTTCGTTTGTGTAAATAGAAGCCTTGGTGGCAAAGGACAGTTCAGCCATTACAGAATGACCCCAGGTTGTTTCTAACCACAGAACAACAGAAATGTGTTTTGTTCAACACCTTTCATATTTAATTTATTTAGATATTCTCTACATTAAAGTATTCTCATGCCAACACTTGCAGCCTCCCATTCCTACCTCAAGAGAAAAAAATAGACTTGACACAGCTTTAGAGTGGAATGCACTGGAATAAAGTTACTATTGTGTCCAAGTTACAGAGAACACTGAACAAACCCATAGAACTGCACACAGGAAACATCAGGGAAAGCTGGAATTAGCACGCTATCCTTTGAGTCACGTTAGCACCTTCCTAGACAAGCACTGAAGGCGTTCAGAGAGGTGCAACATGCTTTGGTGAGCTAGACCAGAGATAAGATTACATTAAGCCTGGGAAAAAAAAAAAGCCAGCAAGCCTGCCAGCACTGGGCTCTGAGCCTCGTCTGAACCAGTTTAAAGTAAGAAATAACACTGAAGAGGCTAGCCAAGTTCGCAGTGATAGGGAATGCTGAGCTCTCCTGGCTAGCCAAATCTGTGCCTGGAGTGCAAACCACAAGAGCTCTGAACACGACCCAGGACCCAGCGCCACCTACAGCACGCTTTGTAGCAGAATTCAATATCCTTTCATGCATGAGGTTGCTTTCTGCTGTTGCATTGTTTAGTCCAACGCATTTTAAAAGCTGACCTCCCACCAGTACAATTGTGTCTCGCATAAAGAGGTTTTCTTTACATCTCATATCATCCCCTTCAATAGCAGCATGGAGCCTTGAATTAGCCAGTCTTAACCTACTGACACTACTGATCTCAGAGCGCTTCAGCTGCTGTCACACGTCTCTGGCATTTCCACAATGAAAAAGAAAAGTTAAGTAGGAATCTTTCTTTGCAAGCTTCAAGGTACAATTTGGAACCTTTAATTCAGCCACTGAGCCATAACACGCTGCCTTCAGGTAAGCAACCCACTGGCCTGTGACCTCTGCACTGAGACCTTGCTAGCAGAAAAGCACTTAGCATGCTCACTAGTGTCCTTAGTTCATACACGCCTTTAAGAATTTTAAACCACAGTTAAATCAGTGACTTGCATTTTTTAGAGATATGACATTGTGCACCACACTTTGCACATGTTAGCCTGGTCTTCAGGCACAGCAGCAGGACAGCAGAGAGCCATCTGTTCTACCAGCAGCAAGGCAACTGCACGTGATCAAAATGAGCAGATGCTTTGGACATTAAGTCACATTTAGTCTTTCTAACCCACATGCTCCTGGTTTGGAATTAAAGATTTGCAGTTTCTGGTAATCCTCTGACATTCATTTGAAATGCCTATAAAAGGTCCAGTTCAAACAAAAAAGAAAGCTTAACAATAGCTATTGCACATATGTAAGAGCTGGCCTAAAGGTCTTCCTGAAGATCCAGGCTTTAGAAGAAGGGCTATTTTAAGAACTGGTATCAGTGTACATTGGAACACTGGCACAAATGTCACCTATTCTTGGTTTTAATCATAAGGGCGACAAGTAAACATCAACACATGAAAAAAGGAAAACAAACAGCATTTCACAGAGCAAGGGGTTGGAGACGAAGTTGTGGTTAGTGTTTTGCAGTCGAATCTCGAGGATAGAATTCAGCCAGTGTTGTTTGGGGAATTCTCTTCAACATCTCCTTGGGGAAGATTCGCAAAAGCTGCCATCCAATGTCCAAGGTCTCGTAAACAGTACGATTTTCATAAGGACCTACAGAAATCAACCACAGACTGAAATATGGGGCAGGAAAGTGTCTCAGCAGCAAGGGTATCTCAAAACAAGACCTTCTAGGTGTTAATGTGTACTGTGATGTTCTTGAAACTGACACTTACCCTGAGCAATGAAGTTCTTCTCAAACTTCTGCAGAAACTCCAGATAAAGAAGATCATCTGAGGTAAGAGCTTCCTCACCTACTACAGCCTTCATGGCCTGCACGTCCTTCCCAATAGCATAGCAGGCATACTAGAAGGGACCGAAACAGAAGAGCTTTTACCTTGGTAACTAAAATACACCCTCAGCTTAACAGCAACTGAGGTGGTTGCTTGGAAGGATGACATTGGAGGTCACTTACAGAGCTCAAGCCAACATCATTACCATATTACACAGTGACCAATACAGTAAGAACAACTCAGTCTATGGTTAATATAGAAAGGAACAATTTATGCAGTAACTGCTGAGAACATTAGGTGTTCTACATCATACAGCATGCACATTTCATGCTGCAGAGAATCAAGTGAAGGTGACTCAGAAGGCTACAGAGCACCTAGGTGAAGGTTGATTAGCAAGAAGTGTGTTTGAAATATGCCTCTCCTTCCCTGAAGAGATTTTTACATACCAGTTGGTTGGATACATCTGCATGATCCTTCCTGGTCATGCCCTCTCCAATAGCTGACTTCATCAGTCGAGACAAGGAGGGCAGTACATTAATAGGTGGGTAAATCTGAGGAGAGAAACAAAAAAGTAGTTAATAATAATACTTTAAAAAGCAAGGAAGTTGGTCTTAAATGTGTTCCAACCACTGTGTACCCACCTGTCTGTTGTGCAGCTGCCTATCCACATAGATTTGTCCCTCAGTGATGTATCCAGTCAAGTCAGGGATAGGATGAGTAATATCTTTATAAAAAAAAAAAGAATGACAGTTTTCAAACCTTTTATATCCTTTCCAGCAGTAAAGTGCCAGGTTTTCTTTTTTTCAGAGTTAAATGACTTCTATAGCAAAATGCCATCAGTGAGTACTTCCATATATCATTAAGTGCTCCTACCCAAGAGCTGTAAGCTCTCCTGACAGGGTGCTAGAGAACAGCCCAGAAGTCTTGAAATGGACAAAGCATTCTTCTTAATGATACCAAGACAGCAGCCAAGAACTGCACCACCAAGTGAAAACCCAAGGGCCACAGGACTCCCACCTTTCTGTTTGCATTGAACAAGTCATTTAAAGTACAAGTTATTAAAAAATTGAAAATAACTCACCATCATTGGGCATGGTAAGAATGGGAATCTGAGTAATTGAGCCATTTCTGCCTTCCACACGCCCAGCACGTTCATATATAGTAGCCAAGTCAGTGTACATGTAACCTGGGAAACCACGACGGCCAGGTACCTCCTCTCTAGCTGCTGAGACCTGAGAGGATTGAGAAAAGAATTTCCAAGATCACTCTGACAGACCTGCTACCCTCCCTAATTAATCTGCAAGAGTCACTGCAAGTTCCTCTTCCTGCAAGTAGTACTGAGATACAGATGTGCAAACCCCTCCAAAGAGAAATATGTCACCCCAACTGTTGCCAAGGCAAATCAGAAATGTTAAACTGCTGAATGTCACGAATTAAATTCAAATATGAAAGACAGTAATAGCTCTCTGACTATCAACCGTAATTCTAGGTGAGCAATGAGTAACTAAAAGCCTCACTGGCTAATTTAAGAACATTGTAAGGAATACTAATCATAACAGTTGGAGCAAAAATTTGCATTTTCACATTATACTATGAACTCTTTCTGGCAACACTCAGCATGTGAGTTCATAAAAACATACCTCTCGTAGAGCTTCAGCATAGGAGCTCATATCTGTCAGAATGACCAGCACATGCTTCTCACACTGATATGCCAAGAACTCTGCCGTTGTTAGAGCCAGACGAGGTGTGATAATGCGTTCAATGCTGAAATAGAACAGCATGGCATATTAATGACAGGTACTTCAAAGCCACAAAGGAACGGTCTGAAGTTACAAACACATTAAAACCCTCTGAAAAATCTGCAAGATGCTCCAAGTGGAATACCAGCATTTCATACTTGGCTTAACTGCAGAATGTCTGCGCCACATCTGCAGATCAACAGTGAGGCCTTGGCTTCCAGTTTATTTGTTCTTTTCAGCTCTTCTCAACCAACACAGTTCTAACTACTTACGTTGGGTCATTGGCCAAATTCAAGAACAGACACACGTTGTCCATGGACCCATTTTCCTCAAAGTCTGATTTGAAGAACCGAGCAGTTTCCATGTTCACCTAAATCATGAAATTAAAGCATCAGTTTCAGATCAGACTTCAGCATTCAGCACTTAAACCCTTCATACTATTGACTTACACCCATAGCAGCAAACACGATGGCAAAATTTTCTTCACTGTAATCCATCACATCTTTGGATTTCTTCACCAAGCCAGCCTGGCGACAGATCTGAGCTGCAATCTAGAGGGGAAAAAAGCTTCAGTGCATCTGCACATTTGATGAGGAATTTAAACCTGCTCACTTTCTAACCCTGGCAAAAATGCAAACTGCTTCAGCAGTTTTAAGAACCGCTCTGAATACCCACCTCATTGTGGGGCAAACCAGCAGCAGAGAATATGGGGATTTTCTGCCCCCTGGCAATGCTGTTCATACCGTCTATTGCAGAAATGCCAGTCTGAATCATCTCTTCTGGATAGATTCGACACTGGGGATTGATTGGCTGACCTGTTAGATTTTTAGAAAACACACACTGTTCAACACTTGATCAAACTACCACTGATTTTGAGCAGTGATCCAAAGCTCATGTCAAAAGCTGCAAACCACACCTTCAGGCCTACAAGTCTTTGGAGTTGACATATATTCCCATGAACAGGTTCCACATATCACTTAAGACAGTTATTTTCTTCTACCTCCATACCAGAAAGAGATGAAGAACATACCCATTATATCCAGGAAGTCTTCAGCCAAAACAGCGGGGCCTCTGTCTATGGGTTTTCCTGATCCATTAAATACTCTGCCTACAAGAAACGGCAATGAAATAGAAGTGAAAGTTACTGAGAAAATAAGTTAGTGGGCGATAAGCCTGTTCATTCTTTAAAGAAACAAGTGCTCACCAAGCATATCTTCAGAGACAGGGGTTCGAAGAATGTCCCCAGTAAACTCACAGGATGTTTTCTTAGCATCAATACCTGAAGTGCCCTCAAATACCTGTAAAGAAGCAAGGGAATTAAAAAAAAACACAAAAACAACCAGGAAGGAGTAAGAACTGTGCTTCACAAAATAATGCACCAGAATGCTGCTTCACAGCTTGAGAACTTGATCAGCCATAGGGGAGAAAAAAACAAGGCAGTCCCCTGCGAGCAGAGGATTTCAAAAGCAGCTCACTGGTACAAAGCATGACATCAAAACCTACTTTAACAAATTCATGAGGTGTATCAGCAGCAACCAACAGACCCAGTGCCATTCTTTTGATCTCAAGTGTTTTCCTTTGCCAGCAAGGTAAAGTTATTCAGATAAGAATTAGCATTAGCAAGAAACACTGGCTTAGAAGAAATACCTACATGCACATAGTATAGCAGCTGATTCTGAACCTAATATTGTACAAACACAGCATGGTTCCCTTCATCTAGCTGTAAATTAATCAGGGTCTTCAGGGAATACAGGAAAAAGTAATTTTGCAATCCAGATTTCAGTCTAAAATTATTCATATGGTTTTAAACTTCAAATAAGTAACATGGTTTTTTAAACTTATAGTAGTAACAGAATGCATCACAAGGCATCTGGCAATTCAGACATGCGGATTCACAAAGTATTTTTCTGTTGCATCAAGAGATGATCTGGTCCCCATGCACACCTGAACCACAGCTTTGGAGCCACTGACTTCCAGAACCTGCCCACTTCTTCTGGTGCCATCAGGAAGAGTCAAGTGGACAATCTCCGCGTACCTAGGAAACTGAAAATGAGGAAGAAAGAGGATGGAAAACATTAAAAACCTCAGAAGTAGAGCTGTGAAACAAAAGGCATCAGCTGCAGACAAGTCTAGCTTAGAACTTACCTAGTTTGTTTGTTTTAATTTTATCATCAGAAAAAAAAATAATTCCAAAATGATTATGTATGTTTCTCTATTTAAGCTCAGACAACATTTTGAGTTGTTTGGCAGAAATAGAACAGTGTTTCCTTTCTTTTCCCAGCAGCCTCAGCTACTCATCCCTTTCTTCTGACATAAGTGCAACTCTTTAGCTGTACTGCTATTTGTTTTCATTTATTTCAGCAGTCAGAAGCCAACCTTGTATTTAAATCGCTCAGGAGATGCATGAATTTCACAGCAGTCAATATTTAACCTGTTACAGCTTTTCCTGCAACATCTCTCTTGATAGCTTCATTCAAGAAGGTTCTTCATTCTCACCTTCACTTGATCCAAGATAACCAGGGGGCCATTCACACCAGACACGGTTTTATAAGCTGGAAGAAAGAGCCACAAATCAGATACTTCCTCGGAACAGCACAAATTCCCCACATCCAGTTTTCAAAGTTTCAATTCCTGCCGTCAGTCTCAGGTTTGCAGCTGTGGGGCTGAGCTCTGAACTGCTCTGTTGCTTAGGAGCCCCATGAGAAGGATGAGGTGCTGAGTTGCATTGCCAACATTTCTGCCACTGCTGCAAAGCAGCCAAGGTTAACCCTGAGACACCATCTTGACATTTTCCTGTCTGTTGGAAATTCATTGTTGCAAGCCTGTATCTGGGGGTCATCAGAACGCTACCACCAGAAACTGCGTTGCAAAGTAAAGCTGAAACACACAGTTGCAAGATATTCACATAGCAGAGATAATAACAACTGTAACATGTGATAGAGAAGTCATGGTTGTAACTGTAATTTGCGCCCAACAAATGGAGACATAATGGCTCACACGAACTCTGAACTTCCCTTTTTGGTTGTTCCTTCTTAAACCACAGACGTGTCCTGCCCCATGACACTGCAGCCACCCAAACGAGAGCCACTCATGCAGGACTTGCAATCAAAAGCTGATCAGCAGAACTCCTATGGTATGGCACATTGCTTTGGCATGCTGAAAACAATACTCCTGGGACAAAACCTTTTAATTCCTTTCCTGTCTCCTAGAAAAGGCCAACAGACTCCAATACAAAAGGTTGAACTCCACTTTAGCCAAACTACTCCTACTCTTGGGTTATCCCAAGACACCTGATACAGCTCACCATAAGGCTCACACCTGAAACATCAGCAGCTCACATGTTAGCACTACACTGTTCTCTGAAATACCTGTGTGCCCAGAAATTAGGATTCATTCTTGTGCTATCAGCTGCGGAAACACAGCAAACAGCTCTGCCCTATGGACAAACGACATCGCAGCACAGCTCAGCATCATCGACCCTCAGACAGAAGTAACACTGAGTCAAAGCTTTATCAGGGTCATGAGGGAGCAGTGACTACAAATGACTGTTGATTACTTCTCCCTTGGGTGGAAAAAATGAGGCAGAGGAGCCATTTGCAGAGCAGAAAAGAGCAGCACTTACTGCTGTCATGCTATAAGGCAGAGGGAAGGGGCACAAACCCCACCAATGGGGAGCTACTGGGAATCCCCTGGCTTGGGCACAGCAAGAAGCAGTTAAGTTTGGCACACACAGTTCACACTGTATACTGTCAACAGAGCGCACCTAAGCCAACAGTTTGAACTGTTGCAATATAATCTCTCAGCAGCAATAATCAAGGCTAAAGCACGAGGTGGTGGCACAAAACGAGGAACTCCTGTTGTCCCAGTTATCAAAATCCTGCCGAATAGCATCAACACAGCCCCAAAATGGCTGTCACCAGCAGGCAGGGCTCTGCCACCTGCACGGTGGGATTGGCATATCCAAACCTTGGGGTGGGCAGAGGGCTCTCAGGGAGGGCTGCAGGAATAGAAAACGTCCCCTTGAGCAACACAGCCCGTCCCATGACCACCTCGTGAGTGCTTCTTCCTCCACCAGCAGCGAAGGGCAAACCCCAGCAATGAGGAAACAGCCTCCTTGAGGCCAAAAAGCACCGGTTCCCCTCAAAAGCAGCTCGAGGGGCTCAGAGGTCCCACCTGCAGAGCCCAGCCTGCTCCACGACAACCCAAAAGCAAGCAAAACGCGATGTTATTCACACTCAGCAATGAGACGGCAGATAAAAACTCGGAGCTGCAGAGGTGCCAGCCTCGCTGGGAGCCGTCGCCTGGGGGTACAGCAGAGCAGCAGCACTGAGGGAGGAGGGAGTTGAAGAAGGGGAAGGAATTGCGATGGTTCCTTTGGATTCCACACCAGATGGTTCAAAACAAAGCAGTAGGGAAGTGCTCGTGACATCCAGCAGCCTCCCAGGGCGAAGGAAGGCCAACAGAAGTGCCCCCCCCGCGGCAGTCTCAGCCCCCACAGCCCCACTCCCACACGGCTTTCTCCCATCTCCCCCCTCCCCACTGCAGACCACGCACGGGGCCTCCCAACCCACGGCTTCACCCCACAGCCCCGCTCCGGCCCAAGGCGGCCCAACGGCCGGGAAAGGCCTCTCCACCGCCCCGAGCCCCTCCGTGCAGCCCCGCTCCCGGCCGCACTCACTGAGGCGCGGCTGGGACAGAAAGTCCCGCGTCAGCGCCGCCGCCTGCTCGCGCGCCCCGCCGGGCCCGGCGCCGTTCACCATCCGCCGCGCCGCCGCCACCGCCGCCATCTTGTGCGCTGCTCCAGCTGGGAGGGCTGCTGCGCATGCGCTGATATAGCGCCGCCTCGCCCCGCCCGAGCGGGGGGGGGGGGGGGACCGTAGGGGAGAGGATGGAGCTGGCCAGGGTGCTGCGCGGGGGGGAGTGGGGTGAGGGTGAGGGTAGGGGTAGGGGTAAAGGTAAAGGTAAGGGTAAGGGTAAGGATAAGGATGGGGGTAGGGGTAAGAGAAACGGTAGGGGTAGGGGTAGGAATAGGGGTAAGGGTAAAGGTAAGGGTAAGAGTGGGGGTAGGGGTAAGAGAAGGGGTGGGGTAAGGATAAGGATGGGGGTAGGGGTAAGAGAAACGGTAGGGGTAGGGGTAGGAATAGGGGTAAGGGTAAAGGTAAGGGTAAGAGTGGGGGTAGGGGTAAGAGAAGGGGTGGGGTAGGGATAGGAATAGGGGTAAGGGTAAGGGTAGGGGTAGGGGTAGGGGTAGGGGCAAGGGCAAGGGCAAGGGCAAGGGCAAGGGCAAGGGTAAGTGTAGGGATAGTGGTAAGTGTAGGGGTAGGGGTAAGGGTAAGGGAAGGGGTAGGGGGTAGGGAAAGGGAAAAAAAAAGAAAAGAAAAAAGGAAGAAAAGGAAATGGGTCGAAGAAAAAAGATAAAAGGAAAAATAAAAAGGGAATAATATAAAAAAGAATATAGGTAAAAATAAAAAAAGGGGGGGACGAATAAAAGAAGAAGAGAAGGGAAAAGAAGGAAAAGAATATAAAATGGGAAAAAAGAAAAAAAGAAAAGAAAAAGAAAAAAAATAGGAGGAAAAGGAAAAAGAAAAATGGAAGGAAAAAAAGAAAAGGAAAAAGAAGAAAAAAAAAGAGAAGGAGAAATGGAAAAAAAAGAAGAAGAAAGGGGAATTAAGGGGGAAAAAAAAGAAAGAGGAAAAAGTAAATCAAACCTTTAATTTAATAACAAAATAGTCAGTGGGTTATTTGTAAATGCCTTTGTTTTTCTTTTCCCTCTGGAAACCATTAGTGTGTCAGCTTCTATTTCCTCATGGATTATTTCTCTCCCCATACACGTTAAATTTTAATCACTGGTGTTTGCTCTCTCTGCTCAGCAGGAAGGTGGATTTGATGTTACAAACCATGTTCCATCTCTCCCTGTGCTAACAGTGAAATACTGGGAGATGTGTTTCCCAGGAGCCACTGCAGAGCTGGGTGTGTTTGGAGAAGGAATGAAGTGCTGGGGGCTGTGGGAGCGATGGAAAACCCGAAGTGGGCACAGCCCCACCTCACTGCAGCTGCCCAAGGAGAACTGGTTGTCATGGGTTAAAAAATGAATTGGAAAAAAAAAAAAAAGGGGGGGTAAAAAAAGAAAAAAAAAATGGCTAGAAAGAAGTCAACTGCCTGGAAAAATCTGATGGACTCATGGAAATGCTTCCAAAGCAGAAATGAGCAAGCATTCCCAATGCAGGCGGATGGCATTGCAGTCTCCTTTGGCTGCCAAAGGAATGCTGCCCTGACCTCGGGCTCTGCGGGGATGAGGAGGTGGCAGTGATGACCGACCCCACGAGTCCCTCTGTGCCTGGAGGAGCCGGAGCTCCCAGCACAGTGCTGGCTGAGGGTCTGAGCTCACCGGTAGGTGGGAGCGGAGCTCTGTGGATGATCAGAAAGTGATTTCCATGCTCAGCCCTCAGCTCACGAAATGTACTTAAAGACTTCAGCTTCTGCCCTCGTGGTGTTTGTTACTCAGAGGGATGTGCTTTTCTCATGCTATTGGCTGCGGGTTTTGGCCACGCAGAAGCCAGGCAAATGGCTTCAATGGCAGAGAGAATCATAGAACCATGGAACCATAGAATGAAAGAATCACCGAGGTTGGAAAAGACCACTAAGATCATAAAGATGAACCCCAGTCCATCCCACCACTCCAACTAACCACATCCCTCAGTGCCACATCCCCACAGTTCTTGAACACCTCCAGGGATGGTGACCCAACTGCCACCCTCTGCAGCCTGTGCCAGAGACAGACCCTTCAGCAGGGTCTGTTTATGACAGGACAAGGGGAAATAGTTTCAAACCAAAGAGGAGAGAGATTTAGATTGGGTATAAGGAAAAGGTTTTTTATGATAAGGGTGGTGAAGCACTGGAACAGGTAGCCCAGAGCCCAGACAAGTGTAAGATGGAGACACCCAAGGTCAGGCTGCATGGGGCTCTGAGCACCTGATGGAGCTGTGGGTGTCCCTGCTCACTGTAGGGGAGTTGGACCAGATAGCCTTTAAAGGTCCCCTCCAACTCAAACAAGGGTTAGGGTTAGGTTAGGGTTAGGGATAGGGTTAGCTTTAGGTTAGGGTAGGGTTAGGGTTAGGGTAGGATTAGGGTTAGGGTTAGTGTTAGGGTTAGATGTAGGGTGATTCTATCAAATCCTATGATTCTATCAAATTCTGACTCACACGGAAATGAGCCCCCGTTCCTCATCCTGCTCTGACGCAGGAGGAGCTGCAGGGCTGCAACCACATCTCCATGGAAGACAGATGCTCATACCCTCTCCTGATAAGAGCTGCAATAAATTCCCTGGTAGCAGCAGCTCCCAGCACTCCGTCGTCAGCTCTGCACACTGGGATGCGTCCAGGGGTAAGGGTTTTGTTGCTGTGCTATGTGCTACAGGTTTGCACTGAGAGGGATGGAGTTTAGTCTTGAGATTCAGGGCAGCTTCAGCCTACTTGTCTTTATTTTCCTTGCTTCTTTACTCTTTCTCCCTGGTGACTTATACATAAAAATATCTATTTTCTTGCATTAATTCTATTTGGTCCTTGCTGTTACTTGGAGGTACGATGAGAAGCCATATTTCATTTTCAAGGTAGTGACTTGCATGGCACTCAGATCAGATGATAAAGGGTTTGGAGGCTTTGCTCTCTTCTTAATGAAGGAAATGATAAATATCACTGCCTGGGATCTCAGGAAATCCCAAGAGTGTTGGAGGCAGCTGTAGCTCAGGCTCCGCTCTGCTCATGTTGCTGCTTTGTTGCTAAAGCAGCCACAAGCTATAGGAACCCAAATGCTAATTGATCAGTTGGGTTGGTACAAACTTCTGATGGATATTTCAGTATGACTGAACAAGTTCCAACCTTAATCCTGTATGTTAGGCTTTTAAGTCCCGCATCTTGCTGTGACATTTCTATTAGGTCAAATGAAAAGACATGCAAAGTGAGTAAATTTCCTTTGAGACCCAATTTAATCTCCAAAGAACATACATGGAATACAAGATGTAGAGATTAGCACAGATAAGCTACCAGCTTGATTTATGCTTTGAGTCTTTGAAGGAATACTGAGATGATGCTTGCAGCAGGGTACAAGATGTCTCAAGAGAATGTAAAAGGGCTGGGGAGCACTCTGTCTCCTGACTGCAGCATTAAATGTGAGCTGGATGAAAGTGGAGTCTTTGAGAGCAAAGCTGGAACTCTCTGCTTCTCAGAACAGCACCCAGCTCATGTAGGAGATAAGTCGTGAACCTGAGGGAGGTGCTAACCCACAGCATCTTCTCCCAAGGTTGCAAGACATTGCTGGCCCTGACAGTGGAGCCAGGAGACCAAGCCCCAGCAATGCCCCCAGCAGCCATCCCCACGCCCCAGAGCTGGCTGGCACAGGGCCGGGCATCACGGAGGCTGGTGCTGGTGGTGGTGTTCGTCGCACTGCTGCTGGACAATATGCTGCTGACTGTTGTGGGTAGGGTGAGCACTGCAGGGATGGCTGCGGGCAGCTGGCGGTCTGTGCTGGGGACAAGCATGGGGACAGGATTGGGGATGGGTGTGGGGACAGGAGTGGGGATGGGTGTAGGGGCATGCCAGGGAAGAGCAGCGGGGACAGGCAGTGAGACAGCAATGGGGACAGCCATGGGGAAGGATGGGGGAAGGAGCTTCCAAGCATCAACACTGAGATAGCACCATCCAGTTCATATGCATGCTGAGCCACAGAATCAAGCAAACCCACTGATGAACACTCTCCTTGGCTTTTTTCCCAGTGCCTATCATCCCCACCTTCCTTTATACAACAGAATATGAAGGTGCCAACAGCTCTGCTGCCCCACATCAATCTGAGTCACCTCCCTCAGCCATCGAAGATCCTTTCTCCCCCATGTCCTCCTATTTTGACATCGGCACCATAACAACCTTGGACTCCCACAGCACTGTGGAGCTGCAGAAAGGGACCAGCGCCAGGCACTCACAGCATCTCCCCATGAGCTCCCCACCACCCAATGGCTGCCCACAGGGTGAGGAATTCCTCACGCAGGAGAACATGCGTGTGGGGCTGCTCTTTGCCTCCAAGGCTCTCGTCCAGCTCCTGGTCAACCCCAGCGTGGGGCTGCTGACCAACAGGTATGTCTGCAATCTACTGCTTGCTAGTCAAGTGGCAAAGATCTGCAGTTATATAATGATGGGATCCGGTGAGAGAATAGCAAAGAGGAGAGTGCAAGCACCACAATAGGAATGAATTCTGCCTTTTTTAAGAGCCTACAAATGGTTTGCAAGCTTGCATTATAAAATAAGCCTCACTAATGCTCAACATCATACCAAAACACTTCAGTACACATAGGCATAGCTGTACCAGACATACTTTTCTCTCATTCCAGGATAGGATACCACATTCCCATGTTCGTTGGTTTCATCATCATGTTCCTCTCCACGCTCAGTGAGTACCGCCCCTGATTTGCCCTTCACACACAGTAGGATGCCCCAAAATGAAAGCAGCAAAGGAGACAACCACCTGCCCTGTCCCCATGCATGAGAAGCAGGGGACAGGGAAGGACTCAGCTGGGCACAAGTGGTTGCTGCTGCACTTCAGCAGGGCTTTAGATGTGCAGCTCTGCTGGGCACTGTGTTTCTCCTTCTGCAGTGTTTGCATTCTCTGGCACCTACACGCTGCTGTTCATCGCTCGTGCTCTACAAGGTGTTGGTTCCTCCTTCTCATCAGTTGCAGGTGAGCATGTTGGGTCACTGCATGCCATGAAGCCCTATGCCAGTTGGGTTCAGTCATCACCTCGGGTTCTCTCTGCTCCCAGGCTTGGGCATGCTGGCCAGCATCTACACAGACGACTTTGAGAGAGGCAACGCCATGGGTATCGCCCTTGGAGGGTTGGCCTTGGGTGTGCTGAGTAAGGACCTGTGGCTGCCAGGGGCTCTACACCCACAGTATCCCCATGCTTTGCTGCTTGGTGCTGCTGAGCATCCTTGGTTCAGCCCTGGGGGAGGGGGGAAGGGGACCCCAGTCTCTGCTCCCCATCCATTTCCCGTGGTTCCACCGGTATAGTCCATCACTAGACATGGGTTTGGGTTAAAGCCAGTTGCCTGCTGCATGGTGACACAGCCTCTCCCTTGCAGTCGGGGCCCCGTTCGGCAGCGTGATGTACGAGTTTGTGGGGAAAGCCTCCCCCTTCCTGGTCCTGGCTTTCTTAGCCCTGCTGGATGGAGGTGAGGGGTCACGTAGTTAACCCAACCCAAAAGCAAACAACTCACCCAACCATAAACCAAAGCACGTGGAAAGACCAAAATGCAGCCACCTCAGGAAGAACTTCTCAGGGCTCTCACAATTAATACAGCATCAGTTACTCTCTTATTGCTAAACCATATGCTTCCCACCACCAGATGTGTGACACAGCAATACAGTACGAATTAGTCCCTCATTACTTAATGACCCCTTTGATTGCTTTAATGGCTCAAGTAGCACATCAGTCAAGCTCTATGAACAGAATTTCTCTGTAGAAGGCACACGTGGTGCTGCCTGCAGCATCTTCATCATAATACAAAGAAATGGGATGTTGCCTGTGAATGGCAATCCCTACTCTCTCTCTGTAGCTGTGTTACAGATTCAGGCCACGACAGCATTCAGAATTACAGATAGCAGAAACACATATTTTTAGTGGAAAGTATTAAGCTAATTAAATTAGATTCACAGTTACCATCTTTGCCTAGATGTAATGTAAGACATCTTTAATGGAGCATGTAAGAGACTCCGGAAAGTGAAATGTAAGCTCCCTGTGTTTGAAGCTTGTTTTTTTTCATCCCATTCTTTTCCATGTCTCATTTTGGCCATGCCCCATTTGAAATCCCGCAGCTGACAGCTCCCTGGATGATGCCCCAACAGCACAGCTTTGCATTCTTGGGGCTCTGCCAATGATTGGTGCCCCCCTGAAGGAAAAGCCACAGGGAAATTTGGCTTGGAGCAATACTGACAGCACTGTTCCCCCCCCCTCCCCAGGTTTGCAGCTGTGCATTCTGCAGCCCTCCAAGGTCTCCCCTGAGGTGAGTATGGGCACGATGCTGGGGCAGATGCTGCAGGTGGGGGTGGCTCAGCCCCCACCTGCAGCTCCCTAAGCCCCCATCTCAAGCAGAGCACCAGAGGCACACCAGTGCTCACCCTGCTGCGGGACCCCTATGTGCTGGTGGCTGCAGGTAACCTCTGCGTTCCCAATTGCCCCATTTCCTTGTTCCTACTCAACACAGCAGTAGGAGAAGCCTTAAACAGACACTTTCCCTTCTCTCCTCACCAGGAGCCCTCTGCTTCTCCAACATGGGGGTGGCCATGCTCGAGCCCACCTTGCCCATCTGGATGATGCAAACCATGTGCTCCCCCAAATGGCAGCTTGGTAGGTGCTTCACTTTGCAGTCCGTGCTCCTCAGCAGTAGCTTGATGCAGTTTGGCCAGAGTGGATCCTGCTGGGCACTGCGGGATGGGCTGAATATCTCTTATATCATCTTAAAAGGAAGAAAACATATTCCCACAGAGTGATGCCAGGCTGTGTGCTGCTCCGGTTTCAGCAGGAAATGTCCTTGTTGGTAGCTATACAATGTGCTTTTCACTATTATTAAAGAAATGGTATAGAATCAGTCTCCCTACCACAGCAATAATGGTGGAAAAAAGGCTGAGTAGATCAGCGTCATGCTGGGCTGAAGTCATGGCAGCCAGATGGGTTTTGCAGAGGCAGCTCTCAGTAGAACACAGCCATTTAGAGATGGTGCATGCTAACTACCAGCTGCCTTGAAAATGTGATATGGAGATAGCACTGTCTGTCCTATAAAAACAAAAACTAATTGTTCTAAAATCCAGTTGGCTGGGAAATAACCTGGGGGACACCCCAGGCAACACTTAGAACCCAAACTGAATTGCAATCTGGGAGCAGCAGGGCTGAGATAACCCTCCTAATCAAGTTATTCCCTGGTCAGGCAGCAGCATCCGTCCCAGTAAGAGCTCAGGATGATTTGTGTGATTGAACACAGGTGGGTGAGAGTAAGGCAGCACCTCAGGGGACTCAGAGCTGCTTTGTCCACTGTTGAAATCAAAGGGATTTTTGGAATTACCAAGAAATGGGGAGAGAGCAGTGAGCTGGCAGCAAGAAACCCCCAAATGCACTGTACCTGAGATCTGGGAGTGGTCTGCATTTAGATACACTTCAACCGAAGTCCCCTACCTGAAAAGCTCTCATAAACACAAAGAGCTTCATTTACCCGCTTCCATAATTCTGAGAAAAGTGAATAAATAAAACAGAAGAGCTTGGACTAAACCTGCAGAATTAATAGTGCTCTGTAACTGTCAAAGAGGAGAAAGTTAAATATAACTCTGTGTGTTTCAATGAGGAAGTTGTCTTAGTGAAATATAGCTGATGTGTTTTATCCACAGTCAGCAGGAGAGTATATTAAAAATAAACAACTGGTAAATCAGCAAGCAGCTCAAATATTGACTTTTGACTCATAATGATCCCTAAGCTTAACATTCAAGCAGCTATTTTATCTCTCTTTATTTAGCCAAAAGCAGAAGGCAAGGGGAGAAAGATGGACAAGGAAGAAGTGATGACAGGAGAGAAGGATGGGGACAGAAAGCTCTGTAGTTGGCTGCACCTGGCTCAAATCTGGGTGACTCAGTTTCTCACCCCTGCAGAAAGAAAACTCACTTTCTGTGCCTCTCTCTGCCTTCACAGAGGAGCAGTGGGGCTGTGACAAAGAGAGCAAGGAGAAGAACCACAGAGCCTAGGGGCACGCACAGCGTGTGTGCTGGATGCTTGCTGATTCCTTGCATTTGCAGAGGGATTGCACACTCTCTTTTATTCTCCCCCCTAGGGATGGCATTCCTTCCTGCCAGTGTATCTTACCTCATTGGAACCAATCTCTTCGGGCTCCTGGCTAACAAAATAGGCCGGTAAGCGAACAGCAGCGACCACAGCAAGGATCCTGCTTGCATATGCTGAAGGCATCACCCTCTGCTGCCCTCCTTGCAGGTGGCTGTGCTCCCTGATCGGTATGGCTGTGGTGGGGATCAGTCTGCTCTGTGTGAGTACTGCAGGGCAGCTCTGAGACCTGCTCAGGGATGGCACCACAGACCTTTCTCACAGAACTATGCTGTGCCTCCTCACCTTGGAGCTCTTCTGGCCTCATTCACACCTTCTCTCTTTCCTCTCTAAGGTACCTCTGGCAAAAAATATTTATGGGCTGATTGGCCCAAATGGTGGGCTTGGCTTCGCCATAGGTAAGTGGTCAGTCTGTACAATTCCCAGCACTGCTCTGGGAAAAGGCAATACCTCATGATATCGTGCTTGCTCTGGGCAGGAATGGTGGACTCCTCCATGATGCCTATTATGGGTTACCTCGTGGACCTTCGCCACACCTCTGTCTACGGCAATGTCTATGCCATCGCAGATGTTGCCTTCTGCATGGGCTTTGCAATTGGTATGGGGTGATGTTCTCAATGTGTTCTTCCACCCAGTGTTTAATGGCAGCAACTGGAACTGAGTCTGTAGGACAGCCACTGCAGACTTCAGACCCCCTCCAAAGTAGAAGAGCACCTTTTGCTCTTTTCCTGCCTCCTGAGCCTTTGTTCATGTTTCAATGTGCAGGTCCATCAACAGGCGGCGCGATCGTACGAGCTATTGGGTTTCCCTGGCTGATGGTCATCATTGGAGTTACCAACATTGCTTATGCTCCTCTCTGCTGGTTCTTGCGAAGCCCTCCTGCTAAAGAGGAGAAGATAGTGAGTGTACTTTATTGCCCTAAAGTATAGGAGCTTGATAATCCAGAGATATGTGGAGGGAATTAGGATAAATTAGCCAGGGACTGTGTCGTCTTAATTCATAGCTTGTGTTCCCTGGGCAAAAGTTGTTGGTTGCTTTGGCTTTCTCTAAAGGTAGTAACGCTTCCATTTATTCTTAAAATTAATGGCCATTTTTACTAAAGCATCACTTCTCTCTTTTATGTAGGCAATCTTAAGCCAGGAAGGCCCCATGCAAACCAAAAGCTCCACCGCTCAGAAGCCCCTGTGGGATTTCCCTCTCACAGACAACAGTGATGTGGAGGCAGAGAATGCAGAATAGCAGCAAGGCTGCATGTCCTGCTTGAAGCTATGTTAAATTCACAGAGCAATGTCTCTCTCAGCACCCAGGAATAACCCAGACTCCCCCAAGACCTGTGGGCGCGTGACGGACATGGGCTGTATGTTCAGCTGTTCTCCTGGCACTCAGTCCACATCAGGGAACGCACACCCAGGACTTGGAGGCTCCCTGCCCAACTATGCCACCCCTTTGCTGGGTGACATCCAGGAAGGCCACTCAAAATCCCTCTCAGCTGTAAAAAACTTACGATGTAGAGAATGATACCATGCTGTCCTGGGCTGTCAGCCCACACAGTAGGGATAAGACCAACACCTCTCCCACACAAATTGCATTCGTTAGCGTCTTTTAAAGTGCTTACTGCTTTTAGAAGCACCAGAGAAAACCAAAATGAAGTCAGCAGCTTCAGGACATCTTTTCCTCCAGAGTTCTGCTGTAATCCCCAGCACAAAACCCTTCTGTACCAACAGGATCCAATAAAGACACCTCTGTCCTGTTGATGTGGTCCATGCTCACCTGAAGGCGGTTTTAACGTTGCTGTCCTGGTACAGCTCCTGTGCTTTCTATTTATGTGCTATTCATGGCTGCTCACATTGCCCTTCTACCACTGGTGAAGAACCCTTCAGAAATACACTTAAATATAAGGCTGAAAGTTTTAAACCTTTAGGCACTGCTTCAGCCAACGAAGCCACAGAGTTCACTCGTTATTACAGTGACAGAGCATTTCCACAGACGCCTTTAGCTGAGATGAGGTAACGGGATGTTTGTGATCCCAACCTATCGCAACGAGTAGCTTCATTTAATGTCCATTTTTGCAACTCCCCGGCCATCAGCTGAGGGAATCACCCCGCGCAGCTTCTCCCGCCGCACTGCAACACCCACCCCTCGCTCCGCCGCCATGACAGGCCCGCAGCTCTCGCGAGATCCTCGCAAAAAGTCTCGCGAGACTTACGCGAGACTCTCGCCTCCCGGATGCCCCGCCCCCTTCCGGTGATGGCGGCGCGCTAGGCCGCGCGGCTCGGCGGCACCATGCACTCGGACGACGTGAGTCCGCCGCGCGGTTCGGTTCGGTTCGATCCGTCCCCACTAGGCGGCCACGCCGCAGCTAATTAGTGGCCACCCTGGGGATGGGTCGGTTGCGTCCTGCTCGGGCAGTCCCTCCCAGCCGCGGGAAAATAACACGTGGAGGCGGCTGCATCGGGGGGCAGAAGCATTGCTGGGGCAGAAGCATTGCTAGGGCGGATGTGCTGGGGAGGGGTAAAGGGGGACTTGGGGGAGGGGGGGGGGTGCACCTCCCGTTATGCTGCACCTCCACCCTGTACCATCAGAGTGGGTTCCCTCTGTTACAGCCTTGCTTGCTCCAGGGATTGAAGGGGTTATAGGGTCCCGGGGTGCTCGCTGACCTCTGGTTTGTCCCTGCAGATTGTCTGGGACACGCTCGGAAACAAGCAGTTCTGCTCCTACAAGATCAGGTGAGTGTGTATGGATGTAGGGGCAGCGCGCCCAGGCAATGCACAGCTCCATCTTACAGCTCTTCCTTCCAGAACCAAAACTCAGAGCTTCTGCCGCAATGAATACAACCTGACTGGGCTGTGCAACCGCTCCTCCTGCCCGCTGGCCAACAGCCAGTATGCAACCATCCGTGAGGAGAAGGGTGAGTGCTGGGGCAGCCTCTGCTCACAGCCCTGGGCCTGCAGGAACAACCCTGAGCTCCGGCTCTGTGCCCCAGCCCGTGCTCAGGTCTCAGTGGGGGTCACGTTCTTCTCTATAGGCCGATGCTACCTGTACATGAAGACCATAGAGCGCGCTCCATTTCCCCGTCGGCTGTGGGAGCGGGTGAGTTGATGAGAGCAGGCTGCTAACCAAGCACGCTCCAACTTCATGTACCTACAGGGCAGGGGACAGTGAAGCTCCTCCCAAGTGCAGATGTGTCACCTTCACTCCACCCTTCCCATTTTCCCCAGGTCCTCCTGAGCAAGAACTATGAGAAAGCACTGGAGGAGATAGATGAGAATCTCATCTACTGGCCACGGTTCATCCGACACAAATGCAAGCAGCGGTTCACTAAGATCACACAGTACCTCATCCGCATCCGGAAGCTGACTCTAAAGAGACAGTAAGTGACAGCAAGAGTGATTCTGTTGGTTTGACTTAAAGCTGTCACCCATGCCCTGAGCTCTTGTCATAGGCTGTGTGCAGAGCCTTTTCCTGGCTCCACTGCACCTGTAGCATGTGCTGTTTTCCTGCTGGCTTTGGCAGGCTTCTAAATGAACCTGGTTTAAACTGATGTAACAACATCTTATTATGCATAGATAGATGCACCTAAACTTGTTACACCCACATTTCTAATGATGCAGCTGCTGGTTGTTGTTCTGAGCAAGCATTTGCCCATCTGCTACACAAGAGGCTGAAAGGTTCATTAAGCAGCTCTTGTTCCCTGCAGGAGGAAGATCGTTCCATTAAGCAGAAAGATTGAAAGGCGAGAGAAGAGAAGAGAGGTAATGACTCTTATCATCTCCTGGCTGTTGCTTCTGTTTCTCATGCCTTTGAGAACTAACACAGGTCCTTTTTGCTCTCTTAGGAGAAAGCCCTGATTGCTGCTCAGCTGGATAATGCTATTGAGAAGGAACTGCTGGAGAGATTGAAGCAGGATACAGTAAGAATCACTGCCTTCACAGCACAGCAGTAAAACTGCTTCTGCTGCCTCTGTCCTTTCCCAAAATGCTGAGCTCCTCATTTTTCAGGAGTGCCTATTTCAGCCCAGTATGGCATAACTGTACAGGCCTCAGATGACTCCACTACCAATGCCTGCTTCCCCCTGGACTTACAGAAAATATATATATATTTTTCTTTTTCTTCAGTATGGAGACATTTACAACTTCCCTATTCATGCCTTTGACAAAGCCCTACAGCAGCAGGATGCAGAAAGTGAGAGCGAGTCTGACATGGAAAAGGAAGATGATGATGATGAGGTAATGCTTTCAACCAGAGCATCACAGCTAACCCTCCCTTGAGCTGGTGCAACAGCTCTAATTCACCTGCAGACCGAGCATTCAGAGTTTGTGCCAGGGGAGGGGAACAGATCAGAAGTGAATACAGAAAAAGCATGTGCAGGTGATGGCCTTCATGGCTGCTACACTGTGAATTGTGATGGGTATTTCTCAGCCCACTTCTGACTTTGTTTCCTACAGGACAAAGATAAAAGAGAGTTTGTGGAAGCAGATGACAGTGACCTCAGCGACTTTGAGGTAAGTGAAGCAGTAGGTATAAACCGTCAAGCTAAACTGTTTGAAAGTAACCTCTGCCAGCCTGGGAGCTCTGGTGATGGGATAAGAGCTAGTAAATCACATTTGTGGGATATAATGATACCATTGGACTGTAGAGTGCCCACCACAGCCTAGTTGCTCTGGCTAGACAGCTGGGAGCCAGGAGTTATAAAATGGAATTGGATACACAAGATAATTTTGCAGAAAGTGGAGGCTTAGTTGTACAGCGTGCTCTGATTCTTTTCCTTTCTCAGGACATGGATAAGTTAGAGACAAGCAGTGAAGAGGAGCAGGAAGATGAGGAAGAAACAGAGAAGAAAGCGACTCACTCCAAATCTAAAGGGAAAACTCCTTTGAAAGGACCGACCAGAAGAAAACGCCCTTACATTGAAATAGAGTATGAGGAAGAAACAGAGCCAGCCTCCAAAACAAAAGTGTCCTGACTCTCTCCTGAACTCGCATTTTTTGCTGAATGACAACACCATGTGTCCACTAGAACTCCTGCAGCTTTCACCACTTTAAACAGGATTATCAAAAATTGCTTTTTCAATATTGTAGCTGGTTAATTTTTTTTTAAATGAGATAAGGATTTGTCCTGAGCCCAGGCAATTGCAACAAGTCTGTATAACTGTTGTACAGAGCATAGTTCTAAGAAAACTTCCCCAACTTCCTGACAGCCATGTGTGGCTCAGCAAGGACTGCTCCACAAAAGAACCTGGACTGGGGACAGTGCTGCTTTGTTCTGGAGCTGGAGCAGCCTGCATGGGGCTAGGAGAGCACTCAAGCAAACCTTGTTTGAGGGAGGTATGAGGCAAAAGAGGAGGAGAAAGTAACTTAAATAAAAAAAATACTTTACTGTACAAAAAGCAGAGTGAACATTCAGTCGTGCCTCACGTGTTCTCTTGCACTCTCCTGATGCATTCCCGTACACGGTTCTCCTCACAGCAGCTGTACACGCCTTCCAGCAGAATCTGAAACAGGAAAAGCATCAGTTTCCAGTGCCTTGGCACACTGCGATGTGTGGTGCAATCAACTGTGCCCAGATACCCTTGGGATCAATACAAAAGTGTATTATCCGTTGCTATATATCAGGTCCTCTATCAATTAAGCCAAGTACTAACAGGGTGGGTGGAAATACTGTTGGGTTTAAGAAATGGGTGGGCTCTTAAATACACCATGCTTTTTTTTTTTTTTAAGGTGGAGGAGCAGAGATAAATTCTTACTGGGTCCCCAGCTCACCTTCACTTGTCCTTCAGAGCACCGATCCAGCAGGATGAGGCACTCAGTGGCTCTCTGGAGCAAGGCAGCTCTCACTGGCTCTGGTGTTGAGCCCTGGTCAGTGTGGACATCCCAGATCATCTTCAGCAGGGCTTTGAGCAGCACAGGGATCCTGCATGGCATTCTGAAAAGGGAAAGAGCGTGCATGCCTTAATATAAAACCTCTCTGTAAGCCAGGCGACGGCACAGCCTTGCCTTGCAGTTCCAGGCAGAAGCTGTTAGTGGCTATTTACACGTGAAGCTGGATTACAGGAAACAAGTGCTTCAGTGATTAGGCTGAAGGAAGTTGCCTCTTTCTGAATGCCCACCAGAGGAAAGACACAGGCCCTGAACACAGAGGTAACTTTAACAGCACAGGACTTGCTCCACAACTGCCACACAGAGCGCACAGATTTACTTTTTAGGCAAGGTTATGATTCTAGAGCAGGAAAAAGATAAAAACAAACTTAGCTTCTGGGCAAGGTTTTTCAGGAATGCAGTCATGCTGGTGATTGCTCCCTGTGAGGCTTCCCTCCAGGTTACAAGGCTTTTGCCTCAGATAACACTAAATGCAGCTTTGAAAAAGCCAATATCCATTCAGGATACGCTTTCTGCAGCATCCTTCACCCCAGACCAGTACCTGGGCCAAGCATGCTCTATGGTGCACTGCAGTGTCTCCAGTATTCCCAGTCTGGCTTCTTCCTCAGGGCCATCAGAGACTTCCAGGTAACCCAGGATAACCCTCTCTAGCCTCTTCAGGTGCCGTGCTATCAGGATGCCAAGTCTGTTGACAGAAAGCACACACTGAGGAGAGAGATGTATACCAGGGACAAAACAAGGCCCTGCAGGGTTGTGGTTGCTGCTCTCACCTCTGCACAAAGGCAGGCAGGGTTTTGGCGTACACCTGCCGCAGCGCGAGCCGATGCTCCGGCTCCATGTGGGTCAGAACCAGCTGTAACACCTCATCACAGGGTGAGGTTGGCCTGGGCTGCTGCCGCTGTGCTCTCTCCAGGACTGGCAGCAAGTCCAGCAGGCACAGCAGTACTGCCTGGTGCAGGACAGGAAATCTGGGCAGTACCTCTGACATAAATTACACAGTTTCCAGCCCCTACAGCTGCAGCCCCCATAGACTTCTACTGCCTACTTCCCCTCTGGCTGGTCCTCTTCAGCAAGGCTGCCACCTCCTTTGACACTGGTTCCTGAAATTTGCTGAGTTACTTTGTCCCCTGGACACAAGCATCTGCTGTTAAAAGCCTGAACTGTGAGCAAATAGGTTCTGCCTCCTCATACCTTTAGCTGCCTATCCTACATAGGGCTGATATGCAATACCATAGGGCAGATTAAAATTAAGTTCTGCTATCCTACCTGGATGAGAGGAGCCTCTCGTGAGTAGAGGTGATTGTAAAGGGCATGGTACACAACCTGAGCCCTGTTGAACTGGCACAGATCAGCACCTGGCTGAAAGAGAGCACACAACATTATTCCCAAGTACCACCTTTAGTACTCACTTAACCTAATCACAGAGGAAAGTCTTCACAAACCTAGGCTTTGTGAAAACAGCACTCATAAACATTAGGAACATTGCTTACAAGAAAGTGGGACCAGGTGCCATAGCAAATGCAGCTTGAACCCTGCCATGCTCAGGAGCAACCACTTTCCCTTGCCTCCCCAGCTGCTGCTTTGCAGTTCCACTGGCATTAATTTAATACCCTGCCCTGTAAATCGCTGTTAGGTTGATACATGCTGCAACAGATAGGAGAAATACAAACTTAAAAACAGAGACAGCATGGAGCAAAGGGGAAAATTACAAGGCTAACAGAGGAACCAGGAACAGAAGTCTGGAAGCTTGACGGGCATCCAACCCACTCTTCCTTCAAACAACAGCCAGAAGGAGATTGAACTTCCCCTTACCACATTGAGAACGATGTGGTGCAGGCAGTGCACACCCAGGACTTTATTCTCCTCCCGGTAGTCGTCCGAGATAAGCAGTGATGCAGGGAGGACGCGCTCCAGGTGCTGGCTGAGCCATGGCCGAGTGATGTGCAGCAGTGTCCAGGAGAAGACGTGCTTGGTGGCCGGGTTGCACTTCCAGGTGTCTCTAGGAATACAAACAGGAGCCCAGAGAATCACTGAATAGTTTGAGTTGGAAGTTGCAATAAACTTTTTCCTTATATCAAGCCCAAATCTCCCCTCTTTTACTATGAAACCATTTCCCCTTGTTTTATCACAACAGACCCTACTAAGGAATCCATTCCTTTAGATAATGAGAGGCTGCTTTGAGCTCTCTCCAGAGCCTCCTCTTCCCCAGGCCGCACACCCCCAGCCCTCAGCCCGTCCTCACAGGGGAGGCGCTCCATCCCTCGGATCATTTCCGTGGCCCTCCTTGTAACGTGAGCTCACCCTGCACGAAGTCACACCAAATCCCCCCACGTTTCCCACCCAGGGCCCGCTCCTCCTACTCACTTGCCCAGCCGCGGCCTCAGCAGCCCCATTATCGCCGCGAATCCTCCTTCCTCCTCTTCCTTCCTCCCCCGAAGGAGCTCCGCCACCGTCCCGCAGCCCGCGGCCCGCACCAGCGCCGCCAACAGCTCCGCGGCCACCGCGCGGGACCCGGCGCTGCTCCAGGCGCCCTCCGCGAGGTGCGTCACCGCCAGCACGTAGATGTGCCCCATCACTCGCCGCAGGACCGGCTCCACCGCGGGCCCCAGCGACTCCTCGGCCTTGGCAGCCTCCAGCTTAGCGAGGAGCCGCAGGAACACGCGGCCAACATCGGCCGCTCTCTCAGCAGCGGCAGCGTAGGCGCCGTCCCCGTCGCGGAGCTCAGCCGCGTCCTGCTCGCGCTCCGGGAGTGCCGCGAAGGCGCTCAGCGCGGCCGCCAACTCGCCCAGCGCGGCGGGGCTCCCGGCCCCGAGCAGCCACCGCGGCTCCGCGGCCTCCAGCAGCGCTCCCAGCTCCGTGACCACACCGGGCCGCTGGGAGAGGAGCTGTCCGAGCTGCCGGAGCACCTGCTCGGCCGGCGGCTGCGGCTCCATGGTACCCCGCGGCCTACACTGCTCCGAGAGCCCCGCAGCGCCTCACAGCGAACGGCCGCTGCTTTCCCGCTGCCGTAAACCGCACCACGGCCACAAAGCGCGCCGCTGTCGTAAAACAGTATCCCTGCTGTAAATAGGGAAAGTGGGCGTGGCGTCGCGCGAATAAATTAGCATAGAAAAAGAGGAGCCGGCACGGGGGATCCCGCGGCCCTGAGGACGCGTAGAAAGAGGTGATGAGAGCAGACCCGAGCTGTACCCGTAGGGGAAGGCCGAAGGGTGCAAACAAAAACGGGAACAAGGGAAGAAGGCCGCCTCGCCGTAAGCTATGGGTGAGGGGCGCGGCAGTACGAGCGGGCGTGGAGCAGCACCATCCCGATCCTTCCGGTTCATAGCAAATGATGAATGGGAGTTGCACGCGGCTGCGTGACGTGTGCGCCCTTTGTTACGACGTGCACAGCCCCTTCTGAGCGCCGGAGGGTTCCTTTGCACCCAACAGCAGCTTTGTGCCATTGTACCTTTTAATTACGGGAGCATAACAATTAGCTCCGTTTGGGGTTCTGCTCACGATTGGGGTTTCCCGTTTTCACGGTGTTTGGGAGTACTCAAACCCCGCTGTTGCACAGCCGTGCTGTTTCCTGCCCTGCCCCACGCACTCACAGTTCAGCCCGACTGACAAACATCCGTTTAATCTGTTTTACCCAAACCTGTACACTTCTCCCCCAAAAGGGGGGAGGCTGAGAGTCCGGAGCGATGGGTACAGAGCACTGTGCGCCCTGAGGGGGGAGCAGCGCCCACAGCTGCGCCCCACACTCCCCCCAGGCGGTCCCTGCAGAGCACAATGGGGCGGTGTACAAACAAACACCCCCCAAAGAAACAAAGCAACGCACCGCGAGCCAAATCCCAGCTTGCAAACCCCAAATCCTTCAGGATTAAAGCTTTCGTTTTCCCCATGAAAACCACCGGGGCCGCTCACACCATCTCATCCAGCAGAGTGCCAATGCCGGCGTGGGGCTGGGCCGGACCTGCCATGGGTTTGTTGCACATGGGACACACGCAGCGCACCTCCAACCACTTCACCAGGCACCTGCAGAGCAGAGAGATGGGAGGAGGATGCGAATCCCCAGCAGGGAACCCCCTGCTGTCTGTGCCCTTACTCACTTTCGGTGGAAGGCATGCTGGCATGGCAGCACCCCCAGCTCCTCCTTCACCTTGAAGTCCTCCAGACAGACGGCACAGGTCTGCTGCAGGGGGGTGAGAAAGGGGTGAGGGTGAGCAAGAATACATGGAACACAAAGTGATGCCCATGTACAGCCCCGCTCCTGCTAGAAATGCTGTGGCTGGGGAAGCCCCGCTGCTGGAGTGCCTCTCCCCGGGTATTCCCAGCCCCATGCTGCCCCAGGAAGGGTTTTCCTTCCTCATTTCCAACCCAGCGCTGTTGATCCCAGCCTGGTGCTGGCACATCCCTGTCCAACTCTGTCACCATACAACCCCAGTGCCATGCGAGCCCAAAGGATGGAGCTGGGATGAATGCACCATACTCACCCCATGCACATTCAGCCTCCAGGCATCGCCTTTCAAAACCACCTGGGGAAGGAGACAGCAGATGAGTATCAGGAGCAGCTGGGATTGATCCAGTGGTAGGTTTCTATGAAGCAAGCATGAAGCTGGGAAAAGTCCAAGCTGGACAAACAGTGTCTGCGTGTCCTGCTCATCAGCCACCCCAAATGGGGCTTCCTGGCTCCTGTGGGACAGCCCCAGCCCTTAAGCCTCACTGAAATGAGCCAGGCAGGGGCAGGTTGATCTGGGGCACCGCAGCCGTGTGCCCAATATGTTGGTGGGTAAGCTGGGGACAAGAAGCATCACACCCTGCTGCATCCCCACCATCTGCTCCCACCTCCTCCATCGACCCCCCATCTCTATGGGTGTCTGTAGAAAACAGCCATCGGCCTTACCTCCTTGTACCCGAATCTCTCACTCTGCGCCTGGTGCCGCAGTTTGCTAGAGATGGGGAGAAAAAGGCACTGTGAGCTTTACAGCATCCCCGAGGGGAGCATCTGAACGGCACAGATACAGTTCCAGGATGATCCCTAAGTCCCCTTCCCGAAGCCCCTCTCCTGCAGAGCCGGGGGCTCCGCTCCACCTGCAGGAATCAGCAGCGGGCAGCAATAAGGGCCGACGGCCCCAATTGTTTGCCTTCGGAAGTCATTCGCGGCACAGGAAGCGCCCTATTTCCAGCACTCACCCACTGGCAGCTCCCAGCCCCGCCACGACCTTGGCTGAGACAGACAGAGGGGAGAGCTGCTTGCAAAGCAGCCCAGCAAAGCACAGGGGGAATGAGAGCGCTCGCAGCCTTCACTTCTCCCCCAAGCCAGGCACTGAGGTGCGCTCCCACAGCCCCCAAATGGCTGAGGCTTGCAGTGGGGCTGAGGCATCCTGCAGTGAAGGACGGAGCAACTCGAGCCCACAGAAACGCCAGCTGCTGCTGAGTTTAAAAATAGCCCTCCCTGAGCTGGGAGGGGAGTGAAAAGACATCCTTCTCCTGTGCAGCACTGCTCCTTCCCCTGCCCAACACAATACATCGCTCCGCGTGGTCCCCTGAAAAACAAGAGCCCCTTCCTGCGTTTCCTGCCCTGCTCTGCCACAGGGGACCAGGGGACTGCGCCTGGCCCCGATCCTTGGGGCAGAGCCTTATGGTGAGCAGCTCTTGTGCAATGGGACAAAGCGATGGGCACAGGGGATGCAGCGGTCCAGGGGCTGCGGATGCTCCTGGATGATAAGGCCCCATCAGAAAAGCAATTGGTGCTGCAGGGTTCCGGCTCACCTGATGAAGTAGCAGCAGAAGATGAGGCTGAGCACGAAGACAAAGATACCGGTGCCGAAAATGACCATGTAGATGTTGAGTGGAAGGTCCTGGAATGTGATGGGGGGCATCGTGCAGGGTTTACTGGTGTAAATCAGCCCCAGACTGCAGGAGCACCCTTTGGGGGGAGAAGAAAACTCAGTATTTAGAATAGAAAAACAGAGGAAGAAGAGGTGAAGAACAGAAGAAGATGAAACTTACCTTCTGCCATGCCATACAGGATATGCCAGACAGGGTAGGAGGGCACTCCACAGCCCAGGGCAGGAGATGTATGCAGCTCCTGCTCACTCCCATCTGTGCTTTCCCAACGCAGCCCCCCAGAGCATCCCATCCCCTAATGAAAGCCCTGACACTGTTTCCTGGGCTGGAAATCGGAGATCTGTGCAGGGGCAGCACCACCCCTTGTGCCAGCACTGCCTGCTGCATCTCAGCAGGCACTGAGCTGCTCTCCAGCAGCACAATGTACCCAAGGCAGATCTGTGCACTGGGAAGGATGGGAGGCATCCAGCTCAGGGATGTGCATCAGGTGAGCACCTGGGCTGCAAGAAACGAAGTTTTCCTGCCTACAGAAGGCAGAGCCATCGCTGGCCTTTGCCTCCTTTAATTGCTTGACACAGCCCATGTGCCCCTCATCTATGGAGCGAGAAAGGGAGGATTTGTTTGTTGGCTGCTGTTCTCCCAGCATTCTGCTCTCCAGACCACCAGGTGCAGAAGAAGACAATAGGAAAGGGGTTTTTTTTTGTTGGGGATTTTTTTTTTCTTTCCCTGCTGGAAATGATTGCAGGGGGGAAAGAAGAAAAAAAAAAACCCAAGAACTATCTCAGCTCTTAAAAAAAACACCATGGAACAAGTAAATGAGGTAATGCTGTGTGCAGGGCTGCTCAGCAGTGCTGCTCAGCAGTGCTGAGGGATGGAGGAAGGCTCATTGGAAGGTGACCAAAAGGAGAACAGTTGTGGCAACCATCATGGGTCACGAGCATGTAGGAGCCCAGATAAAGCAATGCTGCTTCCACGTGTGTTCCAAACCAAGAGCTGCTCCCGGGATATGTGAAAAGCTCCATTGCCACAGGAGCTGCGGAACCAGGAGCAGCCCCAAAGCAAGAGAAGGGAAGGGGAGCTGAGTCCCATTTGGCCCTTCTTTTGATGGGAATGCAGGCAGAATGGCCCTGCTGGACCCACACCTCAGCAAGGGGCTGCCCTACAGTCCCCACTCTTTGCCACTCACACAGGGATTGGCAGAGCAGTAAAACGCAGCAGGGGCACAGATGAGGTAGGAGAGGAGAAGCTGTAACTTCCAGCCCCGTACCGAAGGAAGCAGAGAGGAGCAGCCCTGACACGTCCCTGCCAGCCGCAACACAGCTGGCAGGGCTAATTTTAGACCCACCAGCTTAGCAAGGCTCATTCCTGCTAAAAAGGAATTCCCGTGGGCCAGAAGGGAGCACAGCTCTGGGCAGTGCCTGACCCAGCTGGGGAGCAGGATGGGCCCTGGAGCAGCAGTCCCAGCCAGACCCCCCCGGCTCCTCCACCTCCTCCCCAGTGGAACCGATCAGCAGGGTGGGCGCTGACTTGGTGCTGGGATTAATTAGCACAGCCCTTTGCCTGACAAAGGCTTTCATATTTTTAGCTCGAGAGGAACGGAGCAAATCTGGTTTTAATACAGCAAAGGCCTGATGGGCACCAAACCCAAAGCAACCCACTCCAGCGATGTAAGCCTCCCCAGGGCCAGTTCTGCACCTGAAGGCAGAGGCCTGGAAAGCAGCGGGCAGGGATGGCGACTCGGTCCATGCAGTGCTTTGTGAGCCAGGCGCAGGCACAGGGTTTGTGCTGAGCGCAGCTTCTCCCTCACCCCCAATTCTTGTTCAATCAAACAAATGGAAAACTCAGCAGGTCATGAAATAAAACCATTCTTTCCACTCCCACACAAAAAAGCTCTGGGTTTTGCATCACCAAAATTGAATGCAGCTTCCATGTAATTTTTGCTGTGATGCTGGAATGGGCTTCCTGCAAAAGCCTGCCCTGTGCCAACAGCTCACAGTGGGGACAGCACCCACCAAAGGTCAGGGCTGGGGGCCACCAAATCCCCCAGAGAGCAGCTGAGCAACGGGAGGAAAAGCTGTGATGCCAAAGAGGTGCTGCAATTCCAGGCCAGTGCAGCGCATACCTTCTGCTATGAAACGTGGAGCACCACTATTTGTGTTGAAAACTCAATTTCCTCGCTGGGTATCAAGTTTATTTGCACCAATGGCCCCCAATTCTGCGACGCCCCTCAACTGTATGCAACAAAGCAATTTTGCTGGACTCCATTGACTTAAGTATTTGTGAGGTCAGGGCTTAAGGCCAAAACGCACACGTCAGATGCTTAGGGCCAGTCCTAAACCCACGTCCTGGCCTTTGCACAAGGGCGGGCTCTGTTCTCAGCGCTGCCCAAAGCCCAAACCAGGGGAAGCTGGGAGAGCTGCGGCCGCTCAGAGCCTCCCAAAGCAAACTCTGTGCCTGGGGCTGCTGCGTTTGTTGCTGAGGAGCACTAATGCAGCCCACGAGGGCAACCCACGGCTGGCACACGGGCAGCCTGCCTGCCTGCAGAAGCACTGCTTGCCCCAGCTGCACAGCACATGCAGGGCATTGCATTACAGCAGAGGAAGCCACTGGTTGCATTATATTTAGCTTCAAAGGCTGTAACCCCTTCATAAATTAAAAGAACCCGGCCTTTGTTGCTGAGGCAGAGCTTTGATGGTGGAATTCCCAGCGCAGCTTCTCAGCTATTAGTCGTAAAAATAAACCACTTCTCATTTAAACAGAACTCCCTCACATGTGCAAACAGTTCCATGTTTCTGGGAGTTTCTTTCAGGCAGGAGCAGAGCGCCTGGGCTCCACTAACACAAGTTTATTCCACAGACACGTGGGAGAAGGCTTTTCTTTTCAAGCAGCACGAGCAAAAGCGCTGCAAGTTCCAGCAGCAGCGGGCTGGGAGCTCTGAAAGCGGACCAGAAGCAAGACCGAGGTGACCCTGACCCTAACCCTGACCCTGACCCGAGTCCACGGAGCCCCGGGAGGAGCCAGAAGGCACCGCCCGGAACGCGAAGCAGCCCGGAGCCACCCCAACCCCTCAGCCCCATCCCGGTTAGGGCTGCAGCCCCAAACCCCGGTCCCGCTCTCACCGTGGCACCACTGGAACGGGGGCATCCGGGAGCGGCTCCGCGGGGCCGGACCGGCTCCGCCGTGCGCAGCGCCGGGCCATGGCCGGGAGCGGGGCCGGGCCGGCCGGCGGGGAGCGGCCCCGGCCCCTCAAACCCCGCCCCGGCCCACGGAGCCGCCCCCGGAGCCGCCCCCGGTCTCGGAGCTGCGGGTTCTGCTCGCCCCGGGCCCTGCGCTGAGCCGAGGAGGAGAGCCCCGTGCATCCCTGCGGGACGTCCCGCACGTTGGATGGGGCTTTGGGCAACGCGGGCCGCTGGGGGATGTCCCAGCCCATGGCAGGAATGGAAACGGGAAGGACTTTTAGGTGCCTTCCAACACAAACCCTTCTGTGATTCCGTGTATCGGCCCTCTGGGGAGCTGTGCTGCAGGCGCTGAGCTTCCAGTGGCTCTCAGCCTCGTGCAGGGGATGCAAAGGAGATTTGGGCATGATCAGACTCTCCCAGAATGTAGGAGCATCCCTCGCTGCTCATCGATCTCCTAGCAGAGATGCCCGGGCACTGCCAGCACCCAGCAATGCACAGCACACACAGCAATGCACTGCACACCCAGCAGTGCAAAGCACACCCAGCAATGCACAGCACACAGCAGTGCAAAGCAATGCACAGCACCCATCAATGCACAGCACAAAGCAGTGCAAAGCACACCCAGCAATGCACAGCACACAGCAATGCACAGCACACCCAGCAATGTACATACAGCAATGCACTGCACACCCAGCAATGCACAGCACACAGCAGTGCACAGCAGTGCAAAGCACACCCAGCAATGCACAGCACACAGCAATGCACAGCACACCCAGCAATGTACATACAGCAATGCACTGCACACCCAGCAGTGCAAAGCACACCCAGCAATGCACAGCACCCAGCAATGCACAGCACCCAGCAGTGCACAGCACACCCAGCAATGCACAGCACACACAGTCTGACAGTGATTTCACTCTCTGATTCACCCCCTTCTGCCCTGGACTGAGGATCAGGGAGGATTTCTGCCCATCCCAACCCTGAGCACACCGGGGCGATGCTCTTCAGATTGCAGCCTGAACACAAAGGCTGTCCCAAAGCACACGAGGGATGGCCAGACTTCTTCCTTAGCGCTGCCTTTATTTGTACAGGTTAACACTAAGCATGGAGGACACCCAAACACTAAAGGTCTGTTTGCCAGGGACCACACGCCAGACCTAATTCACATTGCTACACAGACCGAAAACAAATGGGAAACAAGACAAGGAACACACACAGTTTCAGTCCCCTGGGAGGGAGGGATGGGACTGGCTCGGCAGATGCATCTGCCACATGGGAGAACCAACCTTTGAAGGCTTCCAGGAGCCAACAGGGGTCGAGAATAACCTGAAACGTGGGGCCATGTCCCTTCAGAGGCATCTCTGCGTGAGCAGGCTGGGAAGGAGGCTATGCATTAGGCCTACCTAAGTGGCAAGATTGCAGGTTGAGGGCCTATGCCTTACCACTAGGAATAGCTCGCATGTCTGGGGACCCCCTCTGCTGGGGTGGGGATCGGTTGCATGGAACCCATTATCTGCCAAGCATCTGCACCAGGAGGAAAGCCCTATCTATCTGTGCCACTCAGCAGTATGGGGTGAGCACCGCACTGCTCCCCCCGCACAGCCCCTCTCGTCCTCCTTCACGCGCTCCTCTTCAGCCTCAGGGCATTGTCCAGGGCGACCAGCTGGCGCAAGAACCCCCGGTTAGGGATGATACCACGGTGGTCCTTGACCGTCTTTATGGCTTCTACGAGGGGCATGTGGTGGCGGATCATGAGGTAGGCGAGGACCAAGGTGGCCGACCTGCTCACCCCGACAGCACAGTGCACAAGGATCCTCCCTGGGGGTAAAACACAGGGGCTGTGTCACAGCAGGGCGAATATCCCAAATACAAAGTTGCTGAGGATCCAACTTTGCTGCGTGCTTCCTGGTGCTGCAGTCAGGCGTGCAGCCTCCAGGGCTGCATGTAGGGCCTCGGGTACAGCGTGACTGTGATGCACTGTGGTCCCCTCCTTGGCAAACAGGGACTCCCAGAACAGTCTGAATAGGAGCAGCCGCAGTGCTGGACACAGGCTGAGGCTGTGACCCATGGGGCCAGGGCTCTAATATAGCCCATCTCCTCTTTGGAGGAGGTGATCCAGACCAGAAGACGGTTGGACTAGATTACCTTAGTGGTCTTTTCCAACCTTAATGATTCTATGATTCTGCAAAGACATCAGGCTGGAAGTAGCTTTGTTTCCTAGGATGCCAACCAGCTTCCCACCCACCCTCCCTATTCCCCACTTCTGTCCCAGCGCTCTTTACCACTGACCTTCATTCAGCGCCTGATGGATGAAGTCAGCTGCAGGATAGAAGTAGGGGCTCATGTCAAAGGAAGGCGAGTCGTGGGCCTCGATGCCCAGGTAGCGGATGCCCGTCCCCTCGTAGTACTCCGCACCCCCTCTCCATTTGCTGTGCGAGGCGTTGAGGATGTGGGTGATGCGCAGGTGAGCCAGCTCACGCCGGTTGGCCGCTATATCTCTGCAGGGAGGGAGAAACAGTGCAGGAAAGCTCCACATTAAAGAAAAGGTTCAAGCGTCCTGGTCAAGCATTTGCATCTGAGAAGGCCAAAGGAGAGGGAAAGATGCTGAACTCAGACTCACAGTCATGGGTAATCTCACAGTCCATGGGCATGTGCCTCCACACAGCTGCTTCAGTCCTTCCTCCTCCTTCAGCCCACCCCCTCCCCTCCCTCACATTCCCAGCTTTCCTCTCCTGGTCTCCTCCATTTCAAAAGCCATCCCTCATCCCCTCACTTCTCATCCCCTGGTGATACGTACTGATCTCCCAGGTAGAGTCCCGGCCAGACCTCATCAGCATGGTTACAGGCTGTCTTCCCTGTGTACAGCAACCGTTCGAGCTCGAAGATGCTGAGGATGGGGTGGTGGCTGCGTTCCTCCCGCACACCCCGACTCGGTGACCTGGTGCTGTTCCTGGAGAACCGGGACAGGAAAGCCATTGGAGCTGCCGAGACCCACAAGGCATACCTGTGGGGTCGTGAAGGCCTCAGAGTGGCCTGGAGGTCTCTTCTGCTGCTGCTGCCACCCACGGTCCTGCGATGGAAGAGGTGCAGATGCTGTTAGAAGGACGGGGAGCTCTCACTCCATCCCTGCTGTAGAGCTGCTGGCCTGAAGCAGCCAGGCCCAACCTCCCTGCAGAGAGGGCAGTGTACAGGCAGCTATCCAGTGGTTCCCGCTGTGAGACAGCATCACCTACACTCCCTTCCAAGAAGCAATACTGCTGGGGAGCAGTTTGCAATGCCAGGGCTGGGGAGGGAAGCCAGAGAGGCAGCCAGATTGCTGAGTCTCCATGGGCTGAGGTTCTGCTCCAGCTCCACGACTTTGGGTTGAAGCCATATTGGCAAGAGATGCTCCATACAGGACCACCTTCCTCCTGAGCTGGCTCGGGGGCTTTGCCTGCCAGCGGGACAATGCCAGCTCGAGAACTGATGCTGCCAACCTGTGATCAGAAGCAATGAAAGGCGGCCAGCTCTGGGCAAGCCACCAGGATTGGGGAGGAAATGCCCCAAACAGGTGGAGGATTCCATATGGCACCATGCAGAGCCTGGCCTGGGCCCAGGCTGCTGCAGACCAGGCAGAAAGGCAGCAGGGAGAGAGTGCGGGGTTAACCCTTCTGAGCACAGCAGTCCTGCTGCTGCATTTGAACGTGGGGACTGGTTTGGGGTGGGAAAGGGTTAATGTCAGTGGATGAGAAAGCTGGTGTTACAGAGCTGGTCCTCTGGGACACAGTTCCACTCTCAGACCTTCAGATCATGCTGATACATCTCACCCATCTGCAGACAGCCTCCCTGGACACACCCCCGCAGAGCAGTGGCAGTCCCTGCAGCCAGGCATTAACTCAGAGCTGCCTTTTGCTGCCCCATCAATGCAACCCCCCCAACATGAGCATGCAATCCCTCCGTCTCCCCATGCAGTTCCCCTTCCCACCATCTTGCTGCTGCCCTGAGCTGCCTGGGGGACAGAAGGCGTCCCCAAGCAGCCCCAGCAGCAGCTCAGTGCTGCCCACTTCTCCCAGGGACCCCGGGGGAGGCAGCGCAGTGACACTGGGCTGGAGCAGATCATATCTCCCTGCTCTGACATTTCGCCCAGGGCGCCTGCCAGCAGCCAGCAGCGCGGAAGGGAGAAGCCTCCAGCCATTTCTTGGGCAATGTGCGTAGGAGGAAAACATTGCAAGGACATAGGGGAGCTCAGAGGGGGGGGTCCAGAGACCCCTGGGTGTCCCTCTGCCCTCCCCCTGTGCCTGGGGTGCTGCACAGAGAGGTCAGTGCTGTCTCATCCCTGGCATTGCCCCCCAGCTCCAAGCAGGGCTGGAGCTCACCCTGACACGTCTCCCCTGCCCTGATGAATTTTGGACTCCTTCATGCTGGGAATTCAGACTTGGCAAACCCCACCTGGAAAAGGGATTCAGTGTGGCCGCGTGCCGGGCCCTTAAACCTTGGGTGACCTTGGCTGCAGCGCAGCCACATACCACCATAGGCAGCATTAGGAAACAAACAGCAGAGGGGTCTGAAAAAAAACCACCACGTCATCATTATGAGGCTGTGCTGAGCCAAACAGCAGACCCCCTTATTGCTGCAAAACCAGCAATCCACACCTATGGGGGGGATGCAGCTCTAACCTCAGGCCCACAGCTGGCTTCCAGCATCCCACCCCCAGCACACCGCTGCGCCTGAAGTGCTGCAGGGGAAGAGAAGCTGCCCCACGTCCAAGTACTCAGAACAGACCCCACCCCCCATAGAGGCACCCCCCCACCGGGGGCTCGCAGCCCGCTCTGCCCATGGCTGCTCGGAGCTCCTCTGCCTGTCACGCTCATGCTCAGAGGGAGGGGAGCAGCGGGAGAGCTGCCTGGAGCAGAGCACACTCCCGGAGACAGACAGACAGACACGCAGGAGGGAGGAGACGCCCACCCCGTTACTCTACCTTGGTGAGGGCTGAGATGGCTCTGCTCGAAACGAGTGCTGTGCTCAGATCCAGTCGGCCATGTCTTCCTGCTGCTGCCGCCGCTGCTGTGGAAAGGCTGATGTATGAACATCTATTTTAAGCCATGACATGTCCAGAGGCAGGTTTGTTTATATCATGCTGTGCATGGATGGATAAGGGAGGAATGAGGGAGTCGGACACGAACGCTGGCTCTCGTGCAGGCATGCACACACCCGCACATAAATGCCCATTACTACACAGACAAAAACAACAGCAACAATAGCAGCTTTGCTCTCACTCCTCCTCCAGCAAACCAAAGCCCCGGGCAGACAGAGAAGGGGAAAGGAAAGCTCCAATGCAATGGTGCTGGTGGTGGCATGGTTACCACCGTCGTACCTCTGCAGCTGTCTCCGGAGGATGCTCTGTCGTTTATTTGTGATAACTGACCCTGATGAGCTCCCTTGCTGGGGTCTGTTTAGCAAAGCTGGGGTTTGGTGACAGTTTCTTCCTCTGTGAAGGAAATATTCCTTGGGGGGGGGGGGGGGGTGGGAGGGTGGGGAGATGTTGTATCCATTGATACATTTGTGCCAAGGGATAAAAAGAGGAAACTCAGAAGGCTGAAGCTTTTTGTTTTGACGTCTTCTAAACGGCACCGCTCATTTCAGGAACACTTCAGTATCTCAGTTAAACATTTCCCAGGCAGAGCGTTCTCCTTCCCCTTTGAAGTGCTGGCGTTCAATTTAAGTTTGCCTCAAATCAGAAAGTAGGAGCGTGGTGTAGGGGGGGAGAAAATAGCCTGAGAAGGAATGGAAACACGCTGTTTCAGAGCAAACAGTCACCCTCAGGTTTATGGCATTCCCTCCTGCCCTCCTCTTCAATTAAACAGAAAACTTGCTGCTTAGTTGTGCATCTCAGGATGCAACCTCAGGGCTGAACGCAGCATCCCCAAGCAGCCGCCCTGTGCGCTGCTGCCCTCCAGGCAGGCAGCCAGCTGCCTCTGCTCCCTTTGGCTCCTGTTCAGCAACCCAGAGGCCCCATAGCAGACTCCCAGGGGAGCACAGGTGCCAACAGGGGACAGCCCCGGGAAGCCCCGTCCCTGCTGAGCCAGTGTTTCCATGCTGTGGGATGCTGCCAGCACAGGAAAGCCTGTCCTGTGTCTCATCCTGAGCCATTCACTGCAGAAAGGCCCCACTTCTGCCCTCCAAAGCACAGTAGCCAAATGACCCTATATATATAGATAGAGATATAGATACATATATACATATATATAGGATATATACAAGGATATTTCCTTGTGTGTATATATATGTATATATATATATAATATATATATATAAGGAATTTCACAGCTGTTGTGTGGACAGCTTTAAAGTGGACCCTCTCCCCGTTCCTGTCCCAATCGTCTGTAAGTTCTGCTTCTAAACAGAAGTGCCAACGACCTCCATCACAAGAGGTGAAATCTGAATTAAAAAAGCCCAACGTGAAATAAAATTAGATGGATAAACGCTTTGGCGGAGCGTTGCCTGTAGGGAACTCAGTGGCCATTTAAAGAGAGGATTAGCAGTCGGTATGTTTTTATTCCAATAATAATACTGGAATTGCTTTGTAAAGCAGCCAGAAGTCTCCAACAAAGCCAGTGACTTCTTCTGAGATAATGACATCTCCAATGGTTTGGAATGTCTGGGCAGCTGCAGCGAGGAGTGTCAGCAATCTATTTCTGCATAAGGGAAGTTTCTCAGACACAAGCCAGACCTCCCTGCCTCACCTCCTCCCCTTGTTTTCCATAAACAGCAGTGTTGTAGTGCAGACTGACTCAACTCCGTGCTCCCTGGCAGGGTTTATCAGCTCCTGCAGCACCTGTCCTTGAGGACAAGAAGTCAAAGCCCTGGAGCTGGGCTGCAGGCAGGGGGGGCACAAGCCCCACTCGGTGTTTGCTGTGACTTGCACCCACCTTGCTCAGTTTCCCCACCTCCTCCTGACCACCCCGTTGTTGCAGATCCATCCCTCCCTTGTTTTGCCCAGGAATGCACTGAAAAGCCAAGATCACCAAAGTGCAGGGAGAGAGTTGAGAAGACAAACATGGCAAGCCTTTCGCCTGCCCACAGTCCCTTTAAGCGTGTCCCCCTGGGCAGCACCCGGCTGCAGGACCAGCCACAGCACCCCACAGCCCCGCTTTCCTGCCAGCTCTATCACTCCACAATGCCTGAGCCCCACAGCTGCAAAGGGCTTCTAATGCTGGGCAGGCAAAGGCTGTGTGGATGCATGGCTGGGGGCACAGGAGAGGAACGCTGCAGCTTCCCTGAGCTGTGGGCATCGCTGCAGAGAGCTGCTGCAGGGCTGAGCAGCTGAAGGGCAGCACAGCACAGGTTTCCTGCATCCCGTGGCTGCAGACTTGCTGCTGAGGGGGGTGCTGCTGTACAGCAGGGGTGGGATGCTGGCACAGGCAGCGCTGTATCCCTATATCTCAGCTATTGTCAAAAACTGCTGTGCACAGCAGGCCTGCGGCGGCGAGGGCAGAGCAGCTGCTTTCAGCTCAATTAGAGGCAGAATTGGCTCCCAGCAGAATAAGCAGCGCACCCGCAGCTCCCAGCTGTCCCTCTCCTCCTAAACGGAGCTCAGAGCACGGAGGTAAATAGGGGTTGGGGTTCTGCAAAACCCACGAGCGAGCTGCAAAAAGGGCAGCTTGGAAAAGTTCACAGATCCGACCACTGGGGGCTGCTCTGGTTATACATAAATCACCACCGCGCGCATTGTCAAACATGGAAAACTCAACCCAAGGAAATAAAGGGCAGGGGTTAGAGAGTTTCTGAGCTGCTCTTTCCTGCCTTCATACTCCACATGCATGCAAATGCACCGTAGACTTCACAGCTCTATTTTAAAGATCAGAGATCAATCACTTCACGCAGTAAATGCTGCATGCCCAAAAGCCACCTGGAAGGCACAGGAGCCAGAGTTTATTACACTCAATCACAAACAGAACGTATGAATTTCATCCAACATGCACTGCTAAGCAGACCCACTGAGGAAGAGGGAGAGAGTGCAGAGGGAGCTGCAGAATACCAGCAGAAAATTAAGCCTCCTCTTAGCTGGCAGTCATGGCAAGAAGGCGACACTGTGGAGAGGGGCAATGCAGGTGAGAGCAGTGTTGCAGCAACATACTGAGAGGGATCTGACAAATGGGGTTTGCTTAGCACTGAGCAGCCCAGGAGGAGCTGTGTGCTCAGGTGGGATCAGTGAACACCCGGTGGGGGAGGGAATTCCTTTGCACTGCTCTCTGGCTGTGCTGTGGGGTGTGCTGCCCCCCTCAGCAGCAAGTCTGCAGCCACGGGATGCAGGAAAGCCGTGCTGTGCTGCCCTTCAGCTGCTGAGCCCTACAGCAGCTCTCTGCAGCGATGCCCACGGCTCAGGGAAGCTGCAGCGTTCCTCTCCTGTGCCCTCAGCCATGCACCCACACGGCCTTTGCCTGCCCAGCACCAGAAGCCTGTGGGGTGACACTCAAAAAGCATCACAGAACATCGGTCTCCAAGAGGCTCCTGAGGCTGTGCAGCCATCCCAGCGTGGTATCAACTCCATCGAAGCGGTGAGGTAACAAAGAGCAATCTTCATTCTCCATTTGCTTGCATTTAGGACAGGAATGAAGGTTTCTTTGGGGGCTCCATCCATGCTGTAGCAGTCTGGAAGGAAACTGCAAAGCTCGAGGTTACCTTCCCCAGGGGCTGTCCCAACCCTCTCCATTCTCTGGGATGGCAGTTGTGCGCCGTTAAACCCTCTGCCAGCCCCAAACAGATGTCTGCTTCCCCGTAAGAGTGGGATCGAAGGTAATAAAGCCTTGGAAGGAGGATGTGCAGGAACACAGCCCCTCTGTGCCCACTCCAGAACAGACCTTAAAGCCTCATCACCTGACTGAATCGATTCACTGCTGGAGGGCCCACTCGAGTTCTGGCGAAGCTGAGATATTTTCCATTAAAAGAAAGGAAAAGGGGGTGGGGGGGGGGGGGGGGGGGAGGAAGAGGAAATAACAGCACCAGACTCATTGTCCGACAGCTGTAAAACCCAGCAGAGCCTCAATTTGTGAGGAAGCAGTTCTTGTCCAGAGGGAGAGAGACAGCTGCTCGCTTTGTTGCAAACTTGCAGCATTTATGATTACTTAGCGGGAAGACTCAGAATTGCTGGTGGACGCATTTTGCCTGTCATCTGCTGCCTTGTTAATGTCAGGAGCAGCCCGGGATGGAGCTGAGTCGCTACAGCACACAGAGGAGGGAAAAAAAAAACCTCACTGAATAAAAACAACAAGTTGCTGGCAAAACACGCTGTGAAATCCTGATGGTTGCTGTCTGAGCGCTCACTTCAGCTTGTCTCTTCTTGTTAGCAGAGAGGCTGAGGCACAGCCCCAACCCTACGGAGCCGGTGGGAGGTTTGCTGTTGACCTGGGACTCGTTGGGTTTAAACGCTCAGAGGGATGTCAGGTGGAAGAGAACTTCGCACGCCTCCCCTGGAAGGAAGGGCGGCTGAGACGCAACGATCCCCATTAGCAAAGCTCCGCTCTCCGTGCTTTTTAAAGGCTAATCCTTCCAGACGGAGCTCACATCCATCTCGCATAGCAAAGCGCTCTGCAGGGCAGCGCCGATCAGCACTGGAGGCAGCGGGTGGGAGGGCGGTGTGGGATGCGCCGCGACAGCCCCGTGTGATGCTCACCCAGATGTGTGCCGCTCCCCATGGCAGCCGCTGGGGCCTCCAGGAGCTCAGGTGCTGCTCTTCCAAATCCAAAATCCTTCAAGAAATCTGATTGAGAGAGAGAGAGAGAGAAAAAAAAAGGAATGATATCAGCGCCGGGGTGCAAATTGAGGGCAGGGCCCTGGCAAATTCACTCTGACTTGCAGGGAGGCCGGGACCTCGCGGTGATTATTTCTCTTCTCCAGCGTTCTCAGACTCAGATCTGATCACTGTGAGCACAGACACGGAGCTCTGTCTGTCTGAGACCCATCGCTGCTGCTATCAGTGGGGTTCTGTTCTCTACACACCCCAACCCCCTGCAGTGATTGTGAAGAGCAGCTTAGGGCTCAAATACGAAGTCGTTGAGTTGGGTGCCTAATTCCTTTCAATCTGCTTTTTATTTCCTGGCCTCGGGGCTCTGAGGAAGCAGCTGGTTTGATTTGATGAAGAAAAGAGCTGTTCCATTAACGGGTCTGATGGCTGAGAGGGTGCTTTCAGCTGGGGATGGATCCCAGCACCCTTCACCAGGCCACACTTGCTGCTGGATCATATTTTCCCTTCAATGACATTACATCTTAAACGGGCTTTCACTGTAATAACATTTGCAGTAATGAAATCACTCTGCGGCACAGTCTTCTTTTAACAGCACAAATACCTGAGTTGGCTACAAAGGGAGATTTAAATGTCACAGAGGATGTGCTGGATGTGTCCATCAGAAGATAAGGCTTCTCTTTGTCGATGAATGGAGACACAACGGTGGCTGCGGGGTGTTCGGGGCACAAAGGCAGCTCCTTCAATAGGGAGAGAGGCAGCTCAGAGGAGAGGCAGATAATACAGAGAGCTTTCAAATCTCACGCTGGCTATAGGGCTCCTAAAGATGTAACAGCGACAAGGCGCTACATTTGCAAATGAAATGGCTCCAAAGCAGCTCCTCTCTGTTCACAGGTTGCCCAAGGAGGCTGTGGATGCCCCATCCCTGCAGGCGTTCAAGGCCAGGCTGGATGTGGCTCTGGGCAGCCTGGGCTGGTGGTTGGCGACCCTGCACATAGCAGGGGGTTGGAACTGATGAGCATTGTGGTCCTTTGCAACCCAGACTACTCTATGATTCTCTTGCTTCCCGAGTTCAGTGCTTGCTCTGAGAGCGGCCATGCAGGGCTGAGGGGGAGGGAGGGAAGGGCACTGCCCTGGGCCAACCCCACCTGAACCACTGGAACTGGCAAACTGCAAAAGAATGGAGCTGCATCCTTCCTATATTGTTGGTTTGCTCAGAACAAACAGAGGCTCATTATGTCTCCCCAGCAGATGGAAGTTCTGGCTTCCCTTGCACACACTCACAACCATTCGGGCCTGATTTGCTGCAGCTGGTTAGACCCCAAAATTATCTCCCAGTTGAGGCTGTGAGAAATGGATCTCCTTTGAAACACGTGGCTGCTGGATTCCATTGCTCTGCTTATCCCTGGTAAAGCTCTCCTTTGGTTGGTTGATTTACTCCAACAAAAGGGCTACAAATCCCCCACTTCCATCAAAACCAGCTGTAAGACTTCCAACATCTTAAAGGGAGGATTTCTCTGTTGTGCCTCAGGGGTGTAGGATTCGGTGTGGGGGGAGTTTTCTCCTTTTTTTCCATATGTGAAACTGCTCTGTCAGTGAGTTGAAGGGCTACATGAGAAGCCACTGCATTTTGCTGCTGTGGCTCTGAGTGGTGACACTGCCTGTACCTGCAGCATGAGCCCCATTGCCACCAGCATTGCACCTGTGTGGGAAGTGCTCCTCTTCCAAAGAGAGGGTGGTAATGAGGAGAGAAGGAAAACATGAGGGCTGATGAATTAGGGCAGATCAAATAATCTGCTGTGCCATATAACTTGGCTACAAGAGGAGCAGCCTTTCCTCTGCAGTGATGTTTGGCGCAATGGGCAAAGGGATCCATTTTCCACCTGCTTTCTTTTGCAGAAATGTTAATTTTAGCCAAAAAAAAGGTTGTGAAGGACAAAAGACTGGGAGGTGGTAAGAAAATGATCCTCCTCCTCTTCCCTCCCCAAAGAGGCAGCAGTCTGAGCTGCTTTGCCTAATGGAAACAGGCAGCAAAGGGTGCTTTGGCTTTAATAATTCTAATTATTCCACAGTATTGTGAAATAAATTAGAAACCCAAATGAGATCAGTGTCCCATGGCATTTGGAAACGCACAGTCACAGAATGCAGGTATTTAAATCTATCCCGAGTTCTGTCTCACATGGACAGGGCAGAAAATAATGGAAAATACACTCAGAAACGGGGTAGAAAATGAAAGTGCACACTGCTCCCATGCCTTACCTTTCCTTTCCCAGACATGTCTTGGATGAGGATATTCCACTGTTTCCCTCTCCTGTGGGATATGCATTCATTGCCCCCTCACTGCAGCTGTTGGTCCCGCAGGAGGAGCTGGGAAGTGCAGAGGGATTGAGCTGTGAAATCCATGAAGGTTTGAATGGGAACCCCTGGGGGTGTTTGTGGGGCTTCCCTGGAGATCCTGTCCCACAGGAAGGGTCTGAGCGCAAGCAGGGAAGGAACTCACTGTTTTTCATAGCAGCGGAGCAGGAAATCCCCAGCCCCTATTGTGCACAGGGCACGGCTTTTGCCCTGGGCACAGCATCCAATGATCCAGAAGCCTTTAACAGGTGAGCAGGAAGACAATTCCTACAGCCAGGTATGAGAGCTGGGGACTCAGAGCACTCTCCCATAGAGGCAGCTATTTATCAGCATCTTCATCCATCATACTGAAGCACGAAAGGCCAAACCAATGCCACTGCTCCTGGCTGGTTATTGCAGCACTGCACATGGGAAGGCACCCTGAAAGCACCAGGCAGAGCCTGATGGGCTGAATAGGATGTGACAGCAGGTAAGCAGGTGTGTCCGGGTGAAGCCATCCTGGTGGAGGATACTGCTGTGCTGCAGCTCTGGGTGATTTGCACTGCCCAGAGCCAGGAGGTGCAACTCTTCCTCCATCTCCACACCATGCATTTTGCTGACAGCAGTGCTTACCCCCCTCGGCAGGCTGTTATCTCCCCACACACACCTGGGAGAGCCAGTGCTTCAGCAAAAGCCTTTCCCCTCCATTTTTCTCCATGGAGCAACAAAGCAGAATGAGTAGCATCTGTTTGACCGTGGCCATCTTCATTGTGCCAAAGGGTATTTTACCCCCCTCCTGGAGCAGGGGCTGAAATTCAGCAGGCAGCCATCACTGCAGCACCAGCCTTTATCTGCTCCGTGCACCTGGAAGGCATTCAGGGTAATATCCTCACAGCTGAGTTGCAGCAGGGGCAGCTGAGCCACCTGCAGCAGGTGTTCAGATGGATGCCCGCGGGGAAGAGGGCCACCAGCGAGTGCTGCCATCCCATCATTAAAATACAGACACTGAGCCACTAAGGGAAAAATACACACAGATCATCTGCAGGTCCTAAGTCGTACCAGATGACTCTCAGGGGGAAGCTATCTCACTTTGGAGCTGCTGCCTGAAGGAGTCCTGCTCTGTTCCATTGCCTCTCCTGCTATGTAAAGGAGCAGTGAGACGGTCCCTGTGTGCTCTGGGCAGTACCAGCCGAGCATCAAACAGTCCATCTATCTTCATGTTCCTTTCTTGCAGTGATTTACGATGTCACATGGAAGCTCGAGGCTGAGCAGGAAATGAAAGCAGATTTCCCACTGTGACCCCCATCTTCGAGTCCCTCTGTACCTCACCGGGGTCCTCATGCAAATCCACAGTGATAAGACCTGACAATTGGCTCTTGGAGTCACCGGACCACAATTCTGAGCTGCCATGCACACGTACAGTGGGAGATAGTGCCTGCCCAAGAGAATTTCAATATAGCAACCAAGGGAGGGTAGAAAAGAAGTATTTCTGTCTGACATCTGTGTCGGCCCCCTACCTGCATCCACACGGCCGCACCAGCAGTGCTTCCCCTGCTCTCTGCAGCAAAGGGTTGAGCAGCGACAGCTCTGCACAATGCAGCCCCTTCCCTGGTGTCACTGCCACCGCACACTGATGGAACCCCACTCCTGTTCACTAGTAACCACTTTGCTGAGCAAGTGGAGGCAAAGGGTGAGCAGAGCCAGGGCGTCTCCCAGCAAGGCCGGGCTCTGCTGGGCTGCATCTTTTGTTCTTCTCCCTCACTGCTTCTGCTGGCTTTGGCCATCTTTCTTCATAAGTTTCCCAAAAGTGACAAGGGCAATTTGTTATGTGTGCACAAGGCCTTGGGAATCTCCTGGAGACATATCATTCCTGCTATTATCCTCCTCACACGAGGAGCCGTTGTTCTTGTCAAGTTCACTCGCTTCCTCCCCTCCAAAGAGAAAAGAGGGTGCTGGGGATTTTCCATTAATCATTTTTATGCTGAGAGCTGTAGCTCCCGTCTGCATTCTGATCACTTCTGATCTCTGCCACCATTTTTCATGGTAGCACTTATGAGGATTGTTTTATGCTGCTGACTCGAGGTGCGTTAATGACCAACCATTCGGTTGGTCCAGAGCAAAGCCTTACATTTAATGTATGCTCCAGTGGGGAAAATCTATTGCAGTGATAGGTTTTCTTTCTTCTATTCTTCTTCAAGGAAGGTGTCAAGAGTTGCAAAGAGTTGGGGGGGAGCGATGGGAAAGGCCAGCAGAGGGGGTTTGGTGTTATGGAAGTAGATGGTCTTAAAGGTCCCTTCCAACCCAAACCATTCTGTGATTCTATGATATGGTGGAAGGAGGGAGAAGTGAGCAGAGGTTTCTGCACCTGAGCTGGGAGCAGCCCACCCTCCCTTGGGTTCCCAGTTCTAAAAGCTGCACTGATGAGTGCAATAGGTGATAAGTAATCATGACAAAACGTGTAATTTCTCCTGTCACTTTTGCTCTGAGTCCTTTTGAAAGGCAGTGGGACTGAGCAGCATTCTCCCAATTTCCTCTCTGGAGAGCAGTAAAATGTGCAGTGTCCAAATATAACCACCAAAGCAGGCCTTGGGTGAGGCACTCCCCATCCCGTGTGCTGTCTGTGGGTTGGCTCCCAGCAGATCCCAGCACAGGGATCACTGCCCCTTCCCTCATTGCAGGACTGGCACTGCAGTCTGTGCAGAATTCATCTCAAGTGTAATCTCATCCTTCTACACAAGGGTTGGGATCCGGCTCCTGCTCTGCCTGTGCCTGAGTGGATGCACAGTGCATTGTAATTCCAACCCGCTGACATCTCATTTTAATACAAAAAAGCGTAAAACATAGGAGCAAGAGGTTGGAAAAGACCTTCTGGACCACGAAGTTCAGCTCCTTGAGATAAGATCTCACCCGCTCCCTGCCACGTTCTCTCTTACCACCTGAATGCTCCCTGTGCCACTGCCCGTGGTTCAGGATCAGACTTTTCAGTGCTCACAGACCTCTCTCAGTGTATGTTTACTCACAGCACGGTTGCTCTTGGACTAACAACGTCCTTTAGCTGAAATAGCATCTCCGGCGCTAACACTAACAGTAATGATAGCTAATTACGAGCCCAGAGGGGCTGTTGCTGGCACCAAAAATAACCCTGGTAATAGCCCAGCTTATTCAAGCCGGGGGTAGTAATAAATAACAGCTCAGATTCATCAGCAGTAGAAGTGCACGTCCACGTTGGGGATCTGGGGGGTGGGAGCTGCTGTGGGGGAGCAGGAGGCCCCAGGGCAGTGCTTGGTGTGGTTGGAGGAAGAGCAGAATCCCCATTCCTCCATGTGCTGTGATTTTCTGACAGCTGCTCGGCCCCCAGGATGGGCAGGGAGGGGGGAGAGAGCCGTCCCTGCTGCCTTTCAGGCCAGACCTACATCAAACTCGTTAATGTCAATAGGAGGGAAATTGAACTGAGCTTTGTTGTAACCCTAATGAATCCTTCGCCGGTTACAGTAAATTTATTCTTTTGATTTCCCTTTCTCCCCCCATCTTGTTTCATGTGGGCTCTATTTTTTTTTTCCTCTCCCCTTTTATTTAATGTTCCTTTTCTGGCAGCTTCTCCTTTTTATTTCTCTCCAATTTAAAACACAGTTAAAAAGCTGTGGTTGATTCCAATTAAATACCCCCTTTGGGATTACTAAAACACACACACTCACACGCACACAAAGACCCCCTCTTTGATTGTTTCCACGGCAACGTATTTAAATATCTCATTCACGGTGTCCAAGTGAAGAGCTGAAGGATTTGGAGAAGCTCCTTCTTTTTCCACTCCCTCACCTCTCTCCTCCCCCAGTTACTCATGCAATGGCAGCAACAGTTTGGCTGGAATGCAGAGTGGATGTGGAAGATGTGAATATGCTTCTGGAATTCCAGAGGAGGAGCTGAGCCAATAATATGTCCAACTATAATGCAGAACTGTTGTAATTACTTAGGAACAGTGGGAATGATAGCAGAGTATTGTCAGTAATCGCACGTCAAATTCTGCCATTCCCTAAAATAGGACAACCACAGAGCAACTCTGCTGGGACCCATAGGGCTGTGTTGGCTCGGAGGTGGTTGGGAAAGAAGAGAAGGGGCTGATCTTGGAGTTACCCAAAAGCAGTGGCAAACCAAAGGCAAGGAAACTGCAACTTGAAGAGTCAGACATCAGAGGACGAAGTTGCCGCATGTATCCCAGCACTGCTAAACTTGTGGCTTAGAAACAAGGATGGAAATATTTCTGGACGACACTCATTTCCCAATGCTCCGTAGAGACCGCAGAACCTTGCAAAACAGTTCGCATTCGTCAATGTTTTATTCCTATGACTAAAACCCCGTGGGATTTAAGTGTGCTTCTCCGTGTTGTCTGGCAAGGAATTGGGTAATGAATGACCACGTTAGGAACCACTTGGCCAGAAAACAGATGAGAACAACATTGGTGAGCACTGTCTGATCATGAGGAGTGAGATGAAGGAGGGAGAGAGATGGAACACCGATGGTTCATTGCAGACTTACTTGGGAAACTCTGCAAAGATGGCACTTTGTGCATCTTTCTCCTTCACCCATTTTATTTCATTTCTGGGCTGTCATTTCAGCAACATCTTTAACAAATGAAAACCCTCTGCGCAGTCAATAGTAATTACAGGAATTTATCACAATTGCCAATCAAGGTGTGTTGGAAAGACTCATCTTTCTCGTTTAAATTAGCCTTCGCTGCGCACAGGCCACAAGTTATCTTTAGGAAATCAATTGTGGGAAAATTACAGCTTTTGTGGTGTTCTGTGACCTCAGCAGCCATCACGCAGCTGAGTTCCCTCCCACCCTCCCCCCCCCAGCTGCTTGTGTGGCCTCGTACAGCTGTTTGCTGGGGGGTTTGGACCTCAGCACAAAGCCTGGAATTGTTCTTCATGCATCTGGAGGCAGTGAGGGTGTCAGATAAAATGTAGGCATGATTCGGGCACTTTTGTAAATGAACAGGAGGAGAGAAGGCCCTGGTCAGATTTACACCTTTATCTGTTTCACTGCTCCGAACCAGGCTGGCAGGAGTTCTGCCTTCGGCAGTGCTGATGCAGCTCCCATTGGAAATGCAGACCAGGCTGACACAGCTCAGGGCAAAATTCAGCTGTGCGTGGAGCTGCAAACGCCGTCTCCCGGATGATTAATGCACATTTGTAAGGAGTTTCTTCTCTGCTGATAATGCTGCCATGAGGAAGGATCTTCAGCTGCTATATATCAGCCTGAGTTCTGACTGTAGGTGAGTACAGGTAAGTAATTCAAACCAATAATGGGCTGATGATTTCATTCTGCTGATAGAGTCTATATTCCTGTCTCATCCAGAGTTATTCTGCCACCCACATACTCCTATTTCTAGGTTTTGGCCAAGTACATATGTCAGAGACTATATGAGCCACAGACTGACACAGTTGAGAAATTAAATTAGATCATAAAACAGCCCAGGGACTGCTGACTCCTTCCCTTGACCTGGCTGTGCATCTGGAAACAATTCATCACTCGAGTTTTACATCTGAGCGTGACCCTTTGGCTGAAGAAGAGTCTGTCCCACGCTTGCTCATGCAGGCGTGCAGTGAGGCCAGGGCTGCCTGTCAGGTAGCATGAGAAGGAACCAGTGGGGCCGTGGCAAACAGTTCTGTGATTCCTCCCTTCATCTCCACCTGAGACCAATTTCTGTTGCAATCGCCAGGAATTTTTCTGCTGACTTCCTTGGCTTTCAATGGGATCTGCTGCTCCTGCACAACCCGTGCTCCCACTTGCACTGATTGGCTTTTGCTGAGTCTGACACCTACCCTGGCAGGGGAGTGATCCATTAATGAGGCTCATCATTCTCCAGGAGCTGCATGAGCATCCTTCCCTGCAGCTTTGTGTTCTCCAAGGGCTGTTGAGCCCTCCGAGGTACCCAAAGGACAGCTGCTGAACAATCCTCTGGTGTCTGGAAGCTCCAACAGGGGCTGCTGCATCCCCCATCGTGGTAGCAGAAGTGAATGCTAAAAGAAAGGAAGGATTTCCCTTTCTGGGCACAATACGGAGCTCGGTGTGAATGGTGGTGGTGGTGGTACAGAAGTACAGGTTGGGCTTCAGCCTGCTGGCACAAGCTGCTGATGGTTAAAAACTAAAAAGGCTGAAGGATCAGGAAGGATATGGGGTGAAAACCAAAGGGGAGTTTATGGACAAGTCACTCCTATCCCTTCGTGTCTGTTCCAGAGGATAAACCACATCAGCCCTCATGAGCTGCCACAGCTGAGGGAGTGATTTGGAATTGCAGTGGAGAGGTGCAGAAGGAGTTTGAGGAGCTGTGATTGATGGCTGCTGTGGATGTGGGCTCTGCACTGCTGCTCGTGCGGGAGGGCTGGGGATGGTTCCTCTTCCCCCTCTGAAAGAGCAACTGCAGACTGTGATGGTCATGAAAAGAATCAGAACAGGGACTGTGTGCGGCACACAGAAATCACATCCCTTCTATTGAACTGGGATTCGCTCCAGAGAGCCTGTGCGTTCGTGCTTGTGTATGAACCTGGCATCAATTTTGCACAGATGTGATCTTATGGGGAAAAAAATGAGATGTTGGAGGTCTTTGTCTGGTTTCTGGCCCTGCTCCAAAAACACTGAATGAGGCACTGAGAAGCACCAACACCGACTGTAGGGGCAGTTCCACTGATGGTCTCAGTTTCAAACCTTTGTATAATCTGAGCGCTGCTCCCCATTAAATCCCAGTACACATCGAAGCCTTGATGATGGATGTATTCCATTCAGCTCTGCTTTAATGCTCACAGACAGGCTCTGTGGTACCCATAGCCCGTTAGCAGCCTCAGACCCACACTGCCCTCCAGCCCCACATTATCCTGCAGCCCCACTGCACGTCTGCTCCCTCAGTTTTAAGCCATGAGCTTGAATCTCACACAATGCCTTTCACAGTATCTGCACAGGACCCAGTGCTCTAGGTCTTATTCTCATCTGGGGCCCTTAAACACCATCATACCATAAATACTACTGCAAACCTTGACGATTTCCTCCAGGCCATATAAGTACAGAGCATTCACAGGTCAGGACCATAAAATTATGGCCTCTGTTGGGCAATTTCTTTCTCGGTTAATGAGGTATAAAGCAAACAAGTACTTTTAAATGGAGTCTGATAATCAAAGGAGCTTCAAAGCAGCAAACAGCAGGAGGAACAGTGCTGGGATGTGCGATATTTCACTGAGTTCACTTTGGTCCACACACCAACTCCCCAGGCCCCACAGTGCTCCCACCGTCAGCGTTCCCTGCCTGCAGCCTGGGGGATGGAGTCTCTTCCTAATTAAAGGTAGCAAAGCTGCAACGTCCACTGAGCAAAAGCTTTCCAGTTCAGCAGCGTGGAGGTGCGGACAGGCAGGTGATGTATCTCTGGAGATGAAGAGGACTCCACGTTTGTGGATGGGGAGGGAAGGATCCCTGGGATGTGAAATTAAAAAGCCAGAACAGAAGAGGCCATGGTTTAAATTCACCCATTCCACTTTTGCGAGGTGCTTCACTCCTGTTAAATATTCTGAGAGGGGCTGGGAGATAAATGGGTCAGGCTTAGCCTTTGTCAGCGCTCTTGCATCTCTAAATCTCCACTATCCTTCCACTGCTGTAATTGTTTGCTGGGTTCCCGGATTTTAGGAGGCATTTCCTGCATAAAAACCAGCACCTCTCTTCCTCCACACTGTCTTTTTTTGGTCAATGGCTGCTAAGGATGAAAGTTACACCTGCAAATAGATGACATCTCCTCACCCTGAAACACACCCCAACAAATACAAATACAAATACAGTGAAGAGTGCTGGGATGGGAGAAACCTGGAGGCTGTGGGAGAAGAAGCAGAGATCGATGTCCCCTGGTTGGTGGGAAACGACTTCAGATGTGAGGATCCACCCCATAGGGGACCCATGCTGGAGTGGGGCAATGCAGGGGAATGGAACTGGGAAGTTTAAGGGGATAAGCAGCAGAACAAAGCACTCTCCTCCTTGTAGATACTGCTGTTATCCAAATGCGATTCCTCCATCTTTTAAGTACTAAAAAGATCTCCAGTTCTGGAGGAGCACAAATAAAAGTTGTTCGCTCCCCCAAGCATCTGCTCTGTGTGCTGGCTTTCTTGGCTTGCTTTAAGTGACTATCTCCTGCACTTTGTTAATTACGTGATTACAGCATCCACTGACAATGAGAAAATTAAAACTCCATGCCTCCTTTCAGACAACACTTTATTACTCTGCAAAAGAGGCTGGATGCAATTTAGCAAAGCGCTGCGCTGAACAACTGGAATTGTTCTCTTCCATAGGTTTCCTCCTCCACTCCCACTGCTTCCCCAGAGACAGCGGTGTTTGCAGAGGCTTAATAAAGCAGGAAAGAGAGCAGGTGTGAAAGGAAACATCAATTACCATTAGCCCTGACAATCCTGGACGATCCCACCCATGGCGAAGGCGCAATGACAGTCAATTCTGTGGTTCTTTCTATGCAGATAAGTGAAGTGCTTTCCTTTTCTGGTGAGGGTGAGGCTGGTGAGGGCACTGGGATGGAGGAAGGTGTGGATTTCTGTTTGTGAGGTCTGTGCTGTTGTTGTAACTGGACTGAATTCAGACTTCCACAGGCAATTCCTCCCCTGAAGACTCTGCAACCTGAACACATGGGAGAACCAATGGTTCTGCTGCACAGCACTCATTAGAGAAGGGGAATTCATGGCCAGGTATTCGAAGGTGCCCAGGAATGGGTCTTCTGCTGGAGCAAACACTAGAGCCACTAGAGCTGAGCTGAGTTCCAAGTGGCTTCCAAATACAGAGCGGGTTCTCCTGCTCTGATGAGCTGCTTGCAGTGCTCAGGGCTCTACGTGCTGTCCCCAAAGGGGCGGCCTGAAGCCTCAGCAGCAGTCCTCAGTGCTGCTTCCTAATTAGCACCCTCTTCCTCTGACTCGGACATCTGCTTGCACTGAGTTTCACAGGTTCTTCAATAGCTAATGGGTGGTATTTATTTCCATTCCTTTGGTGCCTTAAATATAACAATAATTCAGTGTATCTCATTTTGGGGGAATGAAAGATCGCCCTTATTTTCAGCTCATTTTTTGTGTTTTATTTCTCTCCCCTTTTTTATTGAGCTCTGAACATTAATAATCAGCCCTCATTAACTCAGTTAATTCTTCAAATCCTCATATTCTTCATGCCCAGCACCATAAAGCCAAAGAAGGGACTAATGAAAGCTGAAGAGATGGTTAGAGTTATTAAAAATCAATTTTTTTTGTATCTGGTAACCCTGGGGTGTTAATATTCTCATCTCATGTCTTCTCAGCCTCATTCCTCCCACAGGAACTCTGGGTTTGCAGAGCGCAGGAGGACCTCAGTGCAGGATATTCAGGAGCCCTTTGGTTTTGAGGCCGTCCCATGATGTTACAGCACATCTCCTGGGGGAGTTTTGAGGTCTCTGCAGTGCAGGAAGGAGAGTTTTGCAGTCCTGAAGACGGTCGTGCACTGCTGAGCACTGCAATCAGCATTAGAGGAGGGCAGGGTGAGGGTTGTGCAGGCACTGTTCCCTCTTGCGCAGGCAGAGCGCTGCTGGGAAGGGGCTGGGAGCAGCCTGAGCTCTGCCCTTCAGCTCAGATTAGCGATAATGGAAAATGCAGAACATTAAACAGCGGCGTGATTGCATTGCGGAGGAGGACTGGCAAATGGGTTCGTCCTGATGCAAGGGTGTGAAAAAGGGGTCGCCGAGCTGAGTTTACTTCAGGCTTAAGAAGCGAGAGAAATGTTTTTCAGGTTTTGCAACAATTCATTCTTGTCTTGTTTTTGATCTGACTTCATTCCCTCAGCGTGCCTCTCCTTTCAGCAGTGTCTTTAATTCATGAATTCATCTGCACGTCTTGTTTTCCTGAATTACCCTTCCCATTTCCTTTACTGGGGTGAGTCCGAATGTCCCCCTCCAAACCAAATGCTGCCCATTGGAACACAGTCCTTGGTGCAGAGATCCCTGTTGCTGTGGCAGGGCAGGTCTGCTGAGGAGGGAGGGAGGAGAAGGGGAGCAGCAGAGCCAGCAGAGCTGGTGATGTGCAGCTGCAGAGCTCCCGCTGGGCACTGCCGGGCTGAGACTGGGCACCATGGCAACCAGGATGATGCTCCTTGGAGTCCCTGATCTGCTAAATGGGTGGCAATCTCGTTATGAAAGGTGGAGAAAGGTGGATTTTTCCCCAGCATTTTCCTCCCCCTAATGTTGACAATGCACCAAGAGGAACAAAACACGCTTCTGGAGCACTCAGACCCACTGCCGTGGGATGGGGTGGTGGTGTGGGTGGCCGTGCTGCTGAGCTGTGTTCCCTTCAGAGCATCACTGCCTCCTGTGCTCACCCAGCGGGCGGCTCTCAGGGGGATCCCATTGTGTATGCTGCCCGGGTTCCTGCGGGATTCGCTTTTAAATCTCTTTTTCAAACAGATAATTAAAACATAATGGTGTTTACATTACAGATGGAGCTGAGAGAAAAATAATAATAGTAATAATAATCGTAATAAACACTACTTTGCCACTCAGGGGAGTTTGTCAAATGACTCTTACAGAGGCTTGGCGCACTTTAATGAGTCTAAAGAAGAGGATTTACGCTGAACAAACTCACTCCATGGCGCACACGTGGCGGTGGGATGAGGGAGCTCTCCGCAGTGCTGAACCTGCAGCAGGACGACATGGAAGAAAATAAAGGAAACGGTATTAAAATCCCATAATTTTTACTGCAATGGATATGCAGAATGAAATTGCAGCTCTGCAGAGTCCAGAAGCTATTCTAAATTAATGGCTTGGCTTTTCCAGTCCATTCAAACAAGCTCATTTCATGCAAGATAAATTACAGGACCTGCCACCCGCGCTCCCCAAAGAGAGCTTTTTGTAATTCACAATGTGTGTGTAAGAGAATGGGCGGCTGTTTTTCTGACAGATATCCTGTGGCACAATGACCCACTCCTGAGGCTGCAGTGTTTGATTCCCACAGTGGGGCCGGAGCTGTGAGCTGTAGCTGCAGGAGGAGGGGGAAAGGACCAAAGGAAGGACCTGGTTCAATCAACCCAAACAGCCCATTTGGGTCTCTAGTAGACAGGAGATTGACTGCGTGCTTCCCTCACTCTGGAGGCACTGATGGATACCCTCTGGATGCACCCCCTGAGCATTCCATCCCCTCCATCGTTGCACTCCTCTGGTGTGTTTTTGTCACCCATTTGGGCCACTTAATTACATTCCCTTTTCTTTTGGAAAAAGCTGACGTGTAATTATTTCCATGATTAACACTCTTGTGCAGCTAATTGTAATTACACCTTATAATCACAGTTACGATCGTCAATTACTCATCTTTGCCTCATTTCAGTGTTTTTCTTTATCTGAGTTTCTGGAAGTTATCCTCACCCAATACACACACACAACAAACTGCCTCAGCTTTCCAAACTTCTCTGTCTTCCTCCGGGGGATTAATCTGAGGCCGCAGTAAAGGCCGCATCATTGGCTGCTGTAAATCATGGCAGCTTCACTCGTGCCAATGCAACAGTGCTCTGCAGCAGCCAGGATGTCAGACATCTCACTAAGAAAGCAATGCCATCTGAGAAGATATATCTGCCTCCAAGTCATTTTTTATGTATTTTCCACATATTGAGTAATGCGTATTTCTCCTTTTTGTATCTCTAACCCTTTGTATATCTTAGGGAACTAAGAGAAATCAAACCAGCATGAATACTTGCCAGCTTGTACATTATGCAGTACTTTGAAGCACGTTTCTTCCTACACCTTGAGCATACACAGGGGACCGATTTTCCTCCTGCTCATGCTGATGTGTGGAGCTGTCAGTGGGAACTGTGTGGCTCCTGGGTTACCCCCCAGTCAGTGCAAACAGCATCAGTCATGGGAGGAGTACATCACTTTTACAGGGAGGACTCCATGATTAATCCAGGCCGCACAGAGGACGTTCAATAGGCAGAGTCCTTTACTTACAACTTATGGAACAATGTGATATCCAACTCAGAACACAGTCAGAGTTTTGTTAAGCTTGCTTTCAGCCATCAGCAGGTGACAACAGATTTATTAACTGGAGTGGATGCCCAGGAGCTCAGATTCGTGACTTAATGGAGCTGGACTGTGCTGGGTGCTGTGGAAATACAAAATGGGTTCATATAGAAGTCTGATGGAAACTATCAGTGCTCCATCCTCTCTGGGCATGTGCCTCTGTGCATGGTGCTTCTTCCCAACCAGAGCACATCAGAGCCAGAGCAGAGCTGCTGTCTTCACATTTATCCCCATTCCCAAAGACTCGGCTGAACAATCAAGGAGGTGAACTCCCAACCTGGAGATTACTGCTGCATTAATAAAGCAACTGTGAACGAACTGCTTCAGCTGCTTGAGCCAACCAGGATTATTAAACGAGCTCCCTGATTTAATTAGAGTGCGTAAAACTCATGCTAAAAACAAAAATGCAGCTCTCAGCTGGAACGTGAGCTTTGTGCAGGAGGGGTCACTGCGAAGGTCAGCTCTTCCTGCAGTTTATTCACAGTGATTGAATCAAACACTGAGGTGGAAGCAGACAGCCCCAGCAGAGCTGCTGTCCTGCAGCACAGCTCTGGGCACTGCCTGAGGGCAGCAGGCACTGCGGCTTTGTTCCGCCTGCCCGGCTCCTTGTGTGAAACAGCCTGAAAGAACAGGGTCTGCATTGGATTACAGAAATAAAGCCACGTGCATCAGCACTGCCAGTCTTACTGCATTGCACACAGCGTGAGCTGCTCCCTGCTGGGCAGATGGACACGGAGACTCAGAGACATGGGGACACAAGGACATAGGGACATGGGGATGTGGGGACATGGGGGTGTGGGGGCGTGGGGATGTGGGGACATGGGGACACACGGACATGGGGACATGGGGGTGTGGGGACATGGGGGTGTGGGGGCGTGGGGATGTGGGGACATGGGGATGTGGGGACATGGGGACACGCTGGCAGAAGCTGTGCAGCTCACACTGATTTACTGTGTGGTTCCTCCTTGCATCAGCGGAAATTTGTGACACCCTGAACTGGCACTGCAGCTTCTCGGCGGTGCCAATTCAATTAGGTGCCCCTTGCCTGACCAGCAAAAAATGGACCTCCGTCTGTTTTGTGACTGACTGAGCATCACACGCCAGTTGTTCCTTAACTCTCACTCTGAATTTGAACTGCAGGAGAAAGCCACCGCTGCTCGTGGCTGCGGCTGTAAGCTGATAGGAAGCTTTTTTCTTTTTGAAGACAACCAATTTCCAGACTTCAAAGGCTCTGTACCTCAGAACCTCTGTTTCCTGGCCTCAGACTACTGCATGTCACTCCTCAGCTGATGGCAACTGTCAGCACGACCTGGAAACACCACAGCTCCTGCAGATGCTTGTGCCCTTGGTGTGCTGGTACTGAACCACATCCTCTGCCACACGGCAGCTCCGAGAGCAGAGCACAAACTGCTTCTAATACTGGCGAGCATTGATAAGAAGGTGCAGGCAAATTAAGCTTCACAAAAGAAAAGTTAAATGATTCTATTGTTATCTGAGTCGTTTCCAAATGGACCCATCAAAGTCTGGAAAATTGTTTTAATTGATAGCGAGGTTGACAATGAGATAAATAGGGAGATTAGGAAACACCCATTAGACACAGCTGAGGCTGAAGGAAACTTTCAGCCCCAGCTAATTGTTCCAGCTTGCAGTTTTAATTAAGTGCAGCCTCCCGAAGCGCACCGCTCAGACAGGAGCACCCCAGCATCCTGGCTGTGCCCAGAACTGCCTGCAGCAGCTCATGGCTCCTTGTGTGCATCCCTGTGGTGCTGGCGCTGCTCTGAAAGCAGAGATCTCCATTGGTTTGTAAGGGCAGGGCGTGATGCTGTGCCGCATGGGGAAGAAAAGGTGATTTAAGCAGGCTGAGCCCAGCACTGCTCCCGCACACCACAGCCCATCACTGCTTGCGTTGGTACCGAGTCCCACTGTGTCACCTTCTGAGCTGCCCCCATGCCCTGGCTGTGCCCACTGCATTACAGCAGCCACCCAACTGCTTGGCTGTGACACAGTGAGCTCATCCTGCAGCCCACTGCTAAAAACCACAGACAGAATGGCTGTGATTCCATTTATTCCCACAATGTTCCTTGGAAAAGAAAATGGGATATTTAATTAAGCTCCATGCTGGGCATGGAGGATGAAGCAGCAGGGCAATTTTGGGATGCTCGACACAGCACTGCCAAGAGAGGCGTTGGTGCTCGGGTTGCACAGGATCCTCACTCCCCAGGATGGAAATGTTTGGAGCTCTCTGCAAGGCAAGGTCTCTGTTGGGAAGCACGAGCTCGGGTGCTTGTGAATACTGATGGCATATCTGTGCAAATAACTCCTTTTTTATCTTGCTGGCAATTAGATGTGTAGCACGCTGTGCTTTGTTTTGGCTGGCTACAAGAGGCTCTCTGCTGTGTGGGGACTTTTGTCTCAAAATTCTTGCTGCATCCAAAATTTAAAAGGGTAAATAATTTGGAGGGCAATGAAATAGCAGCAACTGACAAACAGTGGGGCAGTCACAAGGGTGTGGATAAAGAGGCTGCTTTTTGTTTGATCAGCTCCTCTCCTGGCTCCGTATATCTATTTTTAATAAATAAACTCAATAGAAGCCCTTGCAGACCACCTGCCTGATGCTTGGGAGTTAAGAGCTTTTCCTAATTTGCCTTTCACTTAATAAATGACATTGGTTATACGCACATCCACGTCTCCACTTTCACCTGTACAACGCTCTGTGCTCTAGGGATAAAATAACCTCTTCTGAGGAAGAAAGCACATCTCTGCTGCTGGCTGCAGGATGGGAATAGGGCTGTAAAGCTGTGCACAGTGGTCCTGCAGGACACCAGGGCTGGTGCATGGGGATGCAGGGCACAGTGCATGGCTGGGTATGGCGCTGCCTTCACCACCACGTGTGTTAGAGAGAAGATGCGTCCCAGAGTGAGGCTGTGCTCCAACACAACAGATCTTGTGATCTTCCTGCTTGACAGCGATGAAAAATGAAAACAAGTGGGGATGTTGGCCTTATCGCCTCTGCTCCTGGGGCTGTGTGTGCAGCTCTCATTTGCAAAGGGATGATTACAGAACAGATAGGGTCGGCTCCTCCTCACTGCACAGCTGCCCCTGCTCCTACAGCAGCTCTGGCTCAGCACTGCTTGTGAGGGATTTATGACTTTATCTCATGGCTATGAGTGGGGTCTGTGTGGACGTGCTGGGAACCAGAGCCTTTAGTGAGGGGAGAGCACGAGGCAATGGAAATGCCCCGCTGTGTGGCTGTATCCTCGCATCCCTTCAGCTGCTGGGGCTGATGGTCAGGCAGAGGACATAAGAGCAGTTAAGAAAGAGTGAAATACACAAACCTTGCAGGAAAAGCTCCTGGGAACAGGGGCAGCGAGGAAGGAGGGCTGAGATACACACTTATAGCTGACATAATGAAGGGAGAAAAGCAACTTGGAGGTGACAGGGAGGAACAAATCTGCAGAGCTCCCACAACAGCAGAGAATTGCAGATTTGGTTATTGCTCTCCTCTTTGTCCATTCTCTACCACAGAAGGTACAAATTCCACCTTTCACTGCAAATGAAGATGGACACAGATGCATGCTGGCAGGCAGTGTCGCACAGAGGACATCCCTGCTCACTAATGTACTCCAAGGAACCCTGAGTTTGCACTTAATTGGAGGAGAAGTGCAGCAATCTCTGTATCCTGATGTTGCTTTGGGTCACCCTGGCAGAGCCAGCAGCTGGCAGTGAGGTACATGTGCTGCTCCTCGTTGGATGGGATGGCAACAGTTTGGTGATGCTGTATTTAGTAGAAGACAGAAGAGATGCAATGTGTGTTCACAATGCACCTTTTGGTATGCATTAAGGGGGACCCATCTTAGCATCAGCGTTCAGCAAAGTTTTGAACCATGCTCTTCGCTTCAAATAACAAATAAAAATAGAGCCATCAAGAGGAATCTTTTGTGCATTTATGCACATGGTGACGGATGTTTTTATGGAACATCATTTAGAGCACTGTCATGCCAATGAAATGCCTGAAACACTGCCTGGGGACGAAGCCACACTGCATCTGCATTTCCTACCTGCCCGTGTTACTGATTCCTTGGGACATGTTGCACAGCTTATGCATTAGGTGTGCAGGGAACCAACAGCACGGGGGTGACCATGTGGGTACAGAGCTTGCACCTCGAGAACTGACGCTCGTGTTCCGTCACTGCTCCCCAGCGATGCTTCTTTGATCCCACTAAAATCAGAGACATCTTCCAAAAATTCAGGTTGCATTAAGAGTCTTATCCTTAATCCCTCAACTTGAGTGTATTGATAAGGAAATACCAATTAAGATCCATATTCCCATGCTGGACCTGTAGTCAGAGATTAAGGAGATTAAGTGATCATTCTAATTTCACACCCAAGAATGTTAAACAGTTATAACTTTATCTCCTTCAAACAGTAATGGCCCGTGAGCTCCAGGGTCCTTTTGGCCTATTTGTTGCCACCACTGCAGATGTCCCTTGACCTTCAATTGAAGCAACCTGGGTTGACTCCGTGCCCTCCAAAGAAAGATTTCTGCAGGAAACAGGGGCTATGCTCATTAGCAATCTGACTGGGCTGGTATCAAAGTGCCCCAACTGAGTCCTCAAGACAGATCCAAGCATGGACAACAATGTTAATGAACAGCTACCAGTGCCAGACTCTATAGTTCTGCCATGGGACAAGATTGCATGGGACAATATAAGGCTCTGTTTGTAAGACTGCAGGAGATGGAGGGTTTCTATACAGCTCACTCCAGCAGGCACACCTGAAACCAGGCAGGAGCAATAGGGCCTCTTTGCAGCAGAGACCTCCAAAGCACGTGAAGCTTGCAGCGGTACAACATTAAGTTTGATGCATGTTTAAAGTTAGGGTTAAGGTTGGGTAGGGTTATGGTTAGGGTTAGTTGAAATGACAAATGTGGGCTGGGGGAAGTTTTATCAGCAGATGTCTTTAACAGCATGGGAAAACAGGGATTGAACTATGAAACCCCACAAAGCCTAATCCTTTTTCCTTATAAAATCCAGATAAAGGTATTAGATCTGGAAATTCAGACAAACACAGAAGCTCGCAAGCCTGCTGACAGTGGCTGGGCAGAGGATGAACCTTGTGCCATTGATCAGTGCAGTGCATCTCTATTAGGTACCTAAGGCTGGATGGAAAGGTAACCAATCCGATCACACTTTCTCCTCGTTGCTCTGACATCTTCCATCCCTCCGTGCAATCACCCCGTGCAGCAGCACAGAGCTGGTGAGCAGCCTGCTGCCTCCTGCTGCTCTCTGCAGCCCCCAGCAGAACTGGGCCCCCGGGCCTGCTTGGCAATGATGGAACATGAAAGGCAGCCATAAAAAAATAGCAGCTCCAGGCTCTACAGATGTGGGAAAACTGACTTCAGCTTTAGTTGTTGCAAGCCATTATTTTTACAGGAACAAAAGAGGAGAAGGTGTTTTGTGAACAAGTGAGAAGACACACTCCCTGGCTGCAGAATCTTGCAGTTTAAGCCCAAGCTCTCACTTGGCATTAGAAGGCAATGAGCTAACCTTTCCATTTCATTTCAGAAAACTCCAAACTAATTATCTTTTCATTCTTCTTCCATCTTTTTCCTGCCAAGGGAGAAAAATCAGGACAGCACTCCTGGGCTTTCTGGATCTTGCAACATTTATCACCTGAAGTCTTGTTCCCAACAGGAGCTGAATGTTTTGTGCTTCAATGAAAGCAGGAGAGCAGGATGGGTGCTGCGCAGGCAGCCCTGCAGGGAACCCATGGGGCAGAGCCAGAGCACCCACTGCATGTCACATATTTGGGGATTTTGCTTTATTAAATAGGCACCAGAAGAGGGAGATGGCTGTGGGAAAAGGAAGGAAGAAAAGAAACAAGAAAAAGCATTAAAAAAAAAAAAAAAGGAAGATTGAAAAAAACCAACATAGGAAGGATTAGGATTCAGGCCAGCATTGTCTGCAGCTTCCAAACCATATGATATATCTAAGGAAGAAGCAGACAGAACATCTGAGTGAAAATTACAGGTGGCTGAATTAATTAGCTCCAAATCCCAGCACCCCCAGACATCAGGCACTGGGATTAAGGACTCAGAGCTAGTTTGCTGCTGAATCCCAAACCTCAGATAGTATTTGGATTCAAACTGGAAGTGTTGCAGATGGGTTCGTTTAGGGAAGGAGGGAGAGCCGTCTTTTCCCACCCTCCCTTCAGCTGAGGCAGAAAGGCACGTTTCTCTTTCCCTCTTCATAACACCATATTAAAATCACTGCAGCCTTTGCTACCACTGCCTGTCCTTGGCTCCTGTTGATCTAAAGAAGCTTTCAGCTCTTCAAATACCCCAGTGCTGCAAGGGGGGCTGGCAGAAATATACATCACAGCAATGGGAAATGCACCTCTTTCTGTCCTCCTTGCTTGTGGGACTTCACATGTAAGGAATTTACGGTCCTTAAGTGATGATGAAGTCCTACTGCATGACTAACCAATGGAGCCTAAGGACAAACAGCACCTGATTTTACCCTGAAATGCTGACAAATTGCCAGTTTCACTTCATTTTGAGGCAAAACTCCTAAAATGTTGTCAACAACTGCGTGCATGCAGATTCTGAGAGGTTAACAGGTAATTGGCATCACACAAACGAGATTCATTTCCTGGTCCCACCACCACTCAGCATCCTGTGCTAAGTCAGTTCACGTGTTGATGATTCACTTCTTCCTATGAAGTGGGAATGATCCTCATTTGGCCAATGGCAGCGCAGGTAGATTAAAGCACTCCTGCTGGTGAGGTGTTCAGATGTTATTGATGGAGAATCTCTGCAGGTTGAAGAGTTCATGAATCTTGCAATGAACTTAACCTGCATCTCCTGCTGGATCAGGTGAGTATCATTATTTGCCAGGACCATCTTGCACAGGTTTAATTATCTGCTGGCAAAAGATGCCCAGAGGCACAACTGGCAGTTGGATGGTGCCAAACAAGACAGTGAGTTCATCACAGCCCATGTAAAGCATCCAGAAGTAGTATACAGGGAGACAATTAGTGTTTGTGTGGCTTTCATACTGAATGCTATCAGAGTGCTGGAAGATATCCATGTTTATTACAGCACCGGGTACTCAGGACTGAAAATATACTATTGCAGAGGTGCTCGCTTGGAAAAGGATTCAATGCAAGAGTATGGAAAAGCTTGAGCAAGGAGAGAAAGAGAGGCAGCTTGAGAGCACTGGCAGCATGCAGCCCAGTTGTTGGCACCATGGGGATGCCATCTGCCTTCTCAGTGCGTGGCTCTCTGCAGTCCCCAAGCACACTGCTGGCTACTGAGCTCCCTCAGCAAGAGCCATAGGGCAAACACACAGCAGTTCTGCACACAGCTGGCCCAGCATTGCTGTAGGTTGTGTGGGCAGAGAACATCCTTGGGGGGGGAGCAGTGCTGTGTGGTTCCATGGAACTTCCAGGAAATTGGCATGCACCAAAAAGCACAGCACAGGATTTCCTACACCAAATGAACAAAAACTTTTCTGCCTCATTCAAAAACCCATTGAGCAAGAAGACTTCAGATTCCCCATGTCTCCACCCCTTGGAAGGTGACAGTTGAGCTTATGAATGGAACTCAAGACTGCTAACAATAGTGTGATATTTTCTGCCAAGTTAAATGAGGGGGGAGATTCTCCATTACGTTGATATGCATTAGCAGTGATGGGAGCAGCAATGCACAGCAAGGAGCTCAGAGCTGACCTCAGAGAACTCCACAGGAGGTGAGGGACGGAGCTACAGGATGGGGACAATTTCCTCTGCAACTGTTGGAATCGATGTAAGTGTTTGGGAATTGGCACTCTCAGCTTGTGCTGCTGTGTGCTGTTCTGGCATCTGGGACAACACCCCCGCCATGGTGTGGTGGTGAATTCCTCTTCTCCCTTCTGAAAACAAACAGTGCTTTCATTGCAAGTCAGTGCAGCTCGATGTCTCTGTTGCTGCCACGGCTGCAGGGGCTCCAGATGGTGCCCTTACAGTTCCTCTTACACGAGCTCTTGGCACAGGAGCAGATCTTCCTTGGGTTATAAGAAGCTCAGCAGTGGTTTCTATGGGTGAGATCCGGCTGTCAGGAAAGAAACGCTCTGTCACAGTTTCTCTGACAACAGCCAAGGAGGGCACAGTTCTCCTTGCTGCAGGCAGTGCTGATCCGAGATCATAAATGACAGCGTTGCCAGGGATGGTTTTGGTCAGCTCTGCACAGTGCAAGGCAGCAATTGGCATGTGGGGCAGTGCACTGGAGTGTCTGCTTCTGCCAACTGCTGCAAGAGCTGCTGCCCGTGGAAGACCTGAGGACAACCAGAGCTGTGGATATCTGGTTCTGTGAAGGTTTTCAATCGTATCTGTGATGGATTCCTTAGAAATACATGAGTGAGACATGGGGCTCCAGGGCTCTCTTTGTACAGAGATGTCATCCCTTCTCTCTGTGCGCCAAGTGGCACAGGCTGTCTCCTAACAGTATAGTAGTATTCTATGGAATCTGTCATTCCCACCAATATCTTTGGTTAATGATTCCTGCTTTAGCTGCCTTGCTCACAGTGGCCGTGTAGATGCTGTTCACAAGAGTTGTCTGCAAATCCCTATGAGAAAAAAACCCACATTAATGGGAAGAGTTTCCATCAAGGGCAATTAGTCCCATTTCCTCCGTGTATCCCTCATTCAAATGGTGCTGAGAGGCAACAGAACTCAGGTGCACATCCCTCCGTCAGTCCTTGCCCATTTGTCTGTCTGGCTCCCTCATCTGTCTCTGTTCTCCTGGTTATGGGGACAGCAGGTGGCAGAGCAGGTGATGGATGGGCAGAGGAGGAACTGGAATAGGATCTACTCATCATCCATTCGTGCACCACAGCAAGATAGATGGTCAGGAGAAGTTTTCAATTTCTCCAAAGGCTGAGTCGGAGCCTCATCACATGTCCTGCAAGGACCCATCTTGGAAAGGGGGAAACTAATTTGTAGCCTCTGATGGGCAAAGCACCGGGGAGGGCATGAATACACAGAGCTCAGAGCGGTGATCCCATCTGAGCAGTCTCAGTTTTGGAGGTCATGGGTGTATAACTGCATCACAGCTCAGCCTGAGCTCGCAGATTGCCATGGCCTTCTGCATGGGAAAAGCCCTGCAAAGGGAAAGTAAATCTTGCAGAAGGGAATCCCCATTGCAGGCTGTTTCCTGGCTGTGAGATCCAGATATTTCTGTTATTTACAGCTGCAGTTACAGACCCCAGGCCTGACCCTTGCACCAGGCACCATGCAGACATATATTAAAAAACAAACAGCCCTGAGGGACAGCCAGGCCAACAGAAGTCTATGTGGGCAGAAAACACGGGTCAAGGTGGGCAAATGTAAAGCCATGCAGGGACTCAGAGTTGGGAAGTGCAGTCCCAGTGAGCTGTGGGAGAAGAGGCAGGAAAGGAACCTGGCCCTTCTTGCAACTTCTACTGCAGCTGTCAGCAAAAGGCAAGTGGGCAGAGGTGCTGATGAGAAGGGAAGCGACTCTGAGCAAAGAGAGTCTATCAAAGAGCTTTTTTTGGTGAGTTATTAGTTATTTAAAGTTTGTCCCTGCCTCTGCAGCTTCCTGCACTTTTTCTTATGATTAAAGACTTCGTTCCATGCCAACATTCTCCTATTCTTTCCCTCCCGTATACAAGTGAGCAAATTCAATCTGTGAAGCTTTTGTCATTCCCTCACTTCCACTCTTTGCTTTGCAAGGCTTTGCAGCGTGCCTGGCGCAATGATAAAACGCATCCTGTTTATGGGCGAAGAAAAATCTACCTCAGCACTTTCTCCATAGCAGGAAAAGGGGAGAACTAAGTACATTTTAAAGCATTTTAGATTGTGATTTCTGCAAATTAGAAAACACGTGCTTTTTCCCCAGATAGAATACAGGCCATTACGCTGTGAAAGCAGATGCTATTCCTGTCCCTTTCACCTCGCAGCCTTCCTAATGCTTTTAAGATGCATAAAGATACGTCTGTTTGTGGTGAGGAGGCGACCACCTTCAGCAGTTTGCATCAGATCAGAGAATGAGGGAAGAGCTATGCTTTGTGTTAGATTGCATGTGAGTTAAATAACATCCTCTGAAAGCTTTGGAAGGTGAAGTTTTTTATCCAGAGAGGCCTGCAAACTTTTCTCCATGGTGCTCTTCAGGCCCAGGGCTGCAATAGATATTGAAATAGACTTGGCTGTTTGCAGTGCCCGGCGTTTGGGACATCAATACCAAACTGTCCTCAGCCTTAAGGCAGCTGTGGCAGGTGGGGGTGGCTTTGTGTCCACCCCAGGCCTTGCTCAACCATCTCGGGGTGCAGGGAAGCAGTCCCATTAGTAATATGGCCTCCCTGGTTCCGTTTGTTCTGGCAGGATTGAGAGAAGACATATGTAAGGCAAGCAAATAAATATAGGAATAAATGGATGGCTAGACATATGGATATATAGGCAAACAGACAGATGGACAGATCAGATCTGTCTGGCATATGCCTGTGTATGACATCCCTCTGCAGTTGCTCTTCATTCAAAATTGAGACCGTGCAGTCCCAGCCCACCTGACTCCAAGCACGGCAGCTGTGCAGCTCAGGGCATCTCTGCCAGAGGAAGAGGTAAGAAGTGCTGGCCTGGATGCCATTCCTCGCCCCACCTCACCCCTCCCATACACAGAGGGGTCTTCTTGTTGAGTGTGGGTGTCTTCCCCCTGTTACAGGCTTGGGATTTCTCAGCTGCCAGTTCTTTGCATTAGCAGAGTATTGTGTTCTATTTTGTCCTCCTTAGCTAACCTTTTAGCGCTCCATATGCAATCAGAGGAGCTATCTACCAGCAGCATATGTGTTTAATCAACTTTAATATTTCCACAGACTATAAGTAAGCAAAAATGTTCTGGATGGGGAATAATTATCATTTCAATTACATTAGAGGAGACAGTTGCAATGGCAGAGGGTGAGCCCGGCTGGGGAGTGGCTGTGACTGCAGGGCAATAAGAAATGGGGGCTGGGGGCACTTAAGAGCAGGTCTGAGCCACCAGCAGTGCTGGTGCTGGTAGGAGAGCTGGCTGGCACTGCTCTGCTGCACCCCTATCCCACCCCATTAAGGCTTAGGCTACCGTGCATCCAAGACGTATGCAAAGTCCGATAAAATTTATGGAATATCTTTAGGCTTGCAGTTTGGATTTCTTTCTATTTGCCCCAGGGTGCCGGCAAGGCATGTTTTCTATTTTTTCTCTAAATCTACGAGGGTTTGAAACATTCCTTTTTGTAAAGAAACAAGTGCATAATGCTGAGATTCACATGTAATCGCATCTCCGCAAGAAATGCAGCCCTAAGAACAAACAGTAAATATTGAGAGACTTGTACTGATGGAATCGCACAAGCTGGCAACGTTATAAATCCCTTTGGAGGCTCTGAATATCTCCTGCCTACCCTTAAAAGCTTGCAATCCAACAGATACTTGCTCAGTACATTTTACGCCGCTACCCGCTGTTGGTGGTGGGAGATTGGTTGCTGCCTTACCGCTCTGTTTCCTAACGAGAAGCTGGAAGTGATTTAAATAAGAGAAGAGAGAAAAACAAACGGTGTGTGGTACTCCCACAGATGTGCACTGCCTTGGGTTTCTGCGGCTGCCTTGCAAGAGCAATGCAATGAAACCGGGTTCTGCAATCTGTTCGCCTTCTCCCAGCCCTGGGCTCCTCACTCGGCAGGGCTCCTTTCCCTCCTGCTGTAATTAGTGCATTAATGGGCTCTGTCATCAGGGTGGTGCAGGAGAGGCCAAGTCGTGGATCACACCGGGTTAGCTCCTGTGCAAACAGAGTGGATCCTTCTTGGAGCCCATCTCGCTTGCTTTTGCAGTGCCACAGAAAAGCTCCAAAGTCACAGAAGGAAAAAGGGAGCAAGAAATGCAAACAAAACGCTTTCATTCATCCTGGGTTTGCTTTGGGGCTGTTGGCTGTATTTAATACTTGCTTCGTGTCAGCCCACACTCATATATCCATATAGCTATTCAAATACAGATCACTGGCAGGATTACCTCAGCCATCTCTCCCTGCCTCCTGCTTGGGATTAGTATAATCACGAAAGCAAGGAGGGTAATGAATACTGAAATATGAATTATGCTCCTGGGTCCAATTTCATTAGAGCCATCTTCTCAACACATGTATACAGCACCTTAGATTTTAAGTGCGTGATTATGCTTGGGATTTAACATTCAGCTTGAGACACGCTCACGTGGACCCAGTGTTACCAGCAGTACTTCACACAGTGTTTCTTTGCAGCACTAAGTACCAAATACACGTCAGGTGGTTATTCAAGCAAGGAACGATGTTTTTCTTCCCAGCTCTTCTGTTGCAGCTCAGTGCTGACCCAGGGCAGCCTGTGTACTCCAGTTCTGCTCATCAAGATGCAATTGTGTTTATTTTGGCAGTGTCTAAAGATACAACAAGAAACGATGCCAGGAAGACCAAGGAAAACAGCAGTCCTTGCCCCCACATGCTTATTATACCAACCACATTCGCTTCTGTGGATGCTATCTCCATTCTAAGCAAGGTAAAGCATGTTTGAAACCATCCAGTAAGTAAGATTTATGGAAAGTAAACTCTAAATATTTACTTAGAGTTGATGGGAACCCACTTTACCCAGATTGTCTCAGTCACACTTATTAATTTCCTGAGGCAGATAGATATCCAACCCAGCACAAAACTGGGCAATGAAAACAAGACTGCAAGAAGACTGCAATGTGATGTGCCCCATTTCAGCCAGTGTCAGATACTCCCTTTCCAATTCCTTTTCTTCAAAACTTACCAGATCCATCACACTGTACATTTCCATCCCAAGCGATGCCTCTTAGCAGCTCTGTGCTGCGGTGCTGAGCTGGATCGAGGCTCTGGTTCTGCACTGGGGTGTGAGGATCCACACACCATCCCACTCCATTCAGCCAGCAAGCAGCAGCTAACTTCCTTCAGAGCCTGCTTGTGCGTTTGGCTGCAAGTGTTACCAAAGCTAATTTGCTGTAACTAATGCGGTCCTGTCGGTTGTTGTAATGTTCTATTTGAGGTAAAGCAGCCAGCTGTGAGCAGGCAGTGCCCTAAGCAAGGGAAGATCAGCTGCTGTTAGATAGGGGCAGCTTGGAGGCTCCTCCCTGGGCTCTTCGAGCAGAAGGAGCAAACAGTGTTGCCTGAATTACCATTACAGAGAGCTGGGCACGATTCACATGGTGGGGTTGGCAGCTCACGGGGCTCAGGGCCACGGTGTTCTGCAGAGGTGACAGCACTGGCGTGTCATGGGCATGGTTGTGCACAGGGATGAGCCCAGAGCAAACAGCCTGCAAGAGCCAGCTGCTGGAGCTGTGCAGCACCCACCTTGAGCCACAGCTCGCAGCGGGGAAGGTCCCAGATATCCCACAGAGCTCTTTTCTTCCTTCTTTTCTCATGTTATGGTTGATATCAGCAGGCTGAGGGAAGGACAGACAGCAAAACACTACAATATACCATAGAAGAACGTCTGGTTTCCAGAGAGCAGAAAAGACATTCTTGGCTGGTGAATGAGTAGCTTGGGTAGCAGGTCTCCCTGCTCTGCCCAGGGTTTCCTCCTGAGAAATGCCAAGATTCTTAGCAGAGTTGATCCTAATTAACTAACAACGTAAATTTAGAACGATATACTTAAAGCCCATTTAACCTCATGGGCACATGCACAGACATGACTGAAGCGATGTTAATTCCACATAGAGAGGAAGAGAGCAGTCGGGCTACCTGCACTTCAGACTGCTCAGCTCTCTGCCATCCTGCCCGCAGAGCAGCAGGGCAGCTGCACCCCAGGCTGTAATGCCATGTCGTTAATCTACTTGGAAAGTTAACTTGGATTAGTTTTTCCTTAATTACAAGCTCTTAATCTCTGTTACTCTGTCAGCAGCAGAAGGCCCCATGAATGCATGTTGCGTGTGTGTTTGAGTTTGTAAGTCCTGGCTATAGATTATAAAGCTTGAGCATGAAAAATGCCTGGGTTTAATTTCAGTAGGTAACTACAGGAGCTCCCTTAGTACAAATAATAATCAATAAGAGCCGTGGCGAGAGGCTGTTGGGAAAGCTGCCCTCTTGTTAAGTTTTCGTATTAATTTTGCATTGCAAAATTGATTCAGATAATCATCTGAGGTTTTGTGCTTATCTGAAACTCCAAGCCTTCCTACGGAGGCAGCATTGTTAGCAGCATCCAGCACATTCACGGCTGGGAGGTTCGTGCCAGCTCTGTGCTCAGATTCCACCCTATGCTGGCTGAGAATTTCCCCACACAGGGAGGAAACCTGAGGTCAGCAGCCCACTCAGCTCTTCAGTTCTTAATGGCACTTTGCAAAGTGGGACAGTTTTACCCCGGGATCTTAGGAATGAAATAGGAAAATACAACTGGGTTGTACCGTGCTGCTGTCCCTCTTGCTGCATCCTTGGTGAAGTCAATGGAAGCTCACATACACCAGCTGGGTATCATTCTCTAACATAAAAAAATTATTGCTTCTTTTAAATGAGCAGATATACCGCAGTATGAAGAAGACTTTCCTGTATTTATGTCTTGCTTTGCTTATCACAAACGTGCTGCAGACAAATACTGAACAGACTCTACTGCATAGTTCAAAGAATGGACCTTTTGCTCTGGTCGCAGGCCAAATGTGCCACTATTAGCCCTAAGCCCCCGAAGGGCTGAGCAGAGGGCAGAGATCAGGAATCTCATTCAAACGGAACATCCTTTCCCTCAGTGGCCTTTGAGTTTGCCCCATCCTTCCCATTTTGTCCCTTGGGCTACAAAAGGATCACAAATGATTTGGATCAGATATGCTTTTGGATGCACATGAAGTAATCATTCCTGAAAACAATCTCCCCGTGATTAAAGATCCGCTACAGCTGAAAATATTTAAAGCAGGAATCATCCCAAATAATAGACTTGGCAACGTGCACCAGAGCTGACAGGAATTGCTGGCACTGTGCAGAAAACAAACATCAAAAGACAAAATAGCATCAGACGCTGAAGTACCGGATTGTTTTTTCTTCCTTTTTTGCTCTATGCCATTTTGCCAAGGCTGTTTGTGCATCTTTGTGTAATTCCAGCTAATCGCATCAACTCTTCCATTCAAGATGTTCTTTGAAACCTCCCTGGGATGGCACCTACACTTGTGTGTCCCTCATTCCTCTCCCGTTCTGAACCTCCCTCTTGGTTCCAAATGAAAAGCAGCATTCAGGAGCAAACTCTCAGGGGTGTTCCTTTTTGCAGCTTTCGTTGCACTTCATTTGCTTCCTTTTTTTTTTTCTTTTCCCTGAAGAAGCCTTTTGGAAGCAGCACCGCTTGCTCCCTCCTCCCTCTCCTACAAGGGAACTCTCTCAAGACATCTCCTTGTTAGCTGGCCTGTCACCCTGCTGCCCTGTATTGATAACTCAGCCAATAAGTGGTTCTAATGGACACAATCCGGATGCACTGCTAATGAAGGGCTGCATACAGTGCCATTACCTGGACATCTCCCCAAGGGTGCAGCCATCACGGTGGGAGAGCTGGCAGCTCTCCCACCGTGATGGCTGCACCCTTGACCATGCTCTCAGGGAAGCTATGGCACTTGGCAGGGTCGGGCTGTGTCACAGCCTGATGCTGCTACCTACTTTGCATGGGGACTTCGGGTTATCAGTGTGCCACTTTCCATCTGCCTGGTGCTCTGCACTCAGGCACAGAAATAGGCAGCTTGCCCCTGCCCCAGGGAACAGAACCCACAGAGTTCTGGGAGGAGAATGAGGGCCATGCACAGAATGGGGCCAGTGTAAGGCAGAGCCATCCAGGTCTGAGCTGTGTCCTTTCTGACCCAGGGAGTCCACTTCCTTGTGTGGCTGTGGATATGCATGTCCTCACCTCTTGTCATTGAGTCCAAGAGATGTGGCAGGGAATGGAGAGGCCAAAACTGCCTTCACTGATTTCTCTGCCTTAAGCATTGTATGCAAGTCAACCTCAAGGAAAACAAAAATAGATATTCCAATTACACTTGCATACAGTGCTACCTCTTAGGAGACTTTTCAATTAAAGGGTCGTAACAAGAGCCTAGCTGGAAAACGTTAAGAGGTGCATGACTGACTACAGCATGTTTGGCAGGATCTGAGAAAAACCCTTTGGAGACTGGAGAAACAGAAGTGAAATCAATTGCATCAAAGCAAGCATGGAAAGGGAGAATGACAGGACGTACGAAGGGTGAGGAAATGACCTTGCTGAGAGCGAAGCAGACTGAAAGATAATAGTACTGCAGGACTGCACTCCCAGGAGCATTGAGTCTGAGTGTAAGGGGATCAATTCATAAAGCTGGATGTGAACATGAAATGCAAAGAGGTGTTTTGCAGGTTGCTAAACTGCAGGTCTTGTGGACATTGCATGCAGAGAATCAAACTCAGGGCAACATTTACATTTGCACCAATACCTCCAGGCAGAGAATTCTGCCCGGTCTGCTTTGAAGCCTCCTGGAGCCCAGGGGAGATTTTCAAGTGGCATTCTGTGGGAGATGAGGCTGAAGCCATCCCTGAGATGGACGTGGTGCAAGCTGTCCCTGGTTCTCTAGTGGCACATCAAAGCTGAGAGAGCATCTGCAGCTGTGCAGCCAGTCCATCAAGCGGTGTCAGCTGCTCCTCTGCACACCTGTGCATCCAATTAAGTGAGACCTGTGCAGCCAGCCCATATGGATATCTGGTAAGGTTTTTTTTCAAGGTCAGAGGATAATGACCCCTGAAGTTTAAAGATCTTCAACACAGCGGCACAGCAACCCTGCCAAACCTGCTGTCAGTTTGAAGGCTTGTTAGCAGACCTCTCTGCTTTATCTCGCCGTGATTAGCAAGCTCCAGTCTCCTACACCACGGGAAAGGAATACGAGCCAGCAAGGTTTAGATTTCACCTTGCACATATGAAAGCAAAACACATTTTTACTTCGTTTACTTGGTTGTTTGGAGCTTTTCCTTTTGTTTTGTTTTCTAGAGGGAATAAATGTTCTGGTCCGGACTCTCATGCTTATTATTGTCTGTGCATTCAGGAAGTATCTGATTACTTCTACTGGATATTTTTTTAAAACTTCATTGGTGTCTGGGCAAACACTCTCACATGTACACAATTGTATGGGGATCTCATTATTAAGCAAGTATGATAAGTATTTGTGTGTACAGGAGCGCTGTCTCTAGATACAGCCATACAAACACAACCAGACGTCAGCACATCACTGAGAGCACACAGACGCACCACCAGCACGACAGCTGCATGAAGGCATGTAGATACAACCACTGCCCCATGCAGGTGCCTGACTGCCCTGTGGGCATGTAGGGGATCTCAATCTGATAGCCACGCCTGTGAGCACACAAGCATGCAGGTGTGGTGTTTGTATTTGCACAGCACTCATCTGATGCAGTCTCAGACATGCACATTCTGCAAGAGAAAGGTTCAAAAGCTGCTTTCAGGAGGAGAAAAGCCTGGCTCGTATTCATGCAGCTAATCTCTCTAATTACAATGCATCTGGTCAAATGCATAACATTAGCATAAATTATTACCAGACGCACAAATAAGAATTAGAGGTGGAAAAATCCAACCCAGCCTAATTCTGGGTCCTGATATTGCCTCCAGTCTGACTTTGTCTCTGCATTCTGTGCTTACCGTCTGACTACCAGCATCAAGGCATCATGTACATGATAGCTATGGACCTGCCATTGCTTCTACCCTGTGATAGGCTACTTCAGCACTGCAGCAGTTCCTCCCCCCTCCCCAGTTTTACTATTCATATTAAATCTTCATCAATGCAGCAGATAAGTCTGCTACACAGAAAACCGGGGGAAAAGTTGTGGCCAAAGCGCATTTTGTTCCAGGACCCAAAGGTGGAGCTATTGCATCTACTGATAAGGGCACTGCTCCTCGGAAAACATTTCCTGTATTGAAGAAGAAAAATCTCAAGTTGCCCGTGGATTAAAATGGGGTATTGTTTAGCTCCACAAGCCGTATTTAAGTCTGACACCGGCACGTGTACCTCTGCCATCAGTGTGTCGGTGCATCCCTGCTGCTGAGCTCAGAGGTGCTGCTGGCTGTGCATCCCTACCCAGCAGCCCAAGGGAGCTTTCAGCCCAACGCACAGCCCTCCAGACCCTGAGTACCACTGGGCACAGCAGAACCCACAGCCGCATTGCTTCACAAAGCCCTTTTCCGTGTGTCTGTAGCATCAGCTGCACATACTACAGCTTGAGATGGCTGTGCACATCCCGGCACCAAAGCTTTTGAACGAGAGGAGGCAAATGGCACAGCATGGTGCAAAGAGCACAGAGAACAGCACGGAGAGGCTGCGGCCGTGGGAAGCACACAGGCTGCAGGAGGAGAGCATGGCCGGGGTGCTGCAGGAAATGCAGCCCAGGCAGCAGTGCAGCTGAGCAGAGCTGGGCCTTCCCAGCCAGGCACAGACAGCAGTAGGAGCTGGGCAGCCCATGGGCACAGAGTGCTTGGCAGGACTCAGACAACAGCACACCAGAAGAGTGATCAGCTTTGAAATACCAACAGAGGTTGGAAATGCCAATAGGATGATGCCATCTGGGGAGCACAGGATTCATTCAGCTGACATTAATGGATGATTTCTGTCCGGTAGTTAATAGAATGGGCCAAGGAGAAGCTCTGTGCTGCTGTACCCCGTGTGGATGGCTGCTGCTGTTCCTGAGCAGGGCAAAGGGAACGGTGATCAGAAATGATAGGAATTAAAGCTTTGAAGCCTAGGTAAAAATAAAGACTAAATAGAACTGTGAAAAGCAAAGAGAAAAACACTCCATGCGATACCTTCTCCAAAAGAAAATGCTATTAATTTGTTTTTAAGTCATCCACTTGTGCGGTGACGCCCACAAGGAATGAGTTGACTAAGTCATCTCTACTCATTTGTTCCATGAATTTGCCTGATGAATGAATGAATCGCTTGTCTTTGTGAAGGAAGGAGAAAACACTGAAGCTGGAGTACGGAAGCATGAAACAAAAGGGGAGTGTGGGATGAAAGGTGAAAAAGCCTGGTGGCTTTTACGCATTTCGTGTACTGAAATAAGTACACCGTGTAGCAAAGGAAGCAGGCATGCACATGCAGGCTGTCAGCCTTGCCTCCCATTTCAAATAGCTGATGTAAATTCCAGGGTCTGCCAGAGTTGGCCAACATTTGCTAATTGCAGCTTTGGGGGCAGATATAGCCCTGAATTTTAAGAAACAGTGCAACAGAGAACCTTCCCTATTCGCTGAGTGAGGGCTGAAGTTCTGCCTGGTGAGCTCTCATGGAGCCCTCAATTGAAATAGTTACAGAAATTGGCCACAATAGTCATTTTGTCCTTTAAACTGATGATTCTAATAACATAATTCAGGATAGTATGGATGAAAAATGATGGGCACAGAAGTAAATGATATCTATTTCTGGGCTGGTTCTCTTGTGAGATGTAAAGAAATACAAAATGACAGGCGAGGTGCTGTTGATCAGCAGATAGAAGTCTGCTCAGCCTGACCACACAGTTCCTCTATTACATTTCCCCACATTTATTGACAACTCTACACAACAGCTACTGAAATAGAAATGCAGTAAGTTCCAGCAGGAAAGTTATTCCTATCTTACTATGCGGGAAGACCATCAATATAAGCATCCGAAGAGCGAATATGGCACACCATTGTGTATTGGCCCCTTCCAACCACAGCCTGTGAATATTTTATGATTCCTTTGGTTCCATCTTTGCCTTCTCATCTCTTGATTGAAGTAACGGCCGATCATCAGTAAAACATCCCTTAGCAACTTCATAAGGCAGAAGTGCCTGCAAACACATCTCTGTTCTCAGCATCCTTCCTAATGAATGTGGAAAGCTCTCTCTTCAGAGCTGTAAGTGTGCGAGATTGATAAAGATTCTATTTACTTTTTTCCCTTATAAGAACTTAATGAGACAAAATTGGTAGCTCGTAATCAGGCGTTGGCCTTTTCATCTCTCTGGGTTTTATTTACAAAAGCTTATTAGAGCAAAGCACACTAAGTGATATGCAGTGATAACTGGAGTATTGCTTAACGATCCCTAGCAGGCAGCACAAAGCACAGAAAATTAAATGGAAAAGGTGATTGAGGGAATGTTACCTCGTGTAAACAGAACCCTTCCCACCACCAGGAGCCCCAGTTCTGGAAGTTGCCCCCACTCCTGGTGTGCAGTGCTGCCCACTGCTGCTCAGTGGCCCCTGGAGCCCAAACGAGGTCTGGCTCTGCACCTCGTTGTCCTTAACACATTTTCAGCATTAAAAAGAATGGGATTAACCAATGTTCACAGATAGAAGCTTCTCGCCATCTACTTTTTTCTTTTTTTTCTCTGTAAATGGGAATAATAGCACTCAACTCTTCTAAGCATGGCAGGAACTTGGGCAATCTTTTAAAAGCCAGTGAAGAACAGGAAGTGAAAGCAAAGGGCCAAAGGAGTTCTGCAGGGAGAAAATCCATTACTTGCTTTCAACAGAAACTGTTGCTCCTCCGCACACAGTGCCAGTTTTGCTTACAAATAGAGCAATGCAGTTGCTCCCTTTCCCTCTCTAATTTGCTGCTCTGGATTCATCGTGATAAATAGAAACACCATCCTTGCATGGGGAAAGAGAAGAAGTTACTGTATCATAGGAAGCAATCACACGTACACAAAACAAGCACTCACAGTAATTAAAGTGCTTCCAGCCCCTTTCTCTGTTCCCTTTCAGCATTGCACTGATGGCTTTTTGGTGCAGCAGAAGTGAAGGAAGCAGCAAGATGTTCTCACAGCAATCTGCTCACAGGAGGAAGGGAGACACAGAAAGGCTGAAGGCAAACACTGTGGCTCGGGTGCCAGAACTCCTTCTTCAAAACAAATACTTGACCAAGGATGAGCTCTCCAGGCAGTTGCCCAGGGGGCTGTTTTAATAGAGGCTTGCTTGCTTGCCTGCCATCTGAAGGGCTCTGTGCTCTATGCAGATGTTTCTCCAGCGCCGTAGCTGTGCTCCAGCTGTGCAGAAACTTGCACCTCGCTCTACTTTTTCCATCTGAAATGAAGCGTTTGCATTAGAGGCACGGAGAGTTGTGCTGGCTGAATAAAGAACAGCGATCTAAGACGAATGAGCACTTGGATCCTAGGCGAATCAGACCAGAGTAACGTCCCTCTTGCTCAGCTGGGGTGACAGTGAACTTCAATGACACACACACGACCCCACATCAAGTGGGATGGAAATTGCCTTCCAATGTATTGTCCTTATGCCAGTATTTTAATTACAAGGCCAACGCTTTTATTTGCTTATTCTTTGTATTCAAATTCATTCAAAATGGCTAGGGACTGCCTTTTCTGCCTCTGTGCGATGGGGATCTGATCTCAGCTATGTTCCTAAAACAAGCAAGCTGAAGGAGGCCAGGATAGACTCTCTGGATCAGAATTCTATATGTGCAAAGGCAGTGTTGGGGCATCTGCTTCAGTTCCACTGCTGCAAACAACTGATTGCCAAGAGTCTGGATGCAGAAATAAAGACTCCAGCAGGCTGAGGTTAGCCTACATTCTCATAGACCACACTTTGTAGCTCAGTTCATGCCTGACCCTACCTCAAAGCATGTGGTTGGTGGAAATATGGGTCTCTGGCTTTGTGCCTGCTCCCCATTGACAGACACACCGCTCAAGTGCTCTCAATTTGCATCTGTCATTATCTTTTGTGTGCACCAAGGTTTAATGTGCAATAAATGTAAATGGGTGATGTATATTCTCCATTTTATTAGCTCTCATTTCTCTTGGCATTGTACACAGCTATGCCTCACAAAAGCTGTTTTCTTATCTACCAGAAAGACCCCCAAGTGGACATTAGTTGCTATCAGTGCTGGATATTTCCTTTTGAAAAATATCAAGGCAACTCTAGTCAATTTCTAATTATTAATGAGATCGTAAACCCACGTCACTCCCTGCTCTGGCTTAGCTTTCAGCAGCTTTGCCTTACAACACACCTGAGAGTTCAACAGGAACTGAGCTGAAGAATCAGGACCATGGCCTGACCTGGTCAAAGCACACACAGGTGGGCTGTTCTCAGGCAGATCCCATCCGCCATCAGAGAGCAGTGCTCCTTTGTAGCCTTGCTCAGTTTTTACCTTAATTAAGACAAACATCCTTTGTCTACACTATAAGCAACAGAATGTTCTGTTCCTGCCTAAATTCCCCACCGGTGCTTGAAATCCTTCCTTTCATCTTCTCAATATTCAAGGATGAAGGGGTAATATACAAAAAAAAAAAAAATAGCTTGCTTTGAAGCTGTTCAGACTAAAGACCTATAATTCAGGTAATGGTGATGGCCACAGACTAGCTCTTCAACAGATAATTTATGCCACTCTGCAAGGAGGTTTCACACCCCTTCTCCCAATGTATTTTCCCATATGCAAAAGCTCTCCTGTGCTTCCATGCACCCAGCTGGCTCTCAGCACAGCAATGGGAGTGCCATGCGAGGGGCTGCTTCAGGAAAGAGGCTGCAGGCTGACTTGTTCTGCAGCCTTCAGGCCCTCACTGAGCACACGCACACCAGGGGCAGCCATGAGGGGTCTCAGGTTGATCAAGTGTGTGCAGGCACTGCTTTGTTAGCTCTGCTTGATGCAACAGGAAAGATCTTTATTAAACGTGCTGAAAGACTCCAGGCTCACAACCATCCCTTTTTCCCAGACCATACTTGCACAGGCACATCTAACACAGCCCCCAGCAGCTTTGCTGCCTTCCTCCAAGTCCCTCCACCCAAATGCAAACACGAGAAAGTCAGAAGACTGAACGTCACCTTGCAGCTGCAGGCACAAGCTGCACTTGCCTCCCATAATAACTGCAGGATGGATGCTTCTTCATTCATGTGGTTTGGGGAAAAATCACTCAATCTCCCCTGCATTTCAGTTTTCACCTGTGAAATGGGGATAATAACCCTGCCTTCCTGCTCCCCCTATGTATGCATTATGCTTTTAGCATGTCATTGCATCAGGCAAGAAGCTAGCTCTCAGGTTATAGAAAAGATTCACATTCAAAAATAGCTACAATGGTTTAAATTATTCCTCTCACCAAAAATCACTCTCCTTTAAAACTCCACTGGTGAGCAGGAGACATGAACTCTTTTCATACGCTTTAGTACAAAATTTGGCTTCATATTGGCTGCTGCAGGAGGCACTGAGTTAGGGAGACCCACACTGCTTTGGAGCATTCCTACATGCTGGGACACCAGCAGGCTGGTGGCAATAAAGGGAAAGCATTGGCATTTGGAACCCATTTTGGCAATGAACATCTCATGGTCTTATCCTTGTTTTTGGAGCATTTGGCACTATTCAGTGTCTTAAATACAAGGCCTTCTCTGTACCTCTGAAATAGCAGTGCATGCAGTGCATAAACGGTATCCAAAGGGTACCTAAAGGGTATCCAAAGCACCAGCAGCGCTTCAGCCCTTGGCACCAAGTGAAGTCACGTTATAGCACTATGAACAATCTGGCAGTCAGCGCCCAATTAGTGCCTCCAGGTTGAAATGATGCCTACCATACAGACCAGGGAGAGTTCAGAAAGCACAGTGAGGAAATGGGACTGGAAGGCACCTCCAAAATCTACGAGTGCCCATAAAGCTGTGGGCTGTATCCACCTCTGAGGAGCAGCTGTAAAGTCCCGAGGTTGGCAGACAGCCCTGCTGTGCAGCAGCTCAGCATGGGGACATCCTGGGCAGGGACATCACAGAAGCTTGCTGCTGCAAAACCCTGCCAGGCACGAGGCAGCTGTGTGCTGTGATTGCTGTTTATCACATTCATCACAGCCATCTCACTGACTCACTGCTCCCCACATCTGTCTGCAGAATCCAGCTGTTGCTCCCTGTGTTGGGCTTTGACTGTTATCTGGGGGAGAGAGCATGAGGCAAGAGTCCAGACAGACTCAGCAGCAGCCTGTCCCTGATCAGTGTGATAACAGAGACCAAGAGTTCATCATTCTAGATACCAATTTAAGAATTTGATAGCTGGATTTTTATCAGTGCTGATAACAGTGAGTAATTTTGGATTTAATACTTTGATGACAGCTACCAATATGTCTATCCCCACCATTACTACTACAGCTAATAGCAACACAGTACTTTTTTACCATCTACTTCAGTATCAAACTGCCTGTCTGACTATTCCAGTCAGTCACTTTGGGATGCCTGGCTAGTCCCTCCTAGGGAAAGTTGCCACTGACCTTTTGTGAGAAATAACGTTTAATTTTTGCAGTTATGAACCCAAAAGGGGCAAATGAACATCATGCTTTCACTGTGTCTGGGTCCTCATGCTGTCAGATCTGGAGTGCAGAGGACAGGTCCTTTTAATGCCTTCTGGCTCTCATCAACAAGCACGTTTACTCCAGATTTAAGGAGGTGTAAGTGGTAGCAAAGCCAAAGTGAGTGACAATGTATTAAAGCCTGGGAGCAATAAGCAATGACAGTAGGCAGCTCTGGTTTCCATGGGCAGCACGGCCATGCTGACTCCTATCACCATGGATTCAGCTGGCATTCATCAGCTCCTGCCTGCATAAGAGGAGCTGCCAACACACAGCTTTTGGACATGAGCTTGGCTGCAGCTCCGTGCAGCCGTGACTCGCCGCTCTGCAAACTGCTGCAGGGCAGAACAGAAAGGGCACCGGTTCCTTTGGGCTCCTGGCCACAAAAACACACCAAAAAGGAAATAAATATCAGCCTTGGCAAAGCCACAGACGGCTCAGATCATATTCATAATAACGGGACGTTGATGGTCTCCAACTGCAAGCCACATTTGCTGAGGGAGAAAGATACAGCGTGCGTGGTATTTGGCTTTATTTACACTTTATGACCTCAGAACTCCTCAGCACAGATTCTGTGCAGCCATCCTGCAAAAGCTGCTCAGACCCCATTCCCATGTCCTCGTGCTGAGGCCATGCGTTGTATTGCTGCTGGAGGCACAGAGGTCAACTCCCCATCTGACTCCCTGTTACATCAGAACTGTGACATCGGAAATAGTTATCATTGAAAAAAAGAAACAACCTGTTTTAAGTTTCCTTGTAAATTACTTATTTTATGGATCTTACAATAAAACTACCAAATAGTTTAATCATATACTTAAAAGGCCAGAACAAGCTAATAAAAAGGGAGCATATTGTGAAGATGGGTAAAACAATGCCAGCAATCTGCAGTTTAAAAGCTACAGTAGTAAAAAGACTTAAACATCACATTTATGGGGCAGGTTCAGCGCGGGTGCAAATTACACACTTCTGTTGGAGATCCCAGCACCGTGCTGCATAGAACCAAAGGAAAGTTCACCCATGGGGAGATCCTGGTGCTCCCGCAGATGCAAACGAACAACAGCAGATGCAATGAAAGAAACGTGAAATAGAGTTTGACTAATATTGCTCCTGCTTCAGAAGCTGGGAGCAATGGGGAAACGGGCCTTGTCATCTCTAAGGTTACGTGTTTATGCCAAAGCTTATCTTGCATCACCTTTGTGATCTATTTTGAGCAGATCAGTCACTTACCCATCTCTCCCCCTCCTGTGATGCTTTGTGCCATTGCTCGGTTGTGGCACTGCTCTCCTACTGGTGTGCACTTGGTTTGCACAATGGCAGCAGTCTTAGGAAGGTTTCAGCCACAGTTCTCTGTGTCAGACGTCTTATTCCTCAGCCTCCTTACAGGTCCTTAAAACATCGAGCAGTCTTGCAAATGTTTGGGTCTGGAGTTAAATAAAAACATAGCAATATCTCATGAATATCAGGACCAAATAAATTCAGTTCGCATTTCATGCATTTCATCTTTGATCGTGGCATTTCTGCTATAAGGGTATTCAAATTAAATCAAAGCAGAGCAGAGATAAAAGCTCGCTGACTTCAGTTGATCCAACCATCCAGGGAAAAAGTACGCACTGCTGCATCTGGGTTACTGCTGGAAGAAAAGAGGACACGAAGTAGAAGGCGGCCCTGCAGGACTACATGGGTGTAGTTCATCCCTGTGCAACAGTCCAGTGCAACACATGCATCACTTTGGTCCCACTTAAGACTTGTTTCAGTGCTGAGGATGATGCCTCAGTGAGCTGCTCTGACTGCACAAAGTCAAATGCAAGCAGCAGGGGAAAGTACACGGTTGATTACTTTCACTGGAACATTTATTGGTTCCACCAGGCTGAAATACAGAGGACCATGGAGTCACCTATGAAACCAGGCTCTGAATGACTCTGCAAGCAATGGAGGAGAGTGGAATGCAGCTACATGCTTGCTATGCCAAATTGCAACCCAAAAGATCAGCATGCATTTAAAATCTACTCTCAGGGCAGGTCCAAAGGTGCACGCTGCCATTATACAGGCAATAGCTTCAAGTGACACAGGAAAATCATGCCAAATTCATGGAGAAGTCACAAAGAATTAGAACAAAACCAGAGTGCCTTCTGCAAATCACTCACCCATACCCAAAGTCAAAGCAGTCAATTCTTTCCAACATTATCAGAAATTTGAAGGGCAGTTACTCTGGTTGCTCTTACAGTTGAGGAGGTTGGTAAGGACAAGTATACCCAACGTGGCACACCAACATGGCCTGGTGACCTCCTCTCCTCTCCCAGTGGAACCGACCAGGGATGGCCACGCTTGGCAGCTCCCCTCCCACCGCAGGGCCACGGCAGCTGCTGTGATGGGACAAGGAGGCAAGCAAAAAAATTATATAGTCAGCCTTGCTAAATTAGTTTACCTAAAATTGTATGTGTGAGTGATTTTAATCAAAATCTAATTTCCCCTCTTTTTAGAGTAACCGAAATGAGATTTTTCTAATTTACTTTTCGCGGTTCAAGTTTCTCATAATTCTTCTATGGTGGTGACAGCACCGTGAAAAGCGTCTGCTGCTGCAAAGCATTAAAAGAATTAGATTTTCAAATGGATGTGCTAAATTAAAAATGTTTAATGTTTCTCATCAAAGGCACAGGAGTGTGCGTAGGGCCTGCAGTACAGTTAGAGGCACAAGACTTTTTTCATCTGTTTCTTTAATTCACATCCCAAGGCAACTCTGCTGTGAAAATTAACAAGCTACGAGCAAAGAAAGTGTTGTAAAATAGGTGTCTTCAGAGAAACTACCTTTTAATTTCTTCCCCTCCCTGTTGCTGGGCTGACCTCAAGGATGTCATAACAAAAATAGATGCCGTGTTCCGCTTCTTGCTAGCTTGAGATGGAGTTTTACTGGATTCTTTCAGGGCAGCTGAGCCTCCGGGCAGTTTTAATTCTCTGGGCTTGACTTGCTAATTCCCACGTTTTAGGAAATCACATTATTTCTGTAAATTGAATAAAATTATTATTACATTCAAATCTGGGCTCCTGACCTTGGTGGCTGCTTGTGAAGCAGCTCCAAGTTGAGAAGGGAATATCTGAGTTGCTGCTGCCTTACACATGTCTCAGAAGTTTCTGAAGTGGTAAATGCTAAGAGGAAATGCCTTAGGTATTGCAGATTGCTCAGCTTGGCTGCCGCTGTCGTACAAAACAAGAGGCATGAAAGCACAGAGCAGGCTTGCAGTTGACCCTATGGATTTGTGCTTGGCTCTCCTGCTGAGCAGAGCCAATTTAAAGAGGAAATGAAGATTCCCAATGAAACAACTCCACTTGTATGGCTCATAACTGACCACACTGCTGGAAAGCATGTTTTCCTTCCAAGCTAAGCAAATCAGCCCAGTGCCAGCAATGCCTACTGGCCCTTCATTCAACCACAGCTTTTATGCAAGCACAGCGCTCATTACAAACAAAACCAAAGGCACATTTGCTCTATTTGCATAAATATAATTGCTTTGATGTTTAAATGCTTTTTCTTCTGCCTAGGTCAGGCATGAACAAAGCTGTCTGGAGAGGCAAAGAGCAGCCAAAGAAGATGCTGTGTATTTCTCAAGCTCTGACCGCCTAAGAATGAATAAAACAGCTTCCTTGTTTCTTGTCATCCTCAAATACCTGGCAACTTGGTAAAGAAACAGAGGAGTCAGATACTGTGTGTAGTCAATGAGACCACTGAGCCATGGTCTGTCTGTCCACCGAGGGAGGCAGCTTCTTTACCACCTTTACAGGAACCAAAGAATATCAGCTTAAGAACTTCTTCCAATAAATTCAGAGCCAGTTCTCAGGAGCTGTTTGCAGAGCAGTGGCATTCCTGAAGCCCTGTCTGCCTCCAAGCATGCCTGTCTTGCAGAGAGAGCCTGCAGAACAGTGGATAGCAAGGCAACATGCAGGAGGGCTGTACTAGAAAGAAGAAAGCAAGGAGATCAAGCGGAGTATTGCTGTTTATCTCTACAAGAGCAGAGATTTTGCCACGAAAAAACAAAGTGTGGCTCCTCCTAGGAAACAGGCTGTACCCTATGCTGGAAAACAGCCCCTTCACCTCCACATCTTACCTAGGAAGCCATCCACAGCCCCCTGCCCAGTGATCCTTGAACCCTGGGCACTCTGTGTATGCTTGGGCTCTCTGCCTTATGGGACTCAGTAGCTGCACCCAAAGCTGTGTGCCTGCCCACAGCTGCACCTCCATCACTCAACAATCCCCCCCCCCCCCCCCCCTTCTGCTGGATTACTGGGCAGCTACCTTTGCCTGGGGGATGAAATACGAAGGAGGAAGCTATGCCAAGCATTTGCCATCTATCCCTAAAAGCATCCATGAATAAAATGTTAGGCCAGTAGGTTAATAGTTCATTCAAATAACACAATTCCTATCTAAAAAAGGCAGTTCCTTAATTTAAACTCTTTAAGCTCTCAATTCCAAGTTCTGTGCAAACCCAAGGCAGCTCAGCACAGCTTATCTGATTCAGAGAGAGGGAGGGAAGGAAATACATGCATACACACGCTCTTTATGCCATTCACAATCTGCATATGGCATATCCTCCTGCTGGTAATAATTCTAATCTACTCATGTAAAACCTCCTGAAATAGCGTTATCCTTCAGCAGGATGAGATAAAAATAAGACATGCCAGACACACGTTTCACAGAGCAGCAGTATGAATTCACACCCATTGATATGGAAATCTAAAAGTTTGGATGCCACAGGAAAAGGTTGGCTGGACCAGGACATCACCTGCTGCCTTCTTCCCATCCATCACTGACATTGAGGGTTGGCTGTCTCTGTGCGGGGGGCACTTTCAGTGCTAATGGTTTCAGAATAAGCATCAACGATTGCATTCAAAACAGCACCTGAAGATAATTTGAAAGGTGTAGTAGCAGAAAATTAAACCCTGTAAAATACTGTCTGACAAATTAAAAGACATAATTGATTATATTAGCTCATTTTCAAAATTAAGTGCTGCTAATTGCCAGAGACAGTATTTATTTGATACAGCCACTGTATCTAACCAGCTGATCTAAGTTTACATTATTGACAGGCAACTGAGCCAACACTGCCAACTGTTTGTTCTTTGTTTTGCCCACGATTTGTCTCCTGGATACACAGAACAGCCATGAGGTGGTCTCTGACCTTTCTACTACAATTTCCATTTGCAACAGGAGAAATTTCTGTGTGCTGAGATGTCAAAGGCTTAAACATGCCTTAAAACTTTTGCAAGTTCACAAGAGGGCATTGATCTGGAATGCAAGCCTGTGTTGTGATGGACAGCAGCATGCATAACCCTCACAAACAGCCCTTGTACAGCTCTAAACTGACATCTGCCTGCAAAGAAAGCTGGAGTCAGGCCATCTTAGTCCTACATTTTTATTCCCCCAGTATTTGAGGAAGAAATGATTTCAGTTCGGGTGCAAATTGCTTTATCCAACCTGACATTTTGATCAGGCTTGCAATACCAGGCCCAGAAACGTGGGACCAACAGGAATGGTTTGAGCTTCACCTTGTGCAGGTCTCCCTCAGCTCAAAGACATATGGAACTCCAAGCACTGCACATCTGTGCCGACGCAGATAATGTTTCCAACTGCTGAATTCACTAATGAATAATATCTTGAACTAGGCTCATTATGTGTGCAGTGTACATTAGGGTTCCTATGAAAGACTGGGAAAGAAAGAGAAGAGACTCCCTAGAGGACAATCTCCAGCCAGTAGGACATTATCTGCTCCCATAGAGCATCCCCCTAGTGAAAAAGTATCTGCTGCCTTTTGTGTCCAAACCAGGAGTGTCCCAAACGAAGGAAATCAATTGTTGACATATAAGAAGAAATATGGATTAAGTTTATAACGGTGTTCAGAGCACCGGGGGATGAATTAGCCTAATTGGTGTATTAGTCTCAGTTACACAGAGTAATCGCTGCAGGCTGCCTCTGTTTTCATTAGAAATTTAATTAAGTTTATCAATGTTTGGCTTCTTTGGCCTTCTTTTCCACCATCTTCACAGGCACTCCTTCTTTTAATCAATATTTCTAGTGTGGTGGGAGGGAAAGGTTTATTGTTTTATTTCAGGCAAACAAAGACCTACTGTGTTCTCTTGACACAAGTCTGTCCTCTCACACTCCAAAGCAGCTGAGATCAAGAATATATTTGCTGCTTCTGCTGCCAAAATAGTGCTCACTGAAGGGACATCAAAATTCCAAGCTCAAGCACTTCATCCTAAAGACATACCTATGCTGACCAGGACCATTTCACAGCACAGAGACAGCATTGGCTCCAAGTTCTGTCCATGGTGTTGCTCCTCACACATTTCTTCCTATGCTGTACCACCAGCAGCTCTAACTCTACTCTCCCACCCTATCCTATCAACACTGGACTAAAGATCTGAAGACCAGTTGTTAACTACAGGTTGGTGGCTGTAAAATAAGGTTTACAGACAGATTTTGTCAGATGGGACAAGCCGTGCCATTCTCCACTGCAAAGCGAAAGAGATGCATCTTCCAGTGCACTGGCATCAGGGCAACTTCCCTGGTTAACTCATGTCTTAGTGAACGTCCTCCCACTTTATCACCACAGCTCGAAATAGAAAACAAATACTTGACATTGCTTAACATTTGTCATTAGAGCAAGAGGTTGCAACAGGGGCTGCAAGCCTCCTGCATTGTCTAAATTAATCCACTGAGGGGTATTGAATCACTTAATCATGGTGGAAACTTACTGCCTTGGAAAGTCACGCTTTCCTTTCATTAGATTTAATATATTTCTCATTATACAAATCTGCCCGTGCAACAATAAGTCTTGTTCATAAATCAGTTTGCCCTTTTGCTTTGCAGTCTCAAAAAAACTTTCATCAAACAAGACATAAAAGGGACCCGTAAGATAGGAGGTCAGAGCAGCCTTAACCAGATATTAATATCTATTCATTAAGTTTATTTTAATACCACGTTTTAATAGCTTCTGTGAAACAATTATGGGTCCTTCCTTTCTCCCCCCCTTTCGTGTTGGTATTTTTATACCTCAAAAATAAAAGGGAAGAAATGAATAATTACATTACTGGTCTTATAGTTTGTTTTATAACAGAATCTGGAAAGGCCAAAAAGGTGTTCGGCCTCCTCGTGTTTGGAGCTGCACATTACAGCTGGCTGCTGACCATTCTAATCTCATTTCTTAACATTTTTATGAAAGCTTTCTGGGAGATTTTCCCTGTAAATAATTGTATTTCAGCACAACATCATTTGCCAATGGCTGATGGCAATTCTGCTCACACATGCATGAGGAGGTGGCTGCATTTGCTCATAGCTTTTTCAGTACTTTGTTTCATGACAGCATATCGGTTCCATTCAAGGCCAGGCTGGATGTGGCTCTGAGCAGCCTGGTCTGGTGGTTGGCAACCCTGCACATAGCAGCGGGTTGGAACTCAATGAGCATTGAGGTCCTTTTCAACCCAGGCCATTCTATGATTCTATGAAGTCTTCTCACCCCAGCAGTGCCTCGAGAAGGCATCACAAAGCCACTCACCATCACGTGCCATGCTTTGATGAACAGATCTCCCCAGTGTATCAGGCGACTCTTCTTAAGGCACCAGCACTCACATGGCAGGGATGCATTCAGTTACTTTGCAGTTTTAACACTGGTGATGACTCCAGGGGTGCTCGAGAGCCGAGCTGCTTCTCTCAGGAATTCTGGCCAATGGTGAATAATGGATGTTTGTGGCTCATTTTTGATGCCCTACCCCTACAGTTATTTTTGTCCTTTAAGAGTGTGGTGGCAATCCAGTAATCTATTGACTTGCCTTGATTGTTTTTCCATAAACGCCCTGCCTGCTGGATGCATAATTTAACTCCATCCATAAACTGTGAGCTGTTTGCTTTAGCAACAGCTGTAATTTAAGTGTAACCTCAGCAGAAAGCCGTTCTGTGCCATCTCCCTCTAAAGTGCAATTTAGCCTGGGTGTGCAATCTTCCTCTCTGCCATTCTAATGGGGGAGCTTGTTTGCCCAATAATCATCCCAGAGCTTTGCTCAAAGCACCGCTTTTATGCAGAGTTGGGTTTGTTCCCCCTTCCCTTCCCCAGCACACGTAAAGGAACGCTCTTGAGGAAGCTATTACAGCCACGTTGTTTTCATTTGCAAGTGCCACCACAACGCAGCTTACCTTCTAGCTGAGGGCTGGAGTGAGGTAACAGCAGCAGAGAGAGCAAAATGATGCATCAGAAGGACCTCAAAGTGCTGAGGGCTCCCCAGGACTCGAAGGGAGCACATAAACAGGAGAATAGTGATAAGATTGGTGGGGGGCAGTTTTAAACTGAGAAAGGGGGCGTGGCCACATTCAAATCGAGGCTGCGGCAGTTGGAATCCTGTGGTGAGGGGCTGCGTGGGGGGGCTGAGTCCCAACTGTGTGGGAGGGGGGAAGAGCAGCTGTGAGAGCTTCGTAAGCAAAAGGATGGCTGAGGTGGGGTTTCCTGAGAAGAAATGTGTACAGCTAAGTAAAATTAAGGTGTTTTTCTTTAATTTTAATTATTTTTCAGGTGCAATAGATACAGGCTCTCATTGCAGTGCTGGAGCTGCGTGAGTGCTGCTGTAGGGCATGGAAATGGCAGCAGGCCTGAGGTCCGTACACCTGGCAGCTGGTTTCCTTAATGGAGTTGTGCATCTTCGGTAAGGAGGAGTAATTTGAGCCCTCCAACTGAAATGAAGAAAGAAGTGAAGCAGATTGGCTGCCATTTTGTGTGTGAGGTGCTCTGTGGGGTGCAGTGGGGCAGCTGGCTGTGATCTGCTGGGCAGCTCTGCACCAAAACCAAGGCCTATGGAGCTGGGATCTTTGCTGGCTCTGAGAGCACCTCATGCTCGAGCAGCGGAGCAGATGAATCCTGTTAGATGGGGATTTAGGAACATGCTGTGTTATGGCTGAGGTGCTGCATACGGCTGCTCCGGGGCATCCTTCCCTTTAAGGCTCTGTTTGAAAGAGAAGTCATACTCACGTTTCTTACTCCGTTCCTTCCAAGGAAGGGAATAATCTTTCCTTTCCAACAGAAGCTTTGCCCTAAACCTGAATTGATATTTCTAACCCTGAGTCCTGTTGGCAGCTTTTCAGCAGCAGAGCTGTGGAGGCCATTGTAAAAAGGGGAGAGGGAAGAAAACCCCTCAGAACAGCCTTCAAAATCCACTGTTAATACAAAGGTTATGCAACTCAAAGGCTGTGCAGCGGGAATTGGGAGTTACTCACATGTCTAAGCTGACTGTTGAAAAGCTTGTTGTCCCAAAGACTGCAGGAAGATGCTACCTTTTCCCAGCATCCTGGGAATAGCAAAGATTCTAAGAGCTCACTTCTCCATCTGATATTTCCTGACCTTTGCAGCCTGCTCTATATGAACAGAAAAGATCAAGCTAAAGACGTGGAAGAGCTCTCAGATGAGCAGGTTATTTAGTCTAAAAATCCTGTCACATCTGAGCTTTATCTCATGCTTTAATATAGCTCTAAGCTTGACTTTGTCACTCTGATTTTGCCTGTCTTTTCTGTTTTGTTAGTTCTAATTGACCTGGAGCCTATGACAGTGCTTGAAAGGGAAAAGTGTGTTTGATTATTGCTGGGTTTTGCCACTTCAGCCTATGGAGAAGTGATTTAAAGCAGAAAATCTGTAGTAGAGGTGGTTGGGGAAAGGCTTTCATCATTGTGGAAACCTGTTAAAGTTGGGGGAGGTGATCTGAGATGAGAACACCCAAGTATTTGAGAAGGGAAGGAGGGCCCAAATATTACTGCTATGTGCATTACTTTAACCTGCAGTTTCCTTTCTGCTTCTTAGTTTGGTTGAAAGTAGGAGTGAAATTCAAAGGCATCCTAAGGAAAAATCAATGTCTTTCTGGGGGTAAATGGCAATATTATGACTTCAATGAGGGCGTTCTGTATAGTAATGTAGAAGTATAGCTGGTATATCAATATTTGTGTAATATTCCAAAGCTGTTTGCAGATGGTGCTTCAGAACACAGTGTCAAAATGTAAATGTTTTGTTAAGGCAAAGTTGGCTATTCCTTTAGTGCTTGGCTCTGCCCCTCTTCACACAGCTGAAATGCTTTGGTGTGAAATGCCTTCCTTCAGCTGTTTCCAGTTAACACTTGTCACCATAGCATTGCCCATGGAGGGGATGGGTGAAGAGCTGTGGCTCCCAGCAGCTCCTGAACTTCAGCTAATGCCCCACTCCAGCAGTGTTTATCAATGTCAAAACCTTCCTTGTTGTATAAACTTGTGATAGGAGTGAAGTTACAAAGTTCATCCAGTGCTGCTACTTTTACCACCTACTTCCATCCAGTTGTATGACTTCTGTTAGCAAAACGTTACTGTTTCAAGACACAGTGCAGTAGGCACTCCCCTGCTTGCCATGGGCCTCTGCCAGCAGTGGGTGCCTCACATTTGGACTCCATCATTGTCTCCATTCTGCCAAGAGCCCGAACTGTGCCTTGTGTAGCGCAGGGCTGCAACCCTCTGCTGGAGAGGAGGAAAGCTGTTACGCAGGAGGTCTCCTGTTGACCTGTTAATAGAAATATTGCCTTCAATTGCTTTTAAGTGACACCCTCTGTTAAGCTGAGATGTTTTTTCCTGTTTCCTCTTAGCCAATATATCACTTTGCTCTTTCCTTCTGCGATCAGCTTTGACTTCTCCTGGCATCACAACCAGTTTTGCTCCTTCCAGGCTTGGCCAGGGAAGGCAGTGAGGGCGGTGGGGGTTCCAGCTGTGCAGCCGAGGCTTGTGAGGGATTTGTCATTGTTAGAGACAGTTTTATATTTCCTTAATGCAGTTAGCTGTTCGGATGCTGGTGGGGCCATTTGTCTTATTTAGTAAGGCTTTAGTTCTGGGCACGTAACATAGATTCACTGCTAGGGTGACGCTTATGGGTGTTTCATGCTTTTCACCATAGGTTTTGTAGCTGACTAGTTAGGATTTAATGCTATCAACGTCAATAATCGTAAAGCTAACGGGACTGATAACTTTTGGCTCCTTCAAGCAGCATGATGGCTAGCAACTGCGTCTCCTATCCTTGTAGGCATTAGAATAATGATAGCACATGAATATTTTACTTCATTGTTATCGGTATTGAATAACAGTAAACAGCAAAAGATGTAATACTTGAGGCGAGGAGAAAAGGAATGTCTTGTGTTAGCTGTTGGCACAGAACAGAGGATCTAATTCTGACTCTTACAGTGCTGAAATTGCATCGGCATCTCAGTTCCATACTGCTCAAATCTCCCTACATTACCTAAATCACACTGTTCTTGAAACAGCCTGGTAGGGTATTTCAATGGTGTGGGACCAAAGATTGCTGAAAAATTTAATAATATCACATTTAAGAGTCAGGTTTGCCACCTGAAGGAGGGTCTCCGTTATTTAAACGTTCAACTGCTTTCAAGGTACTTTACTTGAAGCAAACTCTGTTTCTATAACTATGTGCAGCTTATAGCTAGAGGTAAAACAAGGGGATGTTAAAACCTGCCTTTATTTAAGCCCAATGTTAATTACAAATCCTTGAGGTTGCTAGGAAACCCTATCTGAAATGAATATACAAGTAATCAGGCTAGATGTTGGTATTAGAGATGCTGAGGAGATTGTCTTAGTCCTTCTTTCCTGTGTGTGATGGGAGATTGATTTATATGGCGCCATGTCAGTCTGGGACTTAGAAAAGTCATTCCTCTTCCAAGTGTACTGGAAATGCAGTAAGGGGTGGGGAGAACACTGTCTTTTGTCACATCTATTTTGTAAAATGGGCAATGCTGACAACACCTCCATTAAAACATCTCCCTTATTTCTTACCCCTGCCAACCTCTTTGACTGAAAGCTTTAGGACTTTTAAAGACTTGTATTTCTAATAAAGGACAATAACGTGTCTTGTTATGGGCTTTTCTTCTTTTAAGGGAAGCATGGCTTGCCTTGCTTTAAATCAACAAGTTTATACAGTTCCATCCTAAACTAACAGTAGCAGAATATGCATCAGTGTGTTGTGACTATACCAAAATCTGGTGTTGCCTGTCTCTGGTGCTTTGAGGATGCACAGTAAAGGGCTACAAAGGTAGGGGAGCAGGGTTCTGTTCAGCAGTGAGCAAAAATCAGGAGCACAGGGAAGAAAACAGCCTAAGCATCATTAACAGCCTGAAAAACAGGATAGAAGAAAGGACATGTTCTATTTGCTAATCCACGTTTGGATTCTGTTGGAAATGAAATGCTCTTTTGTACACTGTGTGCTTTTATAAATAAGTGGGCATCATTTGCTTGTTGCAAGCTCTGGCAGAAGTTAATGCTGCAAAGTGGTTTGTATAGTTGTGCCTTCTATTCGCGCAGCCTACGTTTACTGCTGGGACAAAGCAGCTGGGAAGGTAGGATGCTGAAGGTGGAGGTTGTGTTGAGTGGTAAAGGTAGCAGTTTGAGGTGTGCCAGATATCAGCTCTGATGGAAGCCCCTTCCACCTCCTCTGTTTATTGTGCGCTAAAGACAGAAAGGAGGATGGTTCAGCAGTTTAATTCCACTGACTTTTTTTTTTTTTGTCACAGGACAGAAATATCAATGAGATGGAGGCAGGTTGGAAGTCTCAATAGCTGGATATTGATTTGAATTTCTTTGGTAAAACTGGAACCAGAGCATTGACAAAATAAACATACCTTGTGCAGCAAATGGTTTATTGATGATCTGCCTGCAATGAAGTCATGGAGTCGACCTTACTGCCTTTTCTTACAGGATTTCTCTGACTGCAGTGTTGAAAGGGCAGAAATAATACATTAATTTCATGTTAGAGCTGGGGGAATTACCTCTTTGGGTTTGTTTGTCATGTCGGCTTTGTTAATTACCCAAAGAGCTTTCTTGATAGTTATTATTACAGGCAATTTTATGCTTTCAAGCTCTGGAGACCAAACCTCTACTAACAAAAAATATATGGGTCTGTTTATACTACTCTCTGACCTGGGATTCTATTAATGTGTATGTATGTCCAGGGAGTAAGTAGTCCTTATGGGGAGGGAACAAAACAAAGAATATTCCCAGCATGTATCTGGAGTGAATGCTCAATTAAAAAGATGTTGGCTAGAGGTATAGTCTGCTGTTCCTTGTCTAAGCAGTAAACTCTTGGTCTTAAATAGCCGTACCAAAGGCTTTGGACAACAGTTCACCACTTAAAACCTAAATGGCTGATGCGACACTGTTTACATCATCCCTCTGAAAAGTCAATCATTCTTTTTAAGATCAGGAACTTCTGGGGTTTTCTTGTATCTGTTCTACATCGTCAGTAGGAGCCGTGCACAAAGGCTCACCTGTTAATGCTGCAGATACATGTGCACTTAGCACATGCTGCCCACAGAAAGTATTCTATAATGTTTGCTGGAGAGGTGCTATTCCCTGGGCAAGGCAGATGTTTCTGACATGTGCCCAACTACTCAGTCCCCAGAGGGAAATCCTGCAAGGAGCTGTATGGCATCCAGAAATAGAACTGCACACAGTCTGCTTCTACTTACAACAAAGTGGAACTAATATACCACTGAGGCCTATGGTGAACCCAAAGCCTTCAGGGAGGAGCAATGCCCAGCACTCGGGAACCACAAAGTGGAGCAGAGGGCTTCTGTTGGGTTCAGTATTCCTGAATGCTCTCTGGTTAGGGGCTTTGTGTGAGATATGTCTGCTTAGGTCTGCTCTCTGCTGCTTTATGTCACATCGTTGCTCCAATTCAGATGATCGCTGCCTCGTATAGCCAAAGATCCATGGGGAAGAGAGGAGGAGACAGGAAAAATTCACTTGACCACATTAAGTCATAGGGCTTCTCATGTTTTCTTCTGTTCTGGTTTTCCACTCTGAAGTTAATAGACTTGTAGCCACTTGTTTCAATGGCTGATCAATAATTCTGGGGGCACTGCTGCCTTCTAATGGCACAAGGGATGTGTTCACAAGTGCGTGAGGGGGGAGCACATAGGGGAAAGGCTTAATGCCTTAACTTACCTCAATGATTAGACAGAGGAGGAGAGGCAAGCTCCCATGATTTACCTAACCTTTCTGCCTAGCTAGGCAGATTTAGAGCCATTTGAATGGAAGAAGAAACATGGTTTGAGCTAAGGGAGGCTGGGGAAAACAGGTAACTTCAGTAGCAAGCTGACCAATAGGTTTATGCTGGTGTAGACTGTAAAGAACAAAAACAGCAATAATGAAAGCCACCATTATAAATCTGCTCCTTATTGCTTACAGCTTCAGGCTGACTTAAAATCAACTTTTATTAGCTCCATATTAGGGGATTGTTTCCTCTGGATTTGATTACTAGGATGGATATATTTGAAATGTGCATTTCCATATAGATAGAACTGCTCTCATAGCCCTGCTGCATTCCTGAGGAGGCAAAGGAGTTCACCAAGGCTGATTGCTTTTAAAGGAATAGTTGCAACACAGGCCAGGGAGGACGTGGAGGTGAAGCATTAGGAGGGAAAATGTTGCCTAGAATGAGTCTACCAGACATTGTTCTGTAATTGCACAGAGTTTTATGTCTATTAGACTAATGGTTATAGCCACTGTCTGAGGTCTGAGTGCTGTTACACTGAGTCTCACCTTTTGATGAGTAAAGAGATGTGGAAGAAAGAGCACTGTTGTCCCATTCCAGAGAATAAACTTAAGCAGAGATTATATTTTCCTACAGCCTTGTGAAGGGATTAAAGATGTTTAATGTGCTTTGAGCAAGCCAAGAAAGCTTATCCTTACCCCTGGCAAGCTGGGGCTGCCACATGAGGGATAATTCCTACTCTCTTAAAGTACTGTGAGAAAGATGCTGCCTTCCAAAGCTGTGGAACACTGCAGCCTAAAACATTTAAGGGCAGTCTACCTGTGGTAGACAGTGATGCATCTCCTGGGCCTGCTGTGTGGTGTATTGCATACAGAACTGCAGTTTTGGGTTAGGTGAACCTTCATAACAGTAACAGTGTAGGGGAGAGCATGAGGGTTTGCTTTTTCTTTCCTGCTTTGAAGCGTGGCATTTTATGTCCTTCTACCTTGCAGCACTCAAGAAGAAAAATGTCTGGGTGCTTTTCCCCCCCACTCATTTCATGGGATGTTTTCTGACTCTGGCAAATGGAATCCTTATGGAAATCAGCTAAGCTTGGAGTCTTCTTGGACTTGCCTGCCCAGTGAAGACTCTGCTGTAATCCTACTGCAAGTTGTGGCTCCCAGCTGATGTGAGTGGAGTTTTCAATGTCTTGTTTCCATCACTAGCAGAATGGGAGACCTCTGGGTGAACTGCTTTACTATGGAGCCTTTTGTCTGCTGAAAAAAATAAGAAATGGCAGTTCTTTCATGAAATTTTGACATCTGCAGACAAATAATGTCCCACAGCATGTGCCAAATTCCCTCTCTTCATATGTAACTCTGGCTACAAACACCTCCTACCCTGATATTTTTAGTGACAAGTGGAAAATTGCTCTATTAGCAGAACAAGGAGAAGTTAATTCCTTCCAGCACCAGTTGCTGTTTTTTTAAGGCCATGGAAACTTGGAATTGAATATGCAATAACAGGTAGAAAAGGACTGAGTACAATCATGTAAAAGCTGAATTACTCCAAATTGATTTTTGCCTTCCCTTTTGCACTAATTTTGTACCTATTTGATATCACAGAACTGTGCTGACTTTGAATGGGAATTAATGTCAAAGATGCCCCTGAAGTCCAAAGCTGGAATTCAGAGGAAAGACTTCTACAGAACGTTTTGGTGAGTAGTGATGCTTCTGCCTCCTCTGGAGGAGCAATGCTTATCCCTCTGAGTTAATGCTAGCCTACTTAACCCTTTCAGATGCGCTCAACAGCTTGTTTTGTGCCCTTTTGTGCAGGGGTTACAACACAGTGGACTTGCTGACCTTACAGTCCCTTTCAATTCTTTGTGTTCAGAGATATAGAAACCCAGGAGCTGCAGGCCCTGAGTGTGCTCCCTAGGCTGCAGCAGTGGCACAGCAGGAGGCTGTCATGCTCGTGGGTGTTGTTTGTTACTGGGTATTACAAGTGTGTCACTGTTTGGTAGGTAACTGTGTGAGCAGTTGTGATTTGAGACTTGCATTTCAGGTAGGTCTCTGAATGTGTCAGATTCAGCACATAAACACGAAGGCAGGCTTGCAGGAAACTCACTTCTGGCTCTTGTTGGGATATGCCAGGTCCTCAGATTTCTTTGGGCTGAATTTTTCACATATGTTTAGTTCATTCTCTGTGATGTACCTGTAGCAGAGCAGGAGGAAAGGAACTGTATCTGAAACATGGTTTGCACAAAGATGCTTCCTTTGAAACAATGAGCTTTGTGTTGGTGGTTCTTTGCTGCCTCATAACATCAAATATTCATTCCTTGTCTGTATTTTGATTGAGATAATGTGATACAGGAAGACAAGGTGTTGCTTTAAGACAGCAAAATCACAGAGCTGTCTGTGGGGAGACTGCTGTTACATGGAGCTGTTTCTTCAGAAGCAGTTAGCAGGCATGTCTGGTGTAAAGAATAGGCATTGGAAAAGCAGAGGGTAGCCCAAGAAGAAATAGATCTCTTGTGAAAGATGTGGTGCTTGGTTGGAAGATGTGAAATCTCAGTCCTTTTCTACATAGAGAGAAATATGAACTTAATCTGCAAAACAATAGACTGCATAATAAACAGATATAGGTACATAACCTATTAACCTTGAACTGTTGGCTACTCAGGCTGTATAATAAAAGGTTCTACCTATATTACCTGGAATTATTGCTGATATAACAAACTGCCAGTAACAAACAGGCACAGTATAATACACTCACCTCTTTGTAGAGACAGAAGTGTTATTTTTTTTTCCTCCTGCTACTCCTGCCTTACACTGTGCTACTGCAAAATGGACTGGTTTTGATGTTGTCAGCTTAGGTCAGTAAAGTCTGTGTGGTTTCCTTTTGACAGCTGTTACGTGGCTGATAAGAGGAATTTGGGCAGTTACGAGGCATTCTCGGGTTTGAATAGCATCCTTGTTACCAAAACCATCAGTATAGCCAAAATGTATCCACGTGCCAACAAACTGGCTGTATTATCTGCCTCCTTTCTACAACTAGGATATCCGTGCTGGGATTTTGCTGGTGCTGTGTATTTTCAGCTGGAAGAACTGATGGAGCAGGAGGACTTGTTGGCTGTCTCAGTGCTGAGAGTAAACCAAGACCTGTGTTGTCTGGGCTGTCAGGCTGGTGCTTTCATGAGACCAGCACCGAAAGGCTCCTGTGCTTTATTTTCCTGATGCATGTTCTTTGTGGCAGCAAGGCTGCTGAGTTCATCTCCTCTGCTTACCACAGTTGATGGAGTTAATCCTACCTTCACATTCACTGGGGAAACCATAAAGGAGCTGTTAAGCAGAGCTAGGCACAGGGGAAGGGACGTCCAGTGACCAGTCATAGCCAATAGTTATATAAGCTGTTTCCCTTGGTAGCTTCTTGACAGCTCAACTTGAAGAATGGAAATGTAAAAAGGCATTTGTCCTGACAGTTTTACAGGCTGTGAACTTGTAAGAACGTCCCTGTCAGAATTGTGTGTTTGGCCTTGATCACAAATAATTACACTGGACAACAGAGGGATGTTTATTAGGGCACATTAAATGAATGACCTGGTCAGGAAACAGCTAACTGCCTCTGTCCTGGGAGAGAACAGTCACCCTGGCAGATGAAAGCTCATGCAGGTTCTGCCTTGGGAGGGCTGGATGGGGAAGCTCTTTTGTCACCCAAAGCTGCTGATGCTAAGGCACCATCGCAATCTTTCCAGGCTGTCTTTGAGATTGTTTATGCTGTGCATCTCTGTAAATGGAAAGTTTCTTGTATTTAAGGCATTGGACTAAGTGGTAGGGTTTAATTCTAGCATTTGACGTGCCTGTATCACTGCAAAGAGGCTAAGAACCTTAAGCTTTCCATCCTCAAGTCCTGCATATTCAAGGTAAGGATAATGTTCCTAAATCTGACTTTTGCATTAATATTTCTTGTTAAACCACAGCTTTGATTCTGAGCTGCCTTGCTGCTACTGTTTTTGCACAGTGGTACAACAGGGCCCTGGGCAAAGGGCCTGCAAGTGCTCTGAGATAAATGGCTTCACCAAGCAGTGTGAAGAAATCCTAAGGGAAGGGAAGAGTTCTGCATTCTTTAAAAACATCAGAACAAACATCAGGGTTCATTTTGCTGGAACAGAATTTAAATAAGTCTGTTTCAGCTCACTGATCAATAGGAAATCAACACAGGGATGGAAATGAATCAGTGGCACTCGATAGCAGTGGCCATCACCCATGCTGCTCTCATTCCCAAGTGCTAAAAGGAAAAGTGAACGGACAACAAATCAAACTGAGGGACGGATGTTCCCTGTAGGAGTCATAATCATCAACTGAATTATTTCTGTGTCTCAAAGGAACTTGAAGTTGAGCCTCACTGGAAGTTATAATCATGAAAATCTACAATAAGGCTTGTCTTAGTGCTGAGAGGTATAATCAGTCCTTTATGGATTTTGGCAAAGCTCATCTTCTATCTTTGTTATATAAAGCTCATTATCAAAGGCTGTTCTGGAGATTCTTGGTGGTGGTCAAGATGATCTGATTTTTAACTGTTGAGATGCTGTAAGTGTGTAGCAGAAATGCTGAGTCGTGGCTTGAAGCAGTGATGGAGCACCTGGTGGGAAGGCAGGGCCAACCCAGGGGAGCTCAGCTGCATGCAATTAAATGCACCTGAGTGACCAGAAGGGCTGCAGCCAGGATCCACCCCTTCCCAGCCCTCATTTAAGGGTTGGAATTGGAGCTGGGGGTATCTCTCTGTGTCCCTGAGGCCTTCTGAAGGTAAGCAGGTTCCTTCCTTTATTTCTGTGCCTATGGTTTTTGCATTTGAGCAAATCCTCACTTGTTGCAGCCTGGGACCTTGCTGCTCTGCTGTCGTTGCTGTGCTTTCCATTGTATTACAAAGTATTTACTTCTCTATTGTGCATGTGGAAGTGGCTCTGCTGCAGCTGCCAGTGATTGTCAGTTTCAAGTTTGTTTCATGTTACCCATTTGCTTCATGGTTTTGAACTCACAGCTAGGGAGCCAAAATACAGCAAGAAGTGAATCTGAGAGGACTGTGACTAGGCTCGGGTTTTCTGCTAGTCTGACCTCTGCAATTTCATCTTAGTGCTGAGGATCAGCACAGAGCCAAAAATGTGCTTTGTACTGGATGCAACTTAATGAAGTTCCTACGTGTTCAGTGATTAACAAATCTACTCTGAACCATTTGACGGTACTTAATTATTAGACAAAACTTACTTTCTGTGCTCTCAATCTGGAAGCTTGTCTGATTCCATCCATAGTGTGCTGGAAGAAGTAATACAGTGATGGGTTTATCTGGAATCTTTGGACCTTTGAAGCCCTTCCTGCTTCTGGTTACAAAACAAAAAGGTATTCTCATGAGCTTGTGCTCGGTGAGCTGTGCTACAACAGTGTCTCATTTTCAGGCTTTCCTCTGACAGAAGTGTCCTTTTTTAGAATGTTTTCTGCTGCAGTATCTGCTCTCTGAAACTGTTTTTTCTCTTCTTGCTGCTGTGTGACCTTTCATTGGAGGATGCCCTGATGGCGAGGTCTGCAGTCTGGTCCCGTGTCAGGGGAATCTACAAGCAGTGTTTGCCTCAGTGTAGAAAAAGGACCTGTGTGTTTAGAAGCTGATTTTCACTTACTTACGGACTTGACTGAAACCACTGTAACTCCCATACCTCTGTGTCATTTAGAGCCAGGACTTCAGAAGTGTAACTGGAATATTTCCTCTGGCTCCTGTGGGGCTCTGGCTGCTGAAGTTGACTCAGGGAGCACTCATTTGTGCCTGGTAGAAAAACCATTTCCACCGAGGGGATGTTTATTCCAGAAATTGGACAGGTAGTTTAGAGAATGAAATAGATGTTGCTTATTATTTATTACAGTGACATCCCCAAAGACCGTAACTTGGAGGCAAGAAAGGCATCGCAAATGCAGTCAGTCTGTGGTCCAGCTGATGTCTCTGAGCTCCCCTCCTGCTTTAACCTTCTCAAACTGTTTGATCTGGATGATAAATAATAAGCCCAGGAGAAAAGCACTGTGCGGCTCCATGGTAACTGGTGCTGGTATGAACTTATCAATGAAAACATCAAATGAGGTGGTAATTAAAAGTAGTTATTTTGTAATGGAATTACAGCTGTTGCGATTGAGATGATGATTTCCTAGGGAGGAAACAACAGTGAGTGGGGCACAGACCAGGGTGCTCCTCAGGCTCAACTTTATGCTTCTCCCAGGGCTGTGTTTTTGTCCTTCCATGCAGGATCTCTAACAGAAAAACAAAACTGCTGTTTCTTTGGCTGCTCCGTTTTGCAGTCAGGCCTCTAGAGGAAGGAACAACTGAGACATGGTATTTCCAAACTATTACACATGACTTCATGGAAGATTGGGGCTTTTCACACAAGAAAACCCACTGGCTGAATTTTTTTTATATATATATAGATGTTTAAATTGCTCTTAAAAATATAAAACTGATAAAAGCTAACTTCATTAGCTTTTAATAAAGCTACTTGAGCAGTTTGAAGTTGGCTGTGCTGAGCTGTCTACCAGAACTGCACTAGGTCTATGCACATGCATTCCAGGGGTTCAGTAGAGTTACAGCTGATTTACACCAGGGTTACTGAGGACAGTTGAGCTCATGCTTGCTGCATTGCTCAGGAATGTTTTCTTTCCATCCCGTTTTCTCTGTAAGAAACACTAATTGAAATTCATGCTCATATGTCTTATGAACTATGAGTCAGAGGAATAAAAGCACTTAATCACTTAATGAAATTATTGCCTCTCCAAGCATGAAAGAGGTGGTGGTGGAAGGGAGGCATGAAATGTTTTGTGCGAATCTCTTCAAAAACAAGTCAGCCTCTACTTATGTGCTATGTCCAATTTGGTGTGTTCCCTTCTCGTGTGCTGGCTCACAAAGAGAATGATTGCCAATGCAGCTGCTCTTCTCCCTGAGCTGCTCTGTGGCTGGGTGCCACGTGAGGCTGGCAGAGCCAGCAGGCTGCCCCTCTGAACAGCAGTT